>NC_134421.1:49096570-49406311 GCF_030867145.1 Opisthocomus hoazin | reverse complement strand
AATCACTGTGTAGGCATTCAGAGACAGGTATGCTTAATTTTTACAAAATAATGACTTACTCTGCACATTTAGGCATTTTCCAACTAGTCAGACTGACATAAGGTGGATTTTTTTTTTAAAAAAATTCTGTTTACTACCAGATCAGAACACAGTCTTAAGCGGTATCATACATTAAAAAAAATGTTCTCTTCATAGCTGCCCACTGAAGCCACCCTACACCAAACAGTGAAGCTAGCTGACATGGTAAATCAGTCCATTAACTCTGAGTCCTTAAAAACATTTTGCAGTTCTAGACTTCTTCTTAATTTGCTGAAAATCTGGTGTGCGTTTGGGAAGCCTTCCTACGCATCACAAATCTGCTATCCGTTACAGCGCACCAAGTAGTCCATCTGCATGTCTGGAGTATACAGACTCGCAGTACATACCCTTCAACGTGTCCTGGTCTCAGCCAGAGGCTGATTAACCTCTCGTCTGGAGTTAGACAGAAGGCCCTCAGCAGAGGTCTTTGGGGGATGATAATCCAGTTTTTAGCTTCCAGAATGTGAAAGGCGGTTTTATTTAATAAGAGAATAAAAGAAAATCTTTCAAATATTTTGCTAAAAATGAAATTGTATGGAAATATCCCTTGAGCTGGAATATACCAGGCACAGTCATATAGCCATAATATTGATTCAAAGCAATTTTTCTTTACTGCCCCGATTACTTGCAACCAGAGAGGCTAGGAAATTAAGAGAATTCTCCCATCTCTTCCCCTAATGCCCAAATCACCAAGAGCAGAGTCTCTGAGGAAATGTTTAAACGCACTTCTGCACTTCCATGAAACATTTTGGCTTAAATGAAACATACTTTGGAGACATTTTATCTAGCAAAAATGTTCTGAACTTCTCTGCTCACTGATGCCCCCATGACTGGAGCTCATCCAAGTAGGAAAGCTTACCTTCCTCTTTCAGAAGAGCAGTATTATCTCTGAAAGTCAAGAAACTCCCTTATCACCACGGTGTTAGTCATCTGCTCCTCTGTGTCATGCCCTCCGTTACTAACCAAGCACTTACAAAAGTTACCAACACTCCTCTACTCAGATCTAATAACCTGCATTTATGTTTGGCCCTATCTGGACACAGGCGGGGCAAGACACTCAAACAGCTATGGTAGCACAGAAGGATAACCTGCAGCTGTCTGTAGATATTGTGCAGACACCCCTTTCCACCCTCTTGGCCTTCTGCACCATTAATACCATGACTATATCTCTGCCTGGCGTGAGAAAGATTAACAGATCCAGGCATTACAGGCCATTCCCAGTGCAGTGTACATAAAGGTCTTCTAATCATAATATGTGCTCCTGTAAGCAGGCTGAACCATCACAACCCTGAACAACCAGGAGTGTGTAGGTACCCTTGACACCAGCCACTTTGGAGTGCTTAGTTTCGTGGCTTAACGCTGAGTATTGCTTTGTCTTGTATGATTAGATCTAATTTGGATGAGACCCTTGAGGTTTTTTTGTGCGATGCTGTGGTTATTTAAATATCTGTAAACCTTTAGCGAAGTGGGGATTTAGTTTCTGCAGCAGGTGCATCAATTTCAATCTTGGCAACTAAGCATGCAATCCTTGTCAGACTCATGAGGCTGCATTTCAAAAACAGCAGATAGCTGAGAGATGGGAAATGAAAGACTTTGATTATAGAATGGTTCCTCTGTGAGCATTTCCATTTGTAGTATCTATATTTGAAAGCCACTTTAGCAAACAGGTAATCTAAGAATACCCTGGAAAATTCAGATAGGGACTGAAAAGCCCAAAGGGCAAAGAAGTTCCAGGAATAGAAGTCGTCTCTATGTCCTTGTCATAGCTTCCTTAAATGGTAAATGCTTTTACATCTGCATGAATGGATTTTAATTAAATGTATTCATAAATAGAACACTGAGATGACACATCTTGTTGCAAATACAATCTGTCAGCAAACAGCATCTGGAAGAGATGGTACTCTGTCAGCTAAAGCAGATAGAGGAAGCCTGAGCCCATTGCCCTGTGCAGGTCAGAGGAGTGCTACCTCTGCTAACTGAAGACAATCCACACAGTCCTTTATTTCTCCAACTTACACTGAAGGACCAGATCTGAACTTAGAGCCAGGCTGACTGGATTTCAGTAACAAAATTCTGATACCCCATGTTTGAGAAGTATTCTGAGAAACTGTCAATCTATCAGCATCTGTCTGCTGAGGCAGGAAACCTATCCTCCCTTCACTGTTTGTTCGAAATTTCTTCATGGCAAATAAAAAGAAGATGCAGATATATGCCAACACAAAAATACTGTGGACGTCTGTTGTGGGCCCACTTGCATTTTGACATCGTGGACACCTGGTAAAGAATAGGATAATTTTGAATAATAAATTTGAACAAATGAAGGATGGCACACAAGAAGGATGGGCTGTGTGCCAATACCGTCACAGACAACCACACTGTGAACACACTGCCACCTGCCGTGTATGATGGGGGTGTTTTAAGCCATGCCAAAAGCATGGCTATTTTCAATTTTTTTTTCCATTCTTTCATGCAATTATACTTCTTTGACTGACTACCTTAAATCATCTCCTAAGTGTAATATCAACCACTGCAGTTCATTCACATGCTTAAGCACAAATACTCCTCAGTTTACTTACGTGAGACAAGTCAGTTTTACCCATTAGCAGGCTGTAGGTGTTCACCTTGATACCTGGTGTGGTCTACAGTGCACATTATCAAAGCAAGGCTTGCAGACTGAGGCCTCCGAGTTCTTTTGTCCTGTAGTAATAGCAGTCACCACGTCTGCATGGGTACAGGAGAAGGGAAGAAAAGCATGAGCCTGAGCCCAGCAGGGATCTGGCAGATATTTGTGTAAGATACTAAGCAATGAACAGTGACACAATGGTTTTGAAGATTACTTTGGAAATAAAACAACTGCAGCTTTTGGTAGGTGTATTTAATTAGCATTAAGTGACATGGGCAGTAGGTATAACTTTTCCAGGAGAGAGATATTTACTAGGCACACCAACTGTTCGCATTATACTAAATATGAGAAGTTGTCTAGACTCAACATTGCATTCATCCATTTATTAAGACAAAGTAAGGTCCTTCCCGAAGTCCGACTACCTTTCAGGAGTTCCCTTCTTCCTAAGACAGCAAGTTTACTTATCATCGGTGCTTTCACCTCTTCTCAAAAATAGTCACTCCTAAATCCTTTTGGACTTTACTCAACTGCCAGCTTCTTTGAATGTCTTTCCTAAAAAAACAAAACAACAACAATAACAAAAAAGTTTTTTAAACTCTAATACCCCACACATCTAGACCTTGAAAATATTGCCCTGTGATTTTGAAAGCATACACGGACTAATATAAGCCACAGGCAAACACACAGGGAAGGGAGGGGAGATCCCATTCTGTCATCAGTGTCGGCAGAGAGATGAACTGTAATACCACAGACTGTGATGTATTTTAATGAAGAACATTTCTTAACAATTACAATGTTTGACCCTTAGCCCTATATTAGTCTTTTATTATCCAGCTGGAGTGCTAATTACCTGTAACATTACCTTGAATCTTAAATACTTCCAGCTGATTTGTTGCTGTCTCAAAGCACATGCTTAAACAAAAAGAAGCAGAAAAAAAAACAAAACCAGGAACCCTGAGCATCACTACTTGAGTGGGGTTATGTGTGGTTATGTTGTGTCCATCCTTGCAGTGTGGCACAATGCAACTTAGTGCTAGAGTAAAAAGCAAGAGCATGTGCTGTAACTTTGATATATGTTACTGCTTGGGCCCTGCATTGCAGAGCTACTGACCACATGAAACTGCTGAATTCAACTACAGAAGCAGTATTTATGAAAACTGAGCCACAGAATGTATATTCTTACTCCCAAATATCTAGGCACATCCCTGGGGAACTGGTATCCTTCTATATTCCTTGTTCATCTGGTCAGCTGCCAGTTGTGCTTCTGGTTCCTATTAACAATTGCTAAATGGCATATGTGATGTTACTCATGGAAATGATTGCAGCAAGTACAGTCTTAATAAAGCTGTTCCTTTCCACAGATTTTGCATTTCACCAGTAGTCATAGATTCGCATCATATTCTTGTTATATTTCTTTAAAGGCAGGAAAAGATGTAGTTGGATAAAACTGCTTTGGACATTAGGCGCAACAGAAAGATACAGCCCAGATGAGCTGGGGCTGTGAAGGGATTCAGTCTCTCAACCGCAGATATCAGCGTAATCAGGGACATGCCAGTTTCTTAATGTACACAGAACTACACAACTTCCCTGCAAGGTGCTATCTTTAACATTTCACAGGTGGAGAATGTAGGCACAATGAATCTTAATTGGACTGAACCCCACCCCAAAATTATGTCCTAACCAAGTTCACCTTAAAGTCAGGCAACTGTCCTTTTAAATGTAACACAAGCTGTGTAGAAAAGATGCCCAACTGCTTTAAATGCACAGCAGGGAGAATAAGACGGCTCTGAACACCTCCAGAGAGCAATTTCAAGAGCCGAAATTAGGACTTTACATCTCTCACCTTCCAAGTGTACATAAAGACTCAAAGTGCCACTTGTCCTCATATGGCTGAGCAGGCAGCCAGCTAAAGCCGATCAATAGCAAACGCTAAGCAAAGGCCCTCAGCCCTTCTCTCGCCTTGCTCTTCTTGCTAAACCCAGCCATGTTGCTGCCTGTCCTCCTGCACATCAGCCTACTGTCAGGCAAAGACAAGCCCTAAATCCAGGCTGCTCGCGGCCTGGAAGAGTGTCTACCAGAGCTCCCTGCTCCAGGGAGGATACCCATGTGTCAGAAGATGAGGCATTCATGGTGGGAACACTCCTCCGTCTCCCTACTCAGTCTGGACCACTGTAGAGCTGGGGAACATAAAACTTGGGCTGGGAGAGTGGCAGCTTGAGAAAGTCTAATTTTTACAGAGAGGATTACACTTTTATTAGAAGATGGAAAAGTTATGCTATGTCTTGCACTCTTTGGGTTATATCTGGTTTTGTCCTAAGATGTCACATGCCAGATGCATAAACACTTCTGGGTAGGTATGACTCTGAACTGCAAGCGTAAGCGTGAAGTAACCTTATGCATCCAGTTGCTTCTGCTGGTCATCAGATAACATGACTTCCCTCAACATATAACATTACTTCCTTGTTTGTATATTTGCAGTGTCTGGGTCTGTGTGTCTAAATAAGACCTTTGTTTGCCTTTGCTGCAGTATGGCAAGATCAGTAAGAGCATAAAGATCTGACAGCACTGCAGAAACCTTGGCTTTGCAAGCAACAGTAGATGAGGTAAAAGCCCTCTCTTGCATAACTTTAAATTTTACTATATTAGCAGCTATTATAAAACTAGTCGTTGGAGGTGTCGTTTTTCCTCTTCCGAATGTTATGGTTCTCTTGCTGAAGGTATTACTCTGATAAAAGGGCACAGAAAGAAAACCAACACTTTGTTCCTTTTCTCCAGATCACTGTAGCACTGTTTTCTTCCCTTTACCACACAGCAGAGAGCAACTCATGTCTTTCAGTGACTATATTGGTTTTAGTTTTTCACACATTGTGTTGCCACAGAAAGACTAGCAGGGGATGCTCTCTGTCTAACATGCAGTTACAATGCCTCTCTGGAAATACTTCCTTCATGCAGCATTGTGTTTGACTTGGCTTTTTAGAAGGTCCACTGAAGAGGGAATTTAAAAGAAATCCACTTTGATAAAGCAAACTGTTATTTTCTTATGTTTGCTGCCCTTAAACAGAGAAAAAAAACAGCTGTGATTATTGCGGAAGAGCACAGCTGGATAACCAGCCATTGCTTAAAAATAAAGTTGCAAAGTAGAACTTTGTGGGAAAATCTTGAGAACCAGGTGAAAAGGAATCTGGCTCCTTTTCACAGCAAAGTCAGTATATTATAACTTTGGTGTTAATAAACATATATTTAGAAGTCTACAGAAGGGGAAAAGTTTACCAGAGCGCCTGCCTGATTTCTTTGTTGATGTAAAAATGTATTCATAACTTAGTAACTACTTGGTTAATATAATAAGACTGGAGAATTTCATTTACCCTTGTAGTTGATGATATTAGTTTACATAATTAATGGCAAAACTGTGAACTTTTGTGCATACCTTTCTGAAATGAGATTTGTCCCCTTTTGCAATATTAGCTTAATGTCACTGACTTCCTAAATACAGCAGAAGAGTTAATAGCTTACTCACAGGACTTTAAAACACCATATTCTGTATGTCAGTACTTAACCGCCAGTTCATCTGGGCCAAAAATAACAGTGGTATATGCGATATTTTCTGGACTGAAACTCCAGTTACTGGAATGTCGTGGTCGATGTAGCTCGAGAATTAGCACGACTAGGCCGCTTAAGCAAAACGGCATAACTGAACAGGCTGCTGAAAAAGACAGCTAAGAATAGCCATTGAGAAAGTTCTGATAGGGCACATGATGTGGGTTAGCAAAAACAAGATGTGTTCAAGGACGTGGAGGCAGTCTGTTGCTATTGGCGTTAGTGCATAGTTACCAATCATAAGGGAATGTGGGGCGTGTGAACGGCATGTGATTTATGTCTGTAGCCTATCTGAATAAGCGTGATCGTGTGTGCAGATATGGAAAATGTATATAACTGCACAAGCAGGAGAATAAAAGAATCCGACTGTGCATCGTATCTATGTGTGTGAAAGTCATTCCTGTCCTTGCACGGATGCTGAAACTGGGCACTGGAAACGTAGGAAGACTCAAGACCTATCTGCTAACCTTAATTACTCTATAAAATATCTTGCCATAATATTAGATTATATGCATTAATTCTAAATAGCGGTTTAGGTTTCTCTTCAATGCACAAAGTCTGATGCATAGATTAATGAAAAAGGGGGCATGACGATACTTCAATACAAGTCAAAATTTCAGGAGGATTTCTGGCACTGATAGACTAGCTGATTTTATCTCATAGGCTGATATACTCACCATGATATCTTTTTTCCCAGTTAATTAGCTGTAGAAAGCAGGAAACATATTTTTAATATATACGAAAGACTAATGAAAGATGTTTCCCAGATGAAAGCTTCTCAAATTCTCTGATGTCTCTTAGTTATTGGCAACTTGTCCATTTTGTGTTTTAGAACAATTTCACATCTTCCCACCCACAGCAAAGAATTGATCTCATTTTGACACAGATTATTAAAGATGTGGATGAAAACCTGGCCTTATTGAAGTCAGCAGGCATTTTGCCAACGATTTAAGCAGAGTCAGGATATTACTTTGCTGTCTATAATGTCTGGAGCTTTATAGTAAAACTAAAGTCGTTCATTTCTCCCATCAGAGACAAAATCTGCTCCCCTACTCAACAGTCCATGTCTTTGAACCATGCAGTAGCTTTTGAGATAAAGTTTCCCATGACAGGGAAGAGATGCACAGTGATTTAAGAGCCCTCCCGTTAGTTTGTGGAACTTCACCTTACAAGGCTTTGCTGAACTTATGGAAGTTACTGGATAATTATAAAGTTGATAAGAATATCCATAACAATTTTAGTTAAATAAGAAAAATTTGGAAGAATCTAAGCTTTCAGGCTGTGGATTACAAAGAATATTGTCGAGGGTTATTTGATCGCAGTATGATGCTGTGTTTCATTGCATCTTGTTGAGAATCTGTGCAGAGGATTGTAAGCAATTGTAAAAAGTATTAGAGTATAAATTTGAAGCAATTATTCACCTATATCCCTAGTGTATTTGCGTACTCCTTTGAGGTTTAATATCCTTCACTGGTTTCTTGAAACAACATGTTGGAAACACAAAGATTTTAAATATGTACTGGTCTTCTGAAACAGGGCAATGACACAGTTTCCATTATTATTCCTAATAATATGTATTTTTACTTCTATTCTGACAAAAACACAAGGAGATGCAAAAGCTCTTGGCCTGTAGGGGAGATTGTCACGGAGAGGCGGTTGGAAATTGTAGATTGAAGCAACAAAAGAAAATACTCCTAAGACAGCTGAGTTCCCTCCCTTCTTCAGTCTCTTAATAAAAGAATGATCCCCAGGAGAAGACTTGTATAAAGAGACACTGAGGCCAGTCTCCCATGATCAGGTAACTTTCAAGACCGTCTGAATATAAGTTAGTATTTCTCTCTATCATGTTAACACCCATGAACCTGGCTCAGGGTCCCTATTATGATAGACATCATCTATGCAGACAAGAGAGTGCTAATGTTATCTTTCAGTAAAATGCTGAATGCCTGCTCGGAATGGTCACCAGGACACATCAATCATCACCAGAACGGCTGTTCATCCCAGCTAGCATCTTGCATGTATTTCCATGGCCATACTGACTGTAGTGAGTCTCAGAAGCGGCTACTGCACATGAACAGATAAATCACCCCATTCGCTCCATCTGTGCAGGCAGACAGTTGTTGCTATGCCATATGTTCAAAGACTCTGACTGGATTTTACCATGCGTGTCATATAACCACCCTGTGCACATACAGGGTACCTGTCCAGGATGATGGAGACCCCTCCAGAAGTATTGTGCCCATGATCTCCAAAATCCTGAATGTAGTCCTGACAGCTATTCAGAGAATTTACAGCTCTCTGTGGGTAGCCAAAAAAAACCCAAAACAAAACAAAATAGATGAGATGCTGGGGTAGGAACCTGACATTTAAAAAACCCAATGAAATTTAACAGAAAAAAAAATCTTTGTCCAACTCATTTCTGACTTAAGATGTCGATTTTGTCATGATGGAAGAGGTTGAGGGAAGGTTGTTAGCTTGAATACATTGGTGATTATAGTCTGCAAAATGGCAATAGGTACCCAACACTTTTTATTTGTGTTTATACAAAATGTGCTAGAAGTATTCTAAACAAATGGTTAACTGCTTTGTCTGAAACAGCATGAGCAGAGAGAATATTGATCCATCCCAGACCTGTGAGATCTTTCATCCCCTTATGCCTGAAGCGTCAGCAGGATCTGCCTGGTGCCTGCTCTATAAAGTCTGCTGCACAATCAGTTGCATCCTACACCAAACTTTGTGTGTCACTGTCACACTGCAAACAGTCTCAGCTCTGTTGAAAAGTATTCTTTTTCACTTTCTTTGAATATTCAGCACAGGAAAGACATAGACCTGCAGGAGCAGGTGCAGAGGAGGCCATCAAAATGATCCGAGGAATGGAACACCTCTCCTCTGAGGAAAGGCTGAGAGAGTTGGAGTTGTTCAGCCTGGAGAAGAGAAGGCTGTGGGGAGACCTTACTGCAGCCTTCCAGTACTTAAAGGGGGCTTATAAGAAAGATGGGGCCTGTTGTAACAGGACAAGGGGCAATATTTTTAAATGAAAAGAGGGTAGATTTAGGCCAGATATAAGAAAGAAATTCTTTACAATGAGGGTGGTGAAACACTGGCACAGGTTGCCCAGAGACGTGGAAGATGCCCCATCCCTGGAAATGTTCAAGGTCTGGTTGGATGGGGCTCTGAGCAACCTGGTGTAGTTGAAGATGTCCCTGCTCATTGTGGTGGGTTGGAACTAGATGACCTTTAAATGTCCCTTCTAGACCAAATTATTCTATGATTCTATGATTCTACGATTCTATGATTCTATTGCATGATCCTAGTTCGTGTTGCAAGAAGGGACAACTTGCATTTTATAAAGGTGCTTGCTAAAAGCCACCATTCTAAGATTCTGTATTAAATACTGTATTTTCAATGAATTGTGAAGAACTATTACCTGTTTTCACTGGTTTTATCCAATTCAGTTAAGAGATGAATAAACTTTCCATAGAGTACATAGAGATACAATTTTTCTCTGTTTCTCCAAAATTTTAAACACAGGACTACGGAGTGTTGATTCTTGTTCTTTTCACTGAAGAGGAAGCATTTCATAAAATTTACTGGTTTGTCCAATAATGAACGTAGCACACACTCCAACAAACTGTCAAGCAGGGTCCAGCAAAGCCTACAGAAAAAAGTAGCCCGAAGCCTTACCAGAGATTTATGTTTTTTTAAATAGATTTATCTTATTGCAACACCTGAAATTGAGCTCAGGGTCTTTCACAAACACAAAGGCAATGGCAAATCTCACTATTAGCCTCAGGGGAGAATGATGAAGGTACATCAGATGGTGGCAAACAGAACAAGTGAATGATTATGGGCAAGCAATTTATCTTTTGCCACTCAGCCCTCCCAGCTTTCAAATATATAGCTGTAGTATCCATCCTCAATTCTGACTGCATTATCAAGAGCAGGATGAAGTGTATTTTGGCACATATATATATAGCTATCTGGAAACACCTTAGTCTATGTTTCACCTCCTGAAAGAACAGGGCACACATTGCATTGCTTATTGGTTTTGGCACAGTGCATTTATCAGGAGGATTTCTTCAGATCAAGTTTTGCGTTATATTTTTCAAATATTCTGCTTTGAATAGAAAGTAGAAAAGAAAAATAAGCACCAAAACTAGCAGTCCATTGACTTACAAAGCAAACTTGATTTCTCCGTGACCGCAAAATAATATTTACTGAGTTTTCTTTGATCTGCTGTCTCTACTTGTAACCCCAGCCAGAGCAAATGTGTGGTAAAAAACATGTTTGGTACATATCCCCTTGTTACCCCAAAGCTATCTATTTCAGTAATATCTAGGCCAGCAGTTTAATAAACACAGCAGGACACAAATGTCTTTAGGTGCCAGTGAAGAAAAGTTTCTCTAACAGACAGAAAAGAGTTCTCCTTGGCTGTATCAACTTCACATTATATGTACGTTAAAAGGACTTGTTGAAAAAGAGACTGAATTAAGAGGATAATACTCATGGGACTGTCAGATAACAACCCCGAAGGTATAAATAACAGCTTATGCTGGGTTGCTGAAGCTTCCAAAGCCAAACGATTATTCGATTGCAAAAAGCACGCATGTTTCGGTTTTGTAATCTGCAGAGTCTGAAGTCTTTTTCCATGCGGTAGACCTGCCGAAGACCCAGGTAAATGTTGTTCCACATATGCAGACTGTTAATGTTTCCATTTCTAGGAAAAAAATACAGATTTGGTGAGATTAATGAATAAGAACTTTTTTCTGTGTACTGGTAGGTTCTTTTTTTTTCACATCCAGTCATTTTTTAACAGAAGTCTGTGCAAAGAGAGTGGACACAAGTCCATGGAAGAGTTTTATGGCCTTTACTGTAGACAGTGGCGACATTTGCTTAAAACCTTTTTCACATTCCCAAATCTTTTGTGAACATGGACAAACTCTTGAAGTTTATTCAGTAGCAGATTTCACAAGCCTTCTCAAACATCTCGTAGTGTGATTGCTGTAACACCTTGAAAAATCTTGCACTTTACATGCATGCTTCACACCCTTCTACAGGGAAGCCAGATTCCCTCCACTCCACTGGTCACTGGAAGACACATCTACCTCTCGGACTCCCACACTAATAATTTTCAAACCAACCTGTACAGCTCATGCGAAAACATGTCCATCGCTCTTAAACACTCCCCAATTTGTAGCAATGCTCTGAGGATTCACGGAGTTGTTAGGTTCCCCAGTCTCCTACTTCAAAAGGTGGTAACATATGCAGGGAAGGGATGGCTTGATATTTGAAAGTGACTTAAAAATAGCTTTATCTCATGGCAGACTGAGGTGAAAGCAAATAAAAGTGTTATTTACTCAACACAAGGCAGAAAACCCCATTTGCAAAACACAAAGCCACAAAAGTGCAGAAATGAAAATAAAGGAGCACTTATTTGTAAGTTACCCCATACTTGTGTGATGAATTTAGCAAGTTATACATTCCTGACACTTTTCACCACAACTGTTCTTCACACTGTGCTATGAAGAGCTTGAACTTCAGGCTGAAGCTCATTAGTACGGTATATCTTATATTTAAATAAAAAGTGCATCAACTGTCCTACTATACATATGTGTGTGTATGCGTGTGTATACCTGCACATGTATTTTTTACATATGTTCTGCTGCTTTAGATTGAAAGCCGATAGGACAGTAACCAACCACGTTGAAACAGTATTTGGGGTGAGCTGTCCCTGAACCCTGTCCATGAGGGATAAGGGGACAACGGCCTGGTTTTCCTCCATTCTCCTTCCTTTCCCTCCCTTCTGCTTCATTCTTTTCTCAAAAAGACCCTGCTCAATATCAACATCTTCAGAGAAATCCACCATCCATCTCACTTCATCAAGGAGGCTGCCTGTTGCCAACTGCCTCTCGTCCTCAGGAAGCAGCTGACAGTACCATTCCCAGAAGCAAGGAAAAATCTCTAGGATTACTCTCTAGTTAAGTGCAGAAACACATTTTCTGTGACATATTAATCATCTCTCAGCATTCGAAAAGGCGAACACCTTGCACTCTAAATGGAAAGTCGGTGACTCTCTTCTAAGAAGCTTGAATCTCGTTTCAGACGCAGTGGAGTGGAGATGTCCGGGAAGGGCTGTAAGAAGGAAGATGGAGGTAGAGCAAGGTGATCACATCGTTTCTCAGAGGAGATTTGTGTGCAGTATAGCAGGACAGAAATGAGGGCTTGACACATGTTTTGCTCAAGTGGATCTCTTTATTCTTTGTAATTACCAGAGCAGAACTGAGTCTTGTGGATAATCTAAAGCCTGTTATCATTAAAATATAATGGAATAACCCCATGCACCAGTACAGGCTTGGGGCAGACCTGCTGGAGAGCAGCTCTGTGGAGAGGGACCTGGGTGTCCTGGTGGACGACAGGTTAACCATGAGCCAGCAGTGTGCCCTGGCTGCCAAGAAAGCCAATGGGATTCTGGGGTGCATCAAGAAGAGTATGACCAGCAGATCGAGGGAGGTTCTCCTTCCCCTCTACACTGCCCTAGTGAGGCCTCATCTGGAGTACTCTGTCCAGTTCTGGGCTCCCCACTTCAAGAAAGATGAAGAGCTACTGGAGAGAGTCCAGCGGAGGGCTACAAGGATGGTGAGGGGACTGGAACATCTCTCCTGCGAGGAAAGGCTGAGGGAGCTGGGCTTGTTCAGCCTGAAGAAGAGAAGGCTGCGAGGGGACCTAATATATACTTACAAATATCTGAAGGGTGGGTGTCAGGAGGATGGGGCCAAGCTCTTTTCAGTGGTGCCCAGTGACAGGACAAGGGGCAATGGGCACAAACGGAAGCACAGGAAGTTCCGTCTGAACATGAGGAAGAACTTCTTCCCTCTGAGGGTGACGGAGCACTGGAACAGGCTGCCCAGGGAGGCTGTGGAGTCTCCTTCTCTGGAGATATTCAAGACCCGCCTGGACAAGGTCCTCTACAGCCTACTGTAGGTGACCCTGCTTTGGCAGGAGGGTTGGACTAGATGACCCACAGAGGTCCCTTCCAACCCCTACCATTCTGTGATTCTGTGATTCTGTGAAAAGCAGTAGGAATCTTCCTGCTGCTCTGTGTGGACTTGGGCTCTGCCTCACCGTTTCTGTGGGGTTTGAGCCTGGCAGGCAGAGGCTAGCCAAGAAGGCAGCAAAACAGCTCACCAGTCACCTCACAGCCTGGTATATTAACTTCACTGGCCTCCCATTTCTGTTGAATGCAATACCAAGGTGATGATGTACAGCAGCTGTAGTGCAGGGCTGCCGCCCATCCTACCCCCTCGGCTGTGAGGAGATCAGCTCTGACAGAGAGGCGGCATGAAGAGCTGGGCAGGAGAGCTTCCTCAGCTTCAACAGCTTGACCACCATCAAACAAAAAAATCAGCGGGGATTGAGAATGAGAGGCCGGGAAGGTGCAGCCCCATGTGACCCAGTATGCAGGAGTGGCAGGCAGGAGGAAGGGCAGGCAGCGGTAAGTGAAGCAGACAAATGAGCATCATTAGGGAACAGCACAGAAAAAGGAAGCCAGATGAAAGGGATGAAGGAAACAGTCACATAAATCTTCACACCCCCCCCCCTTTGCGTATCATATTAATTTGCATGGTTGTTATTTTTGCGAGGAGATACTTTCTTCCTGAGGAGTAATCTGTCAGATTTCATTAGCCCCTGGACCAGCAAACCTCAGTCAGCACCGATGACCTCCAATTCTCCTTCCCGAAAGGTGCCATTCCCGCACTTCAGGTTCTGCACAGCATGTTTCACTGTTTACACTGTCTAATATACCAGATTGGCTGCACTTAATGCAAAATAAGGGACATGAGCCTCAAACTGTATCTATGACTCCACAGACTTCAGCGACATTTCACTGATTTCTAACAGCTCAGCATCAGGTGTTGAATTTTACTGCATTAAAAACTAATGGCAAAGATTTTACTGTGTCCATTAAAAACCCTCTGTTAAAGGCTTAAAGTACAACAATTAAATGCAATTACAACTAGCCACTACAAATTTCAATAAATTTTGTCCTGTAAGTATGAAAATATCTCTTGCTGTTCCCTCATCTTTCATCTCTTGTTTTTAAAGACATTGATTTATTAGTTTACAGCTTCACTAAATTGAGAAAGCCTGATGCTCAGACTTCTTACACGTGACTTCTGAGTCTCATTTCTCAAATATACTGCATGGTTATTTTGACAGTTTCACTACATTTAATTAGGAATCAGTTTTCCAACAGTTTGAATACTGCAATATTATACTGTTAGTGTTTCCCTCTTTTATGCTTAGTTCAACATTGACTGAATTACAGCTTTGAACTTTGTTTTGGTGCATGTAAGGCAGTGTGACAGTTTTGACTTTATTCTCAGTGAAAACCAACTAATATGCACCAGTAAGAAAATTCTTAGAAAAGCAGTCTTATTGAATGATAATCCCTCTCCTCATTAAAGCCTTCCTTGTTCCCCAATTCCTTTGGTTTTTTTACAGAGACACATAAACCCACTTGTAAAATATTTCATGATGATTTCATGATGAGGCAAAAAGGACTTTAATGATCTTACTATAATTTGACTTTGGACACATAATCTAAGGGAATATTTCCAGCAATGAAATTGCAAATGTGTATAGGATCAATTGCTAATCTCTTTAGCATCTTTAAAATATGTCACAAATGTCACAATATTCCACGCTCTTTCTCCATTCCTATATTTCCAAAACAAAATGTTTTCAGAAAGAATGGTTGATTCTAGCACTATAGATATTTCTGAGTAGTCTTTATTAAATATTGCTTTCTTGAAGCATCAAAGGTACCATTCCGTCTCCACTTACAGCCATTCAGCTCTGATTTTTGTGTAATTGATGCAAATGAAGCATGTAATAGTGTTTTGTCAAATGCATGAAAAACAGCTTTAGGACTTTCTAGTTATAGGAGAAATGAGAATGAAGAGAATTTGAGAAGTTAAGGAAGCTTAAGAACATATTAGGTGATTTCATTCTTCCAATGTAGAAAAATACTTCTGCCTTGTCTACATTCAAGCTTGAATGGATATGCTAACCTTAAATTTTTGCACATAAAGCAGCTTCCCTTCCCAGATTACCCAACAAATAGACTGTGTGTATTAACAGCTACATGGATGGTATCTAGAATAGGTCATCTGCATTTGCTTATAGTTGTGGGCAGAACACAAAGTATTTCTGGGTATTAGGCACATATTTAAGCCTCACTATATTAACTAAAAAGTATCTCCAAACACAGAGATTTTTGTGTTATATCCATTTCTCTTTCATTTAGCACATTTACAAAAGAGGCAGCTGCTAACCCATGAAGTTGAAACTCACAGTTCATAACGCCTCAGAAGTTCAATACAGGTTAGGCCAAAAACACTGAGAAAATCTCAGAGTGCAGGGAAGACCCTGTAGAGTCAAAGAGGTACGATCCGAGGTAATGAAAAGGTTAAAAGGCTCACTGTCTGGAATACCTGACTTTCTCACAAGCAAAAATAACAAAATCAGGCTCTCGGGTCCTGGAAATAGAAGACAGCCCTCCTGAGTATCTCATAATAAAACTATTTTTTTCCATTTCATTTCACGGCAGACTTGTTTTACTTTGCCAGTAATTCACCATGCTCAAAGATGATGCAGTGCTGTATGGTAAGTAAAATTTACTTTTTGACCAAGCCACTTCTTCACTCATCAGGAGGTCCTCCAATAAACTGGCAGAGTTTTCTGTATAGCACAAGTGAATAAACTGGGTGATAAACAGGTGCATGACAAAACTGTTTTTCTTCACTCCGTATGGAAGTTGAGATTATAGAAACACAAACGGTGTCTTAATGTGGCAGTCTTCAGATTAACCCTCAGACCCGGGATGCTCAAGCAATTTAGCATCTGCTTCACACCAAGCACCAGGGCACTGAGCAGAGGGATGGTTTGGGAGCTGAGTTTTGGAGTGCTGAGGAATGGGACTTTGATCCAGGGTGGCACATACTGAGGCTGTCAGATGTGGAGTGGTATCACAGGTTCTTAACTAATCTGATCTGGAAGCTGAATTTTGTGGCACAGTGTACAATAAATATTGAAATATACCTGGTCCATCTTGCTAGGTTCTTTGTGGAGCACTAAGAGACCTCCATGAAGCATGAGTACAGCAAAAATGCTTACAACTAATCTGCATTAATCTCTACAGAAGAGAGGACGTGTTGGGCTCTTTCTTACTTCTGACTGATGCCCTATCCTTATTTATTTTGGTCTTCTTCAACTAGGCAGGTAGCCAACTAGCCATCTGCATGTACAACTACATGTAAAGTACACAGATGTACACTTACACTCCCAATCAAAACAGCTGCATGGGCATTTGGGGTCATGCATGGATCAAGACCTAGTGTGTGGATTTGGGTTAAAGGTTTAAAAATGAAGGTAAAGCATAAATCTTCAAAACCCAGTTTATTCCTTTCTAGGGACTGAAAATGAACTATTGTTTTCATGAAAGTCTCATTTTATCTATTTTTTGAAGAATACACTTACATATTGTGCAACAGATATCAAGAAATCCTTAGTCTGTAACTGATATACATTCTGCCACTTCATGCACTGGCATTTACCTTTCCGTGCTGTCTTCTGAACTGTAGAGGCATCAAGTCATGTCTTCGTTAGCCAGAAAATAGTATTTCTGGGTATAGAAGCAGCTTTTTACTCTACGTGACATCTACTCATCCCTAAGATTTCTGTGTCCGTATGCGAGTAGAAAGGGGAAGAAAAGCTGACACATAGCATCTCTCCACTAGCCTTCACTACACCTGTCAAAACCAAAATACAGCTATTTGGGTGTTTTAAAACACTCCATTCAAGTCTTACTGCCATAAACTTGGAGGAGAAAATATCAGCTGCAGGAAGGTACAAGATGCTGCATAAATGGTCTTGATTGCCTTGGGATCCACTCCAGTCTCTTTTTCAGACTGGAGGACAACCTCTCCATAGTACATAAGGTGGAGAACCTTGCTCAGGGATTACTTGTAATGCTATCAGCATTAGAGGGGACAGTCTGATTCAAAACACGGAAGTTCTTTTATTCTTGAATCTCTGTAACGAGCTTCTTGGTCCAATGGCTGTACCGTGCAGCCTCCAAAACAAGCGACATGCTGCAAACTTGCATTCTTTGTCCTTTGATTGGTAAATAACTTTAAATAACAGCAGTGCATATGCCTGCTTTTACACTGAAGGATGGATTAGGGAAATGTATTGACTTGTTTTCCACTTCAGTAAAAACACTTTTCACGCAATCTATAGATAACAATGAGCAAAGAGTCAGGCAATGCTGCTTAACAAACCCACTTACTTTAAGTGCACTTATCTGTAAATACCTCATTCCTGAAAAAGTATACGGCCTACATTGATGTATCACAGTGCTTCAGTTTTTGAAACCAGCAGGCAGATGAGCTACCCTCCTTGGGGACTGTTTTGCAAAAGCGTGTGCACTAGGTGCAATCTAGTCCACTCAGTCAAAAAGAAAAAGCATTTTCTAAATGCCTGTCTGTGAGCCCCTGGGATGACTCGTCTCTGGCAGCAAGGATTAGGTATTCAGAGATGACAGAGAAATCACCTCCCTTTTTGCTCATCTCACCAGTGCGGAGCTTTGACTCCATCACAGGATGTGCTGGATACTGCAGCATCGCCCATGACAAGTGAAATCATCCAGAGCAGCAGTTCTCAAACGAGGGCTTAGGTGCCCAAAGAAATGTTTGAATTGCTACAAGGCCCCATACCTTGTCCACCCTACTGTGGCCTTGGACAGCCATTGGGAAAATCTAGGCAGAGGCATCTAACCCTTCTGAATGTTTTTTTCAATGCAAATTCAAATGCTTATGTTGACACAGCCCCCTCCAGTGGGGCCAAGGCCACCAGCCCACACCCAAGAGCCTGAACAATCAGATGCCTGTCCACTCACTCTCTTACAAGCTGTGCTTCTTCAAAACCTCTCAGACACAAGCAGCGATCCCAGCTCCTTCCTCCATCAGCCCGAGTGTGCTCGCATGCCAGCAACAGGCACTTGCAGCGAGAATTACCAGACTGTGCCACAAAGAGCCTTCGTGTCTTAGGTCCCAAGCACAAAAATATAATGGAGAAATACCATGGCTCCTGTCAGTGTGCCCCGGGATCTTCAACGGGAAAACTATAAATGTGTCCTGCTCTTTGAGGGCATCTCAGTAAGAAAAATCACAGAATCACAGAATGGTACGGGCTGGAAGGGACCTCTGTGAGTCACCTAGTCCAAACGCCCTGCCGAAGCAGGGTCACCTACAGCAGGCTGCACAGGACCTTATCCAGGCAGGTCTTGAATATCTCCAGAGAAGGAGACTCCACTACCTCCCTGGGCAGCCTGTTCCAGGGCTCCATCACCCTCAGAGGGAAGAAGTTCTTCCTCATGTTCAGATGGCACTTCCTATGCTTCGGTTTGTGCCCATTGCCCCTTGTCCTGTCACGGGGCACCACTGAAAAGAGTCTGGCCCCATCCTCCTGACAGCCACCCTTCAGATATTTCTAGGCATTTATAAGGTCCCCTCTCAGCCTTCTCTTCTTCAGGCTAAACAATTGTACGGACTTACTATACAGACTGCCACATATTGACTCCAAGGCATGGGCTGGCCTGGAAACCATGGTGCAGAAAACTAATAGCCAGAAGCCAGCCCTTCACCCATGTCCCCTTCCTTTACTTGCTTTTAAGCCATGGCATCACGGCCTGAGCCAGGCAGTGTTCGTCACGGAGGCCCTTGCAGGACCCAGCGGGCACGCTACGTCCCCGGCTGCCTCACAGCAAGAGGCAGAAGAGCCTTGTGGGAGATGCCAGCCAAGGGCACGGTCTGTTCCGCTTCACAAGCTTTAAGATGTTGGGGTCACTATACACAATTCTTGCCTATGCTTCGTCGGCCTGCTCGGAAGTCTCGTGACAGCCGTACACCCTGTCCTAAGCACAGAACCGAGGCATTCAATTTAGCATGCTGCTTCAGCGACTGAAGCACCAGCGTTTCACAAAACTGCTTATTCAGGAACAAATTATGTATGTGTCACCGCTCCCTGCAATAAATGTAGAAAGTTTTATAGTGCACTTGATAAAAAACTCAACTTTGATTTGGGTTTTTTTATATCATTTACTAGAATTTTATGTTCGTGATTGCCTTCTACAATACCCAATTCAAATGGAAAAGAAATATGGGGAAAATTACATTGTTAGCAGGAAAAAAATTTAATAAATAAAATGTGCTGGAAGTAAAACAGATGGTTGGCACCTGGTGGTTCTGTATAGCCCTGGGTGGCAGATAAGCTGTTCCTATGGTTGGAGAGAGAGAGAAGGGAAACATGTCTCTACCACTGATGCACACGAGCTGTTCCAGGGCTCTTGACAATGTGTGGTCTGGGGCTACCAGCTGTGCCTAAACTGAAGGTAGCTGCTCAGCCGTCCACAATATGGCTTTTTTCCTACAGCCTGGAGGATGTTGTGCACGCAGCCAGCTGACCGCCGTCACACACGCCTGGGGACCGGGGCCTCCGAGCACAGCATGGCACTTGGCACCTCCCGAGCAAAGCCAGAGCACGGCAGCAGCCTCTGCTGCTCTGCCTTGCAGCCTCTCGGGGTGCCGAGAAGCCGACCGCAACCACAACGCGGTCACTCCACGTATCTCCATGCCCTCCCTGCTTCTGAACCACACCTAGTGTGGATCCATGCATGGCATTGTACTATGTATCGCTGCATTATATATCGCACAGGGACACCCCCTGCACAGAGGCTCCTTTGCAGAGAAAGTTTATGACCTCTCCAAACAACTCTGCTGCAATAGTCTCTAGCAGTGTAGATCTCGGCAGCACTTCATGGCCATATGCAGTTTCAGAAAGAGGATGTCAGAGCTGTCAGTCAGCTACAACTCATCTTTCCCACAAAGCTATTGAGTGTGACAGTAAACACTCGTCTTCAGCTAAGCCTATTTTGAAAAATTACTTGAAGGCAAGTTGTCAAAAAAACAGACAAGCTATTTCAAATGGGAACAGCAAGGCGAGTGCCAGTGCTGACTTGCCTCAGGTTTGGATACAAGGTCACGCAGCAGGAGAAACAAGAAAAAAAAATATCAGCATATGCTGTATGATGTAGTAATTTTAATGACAAAATTGCTCATTCTCATCTCTTATCCACAGAGCTTGATCCAGCCAACCTGGAACGTAACCTCCTTCCTCCACAGGCTGCCTTTATCTTGTGTTGGTACTCGGTGACATGTATACCACACACAGGAAGTCAACTTCCTTGGTCGTCTCCCAAGAACTACAACATTGAGCAAAGCAAGGGACGAACAGGAGCCAGCACAGCTTTTCTCACCAGTGCTGTCTTGGAAAACTGGCTGGTTCCAATCCACCCGCAGAGAGGCTGCGCCCACTCCCCCAAATCTCCTGCAGCAAAGGGGCGAGAGAGGTCCACATGGAGTGATGCAGGAAGATTTGATACAGAGCTCCTATGCCAGAAGCATGACCTTGCATGCCACAACAGTAGGTTGGAAGGATGAGACACTACCGTCCAAAAGCACAGCTACGGGAAGGATATGGAGACCACTGGCACAGAAGTGGTTCTTATCTTGTGTTGTATGCGTAATAGCTGCAATTCCAGTGCATTTTGCAACGGCTCTGCTACTTCAAAAGTCCATGAGCAACAACAGTGTTCAAAATTTATCACCTTAGCCATCTAATGTTGGTTTTTCAGCACACAAAATGTCACTAAACAGATTACATGTCAGATTTTGGAAGGTCATTTCCAACATTCCATTTCAGAAACATCCACTATTTACTTATTTACTGAGCACTCAGCACTTAACACTTTGTCAAATTATTTTCACATAACCATAGAAAAACTAGCCCCTCTGGCGAGCCTCCTGCAGGTAATACTGCAAACATTCACAAACAAGTGCTATAACCTGACTATCATGCTTGTAGTAGCATTCCTGTGACACCAGAAAGCTTTTATCAGGTCTGTGCAGTGTATGTTTTAAGCAGCTTATCAGAGCCACTAGCCTCAAAGGGTCCTCAAACAGACATGACAGAAAACGTTGCTATTTTTACAGCCTACGTACTTAAGTGAACAACTTACCTTTTAAACACTACAGCAATCAGTTGATTTACCACATCTTTAGACCAGCATCCCAGAACTTCTCCCACCCAGATCTGCAAGTGTCTGTGAAAAACTTGGCCACTGAGCATCTATCTTGCCTAAGTTTTAATTCTATCACCTACTATTTATTGACATTAACTTTTCATATTTAATAGAATTTCCAAACTCACAGAGGAATTCCCATCAGAGTGCTTCTAAGTGAAGCACTTGGAAGCAGGTATCTGTAAGATCTTAGCAAATCATCAAAATTTACAAAGTGAATTGCTCCTTCAATCTGTTTCAAAAAAACTCCTCCTACTTCAGAGCCCAGCTAGGCTAGGCTGTATACTTCAAAATTCTGCAGTGTTCAGGAATGGAAAGGGTAGTCCAGAAGCACTGTGAAAATTATCTAATTTACAATAAAACTGCTTAGGAAATCCATGAATTTTGGGGGTAATGATATCAGAAAAGATGCACATGATCTCACCTGCTCTATCTATTTCATCCTCTGTTTAGGAGAGAAAAACATCTGCTGCAATTCCAGACACTTTCCTCTCCCAACAGAGAAAGACAGGATTGTCTAAGATTTGCTTTATTTTTCAATTGCCAAAGAATATTCACATGAATCATTTACATTAGCAACTGGAAAAAAAACAGGTAACTACAGATAGACGACTTTGGAAATAAATTCCCACCAATCAGAGTATTTGAAAGTGTTCTCATTAACAGCATTTTGTTCAAATAAGATGCTTTTAATTATGGTTTTAATTGATTATTGATACTTAACTTCAGGTGTTTGCAGGGAAAACATTCTGCATGAATAATTATATGATACACTCAAAAAAAACAGTCATTTCTGTTTCCACTGTGCAATTTATTCAGTTTCAAATTAGAAAAAAATTACTACGTATTTGACAATTCACATGCATAAACTCAAACTTTTCAGCCCCAAAAAATCTTGATTTCTTTCAGTCTTGTATTAAGGTGTTCAGGAATTTCACGTAGGCAGACAAATATCTGGATTTTTTAAAAAAGAACCAACATAGAGACACAGGCTATAACTCAGTTTTACTTCTGTTAACAAACACAACCAAAGTGAGTCCTGGTAGTATGCAGTTGCATTCTTTATCTTCTCAGTTGCACGTAGCTGATAGGAGTCAAAGGGATTGGGCAAGAGTTATCTTCAGCAAAAGTTTTCTTCAACAGTGTCTTGATTTGGAGTGCTGAATAAGCCATTGTAATGTTATGTCTGCCAGGATAGATAAAACAAAATGAAAAACTCAACAGCCTGTTTGCGGAGCGGGAAAGGACAACAGAACACCAGCAGGTCAATACAAATAAAAAAGCCCCAAACAAACAAAACCCAGAAACCACAGGCTCTGATTTACACCTTATTAAAAATTCGGTAATTAAAACTCCAAGTAGGGGTTTTTTTCCTGCTGCTTTTTGTTTGTTTTTAAATCATGTGCATTTTGTATTCTTGAAATATGATGACTGACATGAAGTTCTCTATGCCACAGATGAAGAACTGCTGGAAAAGCAAAGATTTAAGATGACCATAAAATGAACTGTAAAATCCACACTAGAATGAAATGCAGTGTGAGAACAAAGGCAGAAATACACAACTAGAAGGAAAGAGAAGGGCAAACATCTGACAAAGCATTAAGAAGCCATTTAGGTAGGCTGTAGGAGTCCAAGGTCTCTGAAAGACATGCAACTCTGGACTAAAATTTGATAGCTCCTGATCCAATCTAACGCACTATGCTGAAAACTGCAGCAGTTCACAAACTGATTCATGAGCAGATTAGATATTTTTGCCTCAAGGCAGTAAAAACTGTCAGGGAGGTAGGAAGGATGTCAAGGGGCAGCAACAGCTCTAGCCCTCAAATTTAAATTTGTTGTCACATCTGTCCTAAGCTCAAGACAGCACTCCATGAATATCCTGGCAGACCAGCTTAGGCACTGGGACTGCAGACAAAAGCATCCCACGGCATCTAAAACAAAGCTAATAGCTATATACTGATCTCCCAGAGTCTCTCAGGACACAAAAACTGGCAGCCTTACACCTGCACCTCCTGATGAGAACAGTTCGCCAGGCTGCAGTTTGCACTGAAAAACAATTCTCATCTCATTCAACAGCATTGACATCAATCAAAAATGCAGAGGAAGAAGACAGCTCCCAGTCTTCTCCGTAACAGCCTAGTAGTTTCATCACTTTAATAAGCTGAATACGTTTTCATTATTGCTTTTTGTTACAAACGATATTTTCCAGTCCTTTGATCTCCCTAGGTTTTTGCCCAATTTTCAGTTTCTCAAGGTCTTCCTCAAAATACGGCGCACAGTGCTCCAGTAATGCCTATGCGGTTCCAAACACCTGGGATATACGCAGTCTGCTCCCATTGATTTCTTTGGGCAAATACTCTGGAACCAGGCTAGCCCTACTAGGCACAACGTTACACTGGAAGGCACTGGACTGATTCTCTGTTTGGATTTAAGTCTTTTTCAGAACTTCTCCCAGGACTTTCACAAGTAAGTGATCTACACAGTTCTGGATCAGTGATCATTCTTTTCATTATTTTCCCATTTGCCAATTTTAGCATGCTTTCTTTGCATGCTTGTCTCCTCCAGGATGAACCAGGAGGCTCAAAACCTATTTTCTCCAGGATCCTTTCAGAAATTAAGCTTTTTTTTATCAGTTTCTAGTCACAATATGACTGTTGAGATCCTCCACTGCAGCCTTGCCAATCTGATGAGGATTATGCACCGCATTTCTAAAACCACAATCACCCCCACCGCCCTTCACCTATGCAGATAACCCTGACTATGTTGTCTTCCTCAGTCCTTATATCCCAAAGTCCAGTCTTCCCCAGTGTAACAGTACATCCCTCACTCAGATGTAACTGTTGCACCCCAAGCTGTAGTGAACCTGAGTCTGGTCTCCTTCAAACCAACGTACCCAAATCGCGTACACCATTTCCAAGAGAAGCCCTCACTGCCTAACACGTCCCTGCACACAGCTGAAATCTCCGCCAGCCCTCTGAAGCCCAGGTGTCATGGCACAGTCTCCCCACCACCTCTACTACCTGGTCCTCTCTGCCTGGGCTGGAAATTTCCCCTGCTGCCAAGAGAAACTGGCTTTCCTCCCATTCCCACTCCCACCATCTCTCATTCGGCTGAGCCCTACAGAGCTGCTCAGCTCTTCTAATGAGTCTGGCTTCTACACTTAGATCCTCTCCTCCATCCAGCACCACTCCTCTCGGCACTCTGCAGGGCAGAAGGGTGGCACAGGGGCAGCATGCCCCCAGGCAACTGTCCCTTAGCCTGTGCTTCACTCCCTTCTCCTGCCCCACAGAGGGAAGGGAAGGGGACAACATGGCAGAGGAGAGGGACAGGACAGTGGAAGAAAGGCGGGAGAGAGAATACAGGGCAAAAAGCAAAGGCAGATGGAAGACAACTTCATCGGGCTTTCACAGGTTCTCACTGACTTCAGGGTGCACTCTTTGTGTCTCCAGTAGGACAAAAGCACTGCTCCCTCAGTTTGAGGAACACGTGAAACACTTACCAAAATTTTTTAAGTATCACCTGATAATTGGAAGGCCTTCATACTCAGAGTTACTATTTTTTCAAAAGTAACACAGTTTTTGTAAGAGATTAAATTACTTTGGGTTTTAAATATGTTTTTCTCAGGCCCCTGTCAAATTAATTTAACGTCCCATGGAACTACATAGTTCTACAAGTGACTTTTAAATTACACATAATTCTATATTAGAACAAATACAATTGCATGCAGTATTTGCAACAAAATCTTTCAAAGTAAATTGAGATTTTCTGTTATATATTGGAGTTCAATATTCAAATCTCATCTACATGTTTAGTATCTGATTCAAAGTACAAAGTATACACTGATGATGCTGTAAGAAGCAGCAGCTTACCAATGTTATCCTTCTCTTTACACGAAATAGAATAGCAACAGATTTCTCTGTCTTGAATAGCTGAAAGATTTCTACAGAAAAAAAAAAATGTAAAGTGAGTAGTGTTGTAACTCCACAAAAGCTGACAAAAGAAATTTCCATTAAATTACATGTTTTCTGCTTTTTACTCAGTGGGTTCAACTCTACCCTCAGATATTAAATTTTTGAAATACGCTACCTCATGTTTCTTAAACTATGAAGATTATAAGGATATAAAGTAATTTCACGAAAATTCAAATTTCTCATTAAGTCAGTGTAACAGTGAATAATAAAACCACAGAAATCCATGAGCAGAAAGTAACATTTTGTAGCAGCAACCAAGTAACATTACCATGACTTGGCATTCACCTTTTACTCTTTTCACTTAGAATTCAGAGTTTTTATCTCTCATAACTCTTATAATCAAATAACAGTACTCAAATGATCACACCACTAATCTTCAGGATGTTTATTACATCATACCTAAAAATATCAGATCCGATTTCTACTGAAAGGACGCCTCTACACTTAGGAAGAAACTGATTCTTAATTAACTTCTGTTTCTTTCTGAGAATATCCCCATCCCTCTTAGAGTTTCTGAGCACTTCTGTTATTTTTTCATTTATTTATCCTCACACGCGTGATACAGACATGCAGGAAACATTTTGTTGCTGGAGCAGATGGGGAGTGTAGGCACTGAGAAGGAAAGAGTCTTGTGATCACACACGAGACTTTGATAAAGGAGAACTAAACAGTGACCTCCCTGGACGTCAGGAGAGCAGACCTGGCCTCTTCAGGGATATGCCTGGAAGAGTCCCATGGCATAAGGCCCTGTAGCAAAGAACGGCCCAAGAAAGCTGGTTAATATTCAAGGATCATCTACAAGCTCAAGAGCAGCCTTTTGAGCAGGACTCTCTAACGAGTCCAGAAGAAAAGCCAGGAGGCATAAGTGGATGAACGATGAGCTCCTGACAAAATCCAGTCACAAAAAGGAAGCATACAGAAGGTGGAAGCAGGGACAGGTAACCAGGGAGGAACACAGAAACACTGTCCAGGCATGCAGAGACACAGTTAGGACAGCCACAGCCCAACTGAAATTGGATCTCGTGAGGGATGTCAAAGGCAACAAGATGGGATTCTGTAAGTACAAAAGTGACAAATGTAAGACAAGGGAAAATGTGGGCCCATTGCCCAATGAGACAGGGGACCTGGTTAGACAGGACATTGAAAAGGCAGAAGTACTGAATGCCGTCTTCGCCTCCATCTTTACCAGCAAGGCCAACCTTCAGGAATCCCAAGCTCCAGAGCCCAGGAGAAAATCTGGAGCAAGGCAGTCGTTCCCTTGATGGAAAAGGATCAGGTCAGGGGATACATAAACAAACGGGACAGAGAATTCCACAGGCTCTGATGGGATGCACCTACATGTGATGAGGGAGCTGGATGATGTCATTGTGAGGCCACTCTCAATAACCTTTGAATGATCATGGCAACTGGGAGAGGTGCCTGAGGAGTGGAGGAAACAAGCATCACTCATCTTCAGAAAGAGCAGAAGGAGGACCCAGGGAACTATGTGACTGTCAGCCTCACCTTGATTCCTGGGAAGACGGTGGAGCAACTAATCCTGGAAACCACACATCTGACAGACAAGAAGGTGATCAGGAGCAGGCAGCACGGATTCACGAAGGGGAAATCATGCTTGACCAACTCAGTAACCTTCTACAATGAAATCTACAGCTTGGTAGATGAGGGGAGAGCAGTGCATATTCCGCACCTTGACTTCAGTAAGGTTTTTAATGCAGTCTCACATAACACCCTCATAGACAAGCTGAGAAAGTACGGGCTGGACGAGCTGATTGTGATGTGGACCGAAAATTGGTTGAACACTCAGGCCCATAGGGTGGTTATCGGTGGCACGAAGGCTAGCTGGAGGCCAGTAACTAGCAGTGTACTCTTGGGATCAATACTGGGTCCAATCCTGTTCAACATCTTTGTCAACAATCTGGATGATGGGGTAGCACATACCCTTAGCAAGTCTGCTGATGACACAAAACTGGGAGGAGTGGCTGATACAGCAGAGGGTTGTGCTCCAGGGGGACCTTCACAGGCTGAAGAAATGGGCTGACAGGAATCTCATGTAGTTCAACAAGTAATGCAAAGTCCTGCCCTTGGGGAGGAACACCAGTACATGTTGGGAGACAACTGTTTGGGAAAGCAGCTTTGCAGAAAAGGACCTGGGGGTTCTCACGGACACCAAGTTGAACATGAGCTAGCAATGTGGCAAAAAAGGCTAATGGTATCCTGGACTGTATCAGGAGAAGTGCTGCCAGCTGGTTGAGGGAGGTGGTCCTTCCCCTCTACTCAGCCCTGGTGAGTGGAGCCCTGGGGAGCACCTGGGGTGCTGTATCCAGTTCTGGCTCCCCAGTACAAAAGCGATGCAGAGCTACTGGAGAAAGTCCAATGAAGGGCCACTAAAATGTTTAAGGGACTGGAGCATCTCACATATTAGGAAAGTCTGAGAAACCTGGGACTGCTTCGCCTAGAGAAGACAAGGCTCAGGGAGGATCTTCTTAATGTGTACAAATATCTGAAGGGAGGCTGTAAAGACAGAGCCCAGTGACAGGACAAGTGGCAATGGGCACAAACTGAAACACAGGAAGCCCCCCCTGAACATGAAGAAACACTTTTTACCTCTTACAGTGACTGAGCACCAGCACAGGTTGCCCAGAAAGGTTGCAGAGTCTTCAACCTTGGAGATACTCAAAAGCCATCTGGACACAGTCCAGGGCAATCAGCTCTAGGTGGCTCCGCTTGAGCAAGTGGGTGGACAAGATCACCTCCAGAGGTCCCTTCCAACCTCAGCCATTCTGTGATTGTGTGTTTCCTAAGTCCCAGTTTATCTGCTTAGCCTTTGGACCATCCTTCTGCACTGAAACTTCACTTCTTCACTTGCACTTCCTACTGACTAAAATTATGCGATTTGTGACACAGAATCTTATTCTGCAAAATTATCGCTATACCAGCCATTTTTACAAAATTGTGTATTTCCTTTACAATTACCCTTACAATGCACCAATTTAAGTTAGTTTCAGTAACCCATAAGTAATCCATACTCTGGATACATGCCAAAAATACCTGAATTGCTTAAATTTACAGACAGCAGTTTGAAATGGTTCTGTTCTAATGCCATTCGAGCATTAAGCTGTCACTACAATGTACTCTGAAACGTGTAAGTGAGCCTATCACTATCTATAGCAGTTGTTTCTTCAGTGATGGGAAAACAGGATTATCTGAAACTACTTTATACAACCGAAATAATAATCAAGAGAGGTTCAAATCTACTGCAGTCAGTTATCAGCCTAGCTCGCTATTTCAACTGCCAGCAGAGCTCGAAGTGGGGTATCTGAGAACATAAAATGGAATCTGTTATAGCTGGTTATTGCCACAGACAACCAACGATTTTCTCTTAAATATCAAATTTCACAGTGTCTCAGCTTTTCACACAGGCCAGCTACTTACAATTTCTCAATTAACTGCTTTTCATCCAGTGCACCTGGGAGGTCTCTTTTATTTCCAAGGACTAACACCTGAAAGAAATCATTCATATTCGTGTTAAACCCAGGACCAATAGAAGTTTATTTCTGTCTGTAACCATTTGTTGGCATTATTTTGGGTCTTGCAGCCAAGTATTTAGAACGCAATAGCAGACATATTCAAAATGACCAACGACTGTGGGAGCATCATGGAAATCCCACTCCTAGCCAGGGTCAGATGGCAGATGCACATCATCTGAAAACTGGATCCAATTATTTCTGGGTGTATCAGTATCAGAAGTCTCCCCGGAAGTGAATCTCTCAATTCTGGATGGCATTATGGGATGGTGTCAGACTGCACTAAGTGGATTCCTTCTGCATGCATCTAAGCCTGGAGGAGAGCATGTACCAGGTGTGCTCTAGCCACCCCACTAACACTCAATCCACAAGACCAGACCAATGTTAATCAAAAGTAGAGCCCCAGAAGTATAGGCTGGGTCCTCAAGACCCAGACATGATTCTCTCTACAGTTTTGCTCCCCTGCTTCTTAACATTGGCATACTATCAGCCAGGCATCCAAACGATGTATCACCCAAGCATCAGCCAAATGGCTGATTCCTCTCCTTCCCCTTTGAGTATCCATGGTAGAAATCAGAAGGGCAGCCATTAGGAATCAAATCTGAGAAATGCAGAAAATTTACTGAACTTAAAGAGTTCCTGCACAATACTTCAGGCCTGAAGTATATATTAAGGTCAGGCGAATGGGTTGAGCACATTCTAAGATAAAGCAAGCGACAGAAGGTTTTTCTAATTATGATTGCATTATTGTTCTCCAGATGCATTACAATTTCAAGTCAAGAAATTGTCCCATTATTTCCCATGAACTTGGAACACATTAGAACTCATTACTTGCAATCTCAGATTAATAAAGGTACCTTGAAACCTGTAATGCCAAAGCCCAAGTACAATAAATTGAAGGAAGTTCAATACTAGTTACTACCTATGAAATGAAAATAAGTAAACAATACATTACTGCACCTTGGAAATTACTCTGCTGGTGAGGCTGGTCAATTGCAATGTGATATTATAACATATAAAAGGAAAGGAACTTAATTAAATAGTCCTGAATATAGGACAGACCTATCATTTGAGGAAGGAAAAGCGTGAAGTAAAACAAGATGTTAAGACAATACAAAGGACAGACAATGTCACTCGCCATGAACAGCGTGACTGTAGGTTCCTGTAGGATTTGTTCAATATGTACTTAACACAAAAAAATGCAAGAATAATGGCAAACTTCATAAAAAAGATGGATAGTCACTTGAAAAGTCTCCTTCAAGAACGGATGTGTGAGAACTTCTTTTCACAATGCCTTCATATTGGTTGTCTGTCTACTCATCCTCAGATAACTTCGATTGCTTGCACTGGCCAAATGTCCAAATATTTGCTTACAAAAAAACCGGCCAAGCAAGAGCCATCAAGTTGTGAGTAACTTCTTCCTGATTTGTATGTACCATTATTTTCTTTCTTACAATAAAGGTATGAACTCTTGCTTGGTGACGTCAGCATCCAAGATCATTGTAAACCTCACTGATTCCTACCAGCTCTCAACTGGCAGATTACATTTAATTAAACAAAATTAGTCTCCACTTCCACAATACCTCACTAGAATTTCAGCAGAATATACTATCCTTGACAATTCCTGCTGGTGAACAGAAGCACATTTGCATTTTTTCCACACAGTTTAGTTTGAAAAACTAAAAAGTCTAGACACAGAAAAAGTCAAGCTCCTCCACCGCCTCTGGAAGCAGAGGACACTATTTGACGTTAGTGTCTACCAGCCTTCGGAAGGACAAATCTCATATGCCTTAAGCTACTGCCAGAAACCTATCTGCGTCACTGGTTCAAACCCAGCCAACAAGGGGACCGACTGGAAGTAATTACTGTCTGATAATGCCACATGTGAAAATGAATTTTTTCCAAATCTATTCTGACCTTTAGACTAGAAAACGTACAAACACACAGCAGCACTTGATAAGATGCTGAGTCCTCTAAAAAAAAAGTCACAATAATTTTTGTAAGAGCGCTCAGTTGTATCAAGGCTGCACCATATTTAAGCTATTATTTTCAAGAATCCAGAGGAACGAATTAATGAGGATTTAGGCTACACTGTCTACATTCAGGTAAGAATAATAATCAAAATACTTACTGGAATTCCATGCAATTGTGGTTTATCTATCAAACTGTGTAGCTCATTCTTTGAAGCTTCTACTTTTTCTAAGTCTGCTGCATCCACCATGTAACTGCAATGGGAATATAGTTATTTATGGAATTGTCCATTACTTGCATAAAGTTGCATTAAAACATCCAAAATGTGGCAAATGCATTTGCACTGACAACAGCATTAAAGCAGCCCTGAGTTGTATAAGCCTTGCATTTTTTAATACAGGAAGTCACAGAATTAAATATGGGCTGTGGGGAAAAAATGGCCTGGAACATGCAATTATTTGTACACTGGGGTTGCTGGATGTGTAAAACACACTACTTTCATTGTGCTGTGTCTTCTTATGTGATGCAGGCAGACGGAAGAAAAGCATATCTATATTCATAATATATATTTTAAAATACATTTTCTATGGGCATACACAAGAAAACTTACACAACTGCATTGACTCCTCTGCAGTAACGCTCCCACATGCTTCGAAACCTTGGCTGACCTCCAATGTCCCATACCTGGAAAAGATAAGCACAGCCCAAGCCCAAAATTTTTTGAACAACACAGTACTAACACACCAGAGTAAAAAAACTCTTACATGCAGCACACAGGTTGTATTAACAACACCTAAATGTAGGCAGTTTTTTAAGTGACATTCCTCAAGAGACTGGTCTTCTCAGCCCGCTCCAGTCAATGGAGGAGGACAGGCACATTCACAGGGCAAGTCAGGCCCATGACCTTAGCAGCTCCAAAAGTCCATTTGGAGAATTCTACCTTTTCCCACTCACTGCAAGAAAAGTCTTCTTCAGATACCAAAGGGAATTCTGCAAATACACAGTCTAAAACCCAAAAAGAATAGCATCATTGTATGAAAACAGTTATGAAGCTGCATTTTTTATGAGGCATGGGAGACCCAAATTAAGAATGCATGAGGCTTTCAGCAGGATAAGGACAGATACTAAGTAAATAAAGAGGTGGTCGGAGAGCAGATGGAGCTCCAATACCTCCATGCTCTCCTATTTGCTCATCAAATGTGTTTTAAAAGACACATGGATTAACTGATCAGAACCAGCAAGGAAACGATAATGTAGGGTAGGCCTGAAGTGATTAATCAGTGAATCTTAAGGAAAGGAAGCTCAAATTTGGCCTGGGATTTCATAAAGCTCCAATCCTGCAAATACTGGTGCATGCTATTCGTGTCTAGCAATCCCACCGAATTCCTTACCACGAAAAGGCTAGCACATTATTTTACTGTACAGGAGTTACTTATTCTGCTTTGCTTGCAAAAATTCAGTATTTTTGGTGGATGACAATAATTTTGTTTCAAAACTGTTTCCAAGATCAAAACACCAGGGAAAGGACCTAAATCATGCAGGCACAGGCTGCATGATGATGTAGCTGTTGCAGCTACATCCAAAGATAGTTGTGTTACAAGTGACACACCTGTCACAATAGTGATTGACATAGAATAACAGAAAGAATGGATTTGTTCCTATGTCAAATACAAAAAGAAGAAATTATTTCTTATTTTAATCAGACTTAGCTATCAAAACAATAGGTAATGTATACCAGATATAGGAGGCATATCCATTACAGCACAAACTAAATTTGGAAGTAACATACACAGAAGCAAATTTTCTTATGAGTTGTTTTCACATTTCTACTTTATAATCCAAATGTATTAAACCTGCTGTGGCAATAAAGACTTGCACAAAAGAGCCAGACTTAATAGATCCTTAGCACAAGGCCTTTTTTCAACTAGTGTGGACTGTATTTTTAATTCCACAACCCATAAATCATATTTATGTACCAATTTCTCTATACTTTTTAACACCTTATGTTCATATTTTAGAAAGAAATATTTCCCAGTTCACCATTAAAATCATTCCCTGCTTGATAACTTACTGTTCCTTCTGGCATAAAATTAGTTTATCACCTAAATGCAGATTGCCTTTGATCCCCTTTACAAGATCAACAATTCTACACACTAAAGAGACTTGAGTGAACTTCTGACCATGAACTTGGTATTAATTATTATCTGCACTGACATGTGAAGCACTGTTTCAAAAGTCTTAATAAAATAAGCCTTTTATTTTAAAAGCTTGAAAGAGATGCGTACACAGTTCAGTATTATAGTTAGATGACAAACCTCACACCAACACTAATTATTCCAATAACTCATCAGGACCTTGAAACGATCAGTAACCATCTGGTGCACATCTGTGTGTCTAGAAAAAGAAACCAGATTATTTTCTTCGTAGATCAGAGAAGAAAGAAGGGGAAAGAGGACAGGGAAGGCAGAAAAATCTACCAGATGATGTAGTCTGGACTAATAAGAAAACAAATAATACAAGATAAAGAAGTACTGGTTTTGTCTTTGTTTGATGGTATACTATATCTACACTGTATTAAATTGCACTGCAGAACAAGTATTCTAGTTAGGAGAAGGAGTCACCCTGAAACAATAGGAAGATAAGTCATTTCCAGTCAGTTTCCCCAACAAGACTTACAGTCATTCACTGAAGTACAATATGGAGAACAGAAGATAGACTAGGTGTTTTTAACAGTGCTTGGGAACACAATTTACATCAATATATAAAGTTATCATTATCTGAAATAGGGAAAGAATATAAATGCATTAAATAAATAAAAAAAATCCTCACCTCTTTGCCTATGAAATTAAAATGGTGCTAGTAGTAACTTTCTAATACTCTATTATATTGAATAGCCAATGACAGAGTTAACTACTTTATTCAAAAGACAAATCTCTGCCCCAAACCATTTCCACTGCACATGACTGAACAGACAGAACTGTGAGAATACAAGAGGCACCCAAGAAGGACAGAGGAGAGGTCTTAGCGTCAAAGAAGTTTTCTTGCACGAGCCTTGCATGTTTTGTACATCACCTATCTTGTGTCCCAGTATTTAACACACAGGTGAAAGATATATTCTGGGTGTGAACTGGAAGAGGCAGGAGACTACATCTTAACAGCAGAATAAACAGCTAGCTATAAAAAGGATATTTCTTGTGGAGAAAGATGTGTACAACAACACATTTGTGTATCGATGTCAACACATGGGTTCAGTACCTACAATCTTGCAGCAGTAAGCGAAGCCTAGACAGCTATTCAGCTGACCAGATGTAAGATCTTCTTTAGGATGACAGAATTACGCCCTAGGCTTGATGGTACTGACTAGAGCTCCTCCGACTATTACCAGAGGAGTTTAACCCTTATTGCAGACATATAGCTGTTTACATTCAGGCATCTTTATTTGCAAGCCGAATCCAACACTACAAATACTTGAACTCAGGAATGTATGTTTCTGCTTGGAAGTATTCAGAAAATATCAGCCATAAAACCTAACCTGAACAAACAGATGAAGAAATTCTAAACACAGAAGAGGATTTGCGCAGAATAAGGTAGCACCAGCAACATCCAACACCATGTTGTACACAGACAAATCCATGTGCACTGGGATGCGACTAACGAGCTCAAGCATACACAGCAAGTGTTCATAGCCAACTCAATGTGCAATGACAGGGAGTAACTGGAAAACAAGGGATTCATTTCCCTCAACTTCAGTCACCTAGAATGTAGGCATCCAATCCAAGTGACTAAAATCTCTCTGTGGCTACTGAAGAGATCAGAAGGCACCCACAGGAGGAAATGACTGCATCCCTCTTACCCACCTTGCCTACCAGGTGAACCATTCTTGGAAAGCACCCACTGCTCTCCACCAAGTTTAGACATCCTGCTCAGGGTGGCTTCCTCCTTTTCACCTGGCAAAGCTCAGGGCAGACAAATCCTGAACAGTCACCTATTCTAGACCGGAATCTTCAACCAGTAATATTCAGCTTCCCCATCTAACAGACAGGAAAAATAAACACAGCTAAATCATATAACCTTAAAATTTTTAATAAATTGCCCCGCGGGTACAAAATTATAAAACCTTACCTGTAGTACCAGCCACGTAACCTATTATGGAAGTTAGAATACCTTACTACCTTAAAATACTTACTACTTCTCTATTATCCTATACTTTGAAATGCTTTTACAGTTGCTTTTGAAGTTGAAAAAAATATGCCACATGGCTACATTTTCTGCTGGCAATACTTCCCAGAACACTATGTTCTTTGAAATCAGTCTTGGTCCTTTAAAGAATGCTGTTGTCTCTCCTCACTGGCAATAAAGTCTGACTTTTGAACATTTTTTGCAACTAGGTATTTTATTATAGTCACGTCAGACAGAAAAAACACTATATGCACACTTCACAGTTTATAATTATTTAATTTAATCATAGCACTTTCACTAAAGAACAGGAAATGGACTTAAGACTTTCAACACAAACTGGCTGAGTATCTTCAACTCCTAAAAACAAACGCAGAGACAATTTAATGGGAGGGATTATTTCTCAACGACGAGGGTATATTTGCCATTTTATCAGAGACAAAAGGTACAATGTTGGAAAGATCAACAGGTGGATTTTAAACAGGGCACAAAAGCAAAGTCTGTTCTCAGAAACCATTTTCAGAACCTTGTGCTGCTTACCTAAACGTTGTGTGCTAGGACAGGAGAGTACCAGGGGACCCAGCTTCAGAGATGAGACTGTAATCCTCTGAATCAAGACGTAACACACCTCTACATAGAAGGACCCAATCCATTCTAGCCTCAATACTGTGTCTTCCCCAAAGCAGAAAGCCCTGATTCTGCATGACCATATGAAATCCTTTGTACCCTTTTTTCACATATTCATCAATCAGTCTCTAGACACTAAATTTCAAGAGATTCTGGTGAGAGTAGGCATACAGAAGTTAAAAACTGTAAGCAGAACCTGCACTTGGAAGACTAAGGGCAAGGAGACCAGAGGCAAGGACACTGCTAGCTCAAAAAAGCCGATCAATAAAATGATTATTAATTTTGCTTGTCCTTGAAGAACATACAACGATGAAAGCAAAAATTAGTGTTTGCTCAATAGCAGAGAAAAGCCAGGAGGATGTGCAACAGTGTGGATGCTGGGAAAAGGTAATCTAATACTGGTAGATTAGACAAGCAAAGGACATTCTCCCACTGCAGATTTAACCCCACAGAGCAGCTCCCTGTCACTCTACTCGTGCGTCCCCCTTGCCCTCTACCTCTCAAGTCTGAGCAATCTTGACAAATTCCCAGTGTTTATCAATGAGACAAAGCTGCTGAGGACAGAGCTGACCACAGGCAGCATTTATGGTTCCCAGGTGTCCCGACAGCATGTTGAAATTAGAGCCTATATTTATATAAGCTGCACATAACTTCAAGCTGCGAGTGGATAGAAAGAAAAGACCAGAATCCTAAAGTATCCATACCAACTAGAGTGATGATATGAAACACACAAGTTCAGAATTCTTCATTTGGACACATGGAACCAAATGCACCAGCACAAAATGGATAATAACCAGGTAGAGGTGCAGTACAAAAAGCCTGAGCAGTTCACAGACTAAATACATGTTTTAACAGTGTTGCAGATCTTAAATCAGCATGTACTAGCAGAAGCATCTTATGTTCAATTTTGGAAGTATGTACTGCCCTGTCCTCGGTGTCAGGGAGGCTCCTATATTGGTTTTGAGCATCTATCTATAGAATAGACAGAGACAAATTTGAAAAAGTCCAGATGAGAAAAGAAAGGGTGAGAAGAAATTTTTAAAATACGACCTATAAAAACGGGAGGGGGGAGCAAAGTCATAATGTTCCCCAGGAAATGGCTGCCAGATCTAGAAGAAAAAAGAAGCTCAATTTGTGATGACAGCAACTCATGTCAGATATTAGGAAAAAAGCTTTCTAACACTTGTGAGTGAAAGAACATTGTACAAAACAAGGGATACTGCAGAATCTTCTTCGTGGAAGAACAAATTTTAAGATACAATTACCTAAGATATTTGGGTGAATATCTGACTCACCTCAGAGAACGAGTTTGGTTTAGATAATTCCTTGAGATCGACTCTTGGTCCTCGCTTTTAGGAGTCCTAAGAGTTACTCTGCATGACTGGTGAGACATTCAACACTGCTCGTTCTGACTCAGGACACCGGCTTCTGGCCCCATGTGCTTGTCCCGACCACTGCAGAGGTTCCTAACTCATGAAGTTGTCTCACAGTCTGCAGAGCACGACTCCCAACACAGTCTCCAAGTCTTCTCTTCCCCAAATTATCAGATGGGAGAGTGCTTTCGTACTTTTCCTTCTTAGTTGATCATTAAGTAATTCTGAGTATGTTCCATGCTTATTCTCTGAGCGACTCTCTAACCCTAATTTAATTAATTTTCACAGAATCACTGAGGCTAGCGGAGGCCTTTGGAGATTGTATGGTCCAGCTCACCCTGGTCAAAGCAAAGTCACCTAGAGCAGACTGCTCCAAGGATGGAGACTCCAGAACCTGCCTGGTCAACCTGTTCTAATGTTCAACCAGCCTCACAGTAAAAAAGCTTTTTCTTACAGTTTGAATGGAATTTCTCATATTTCAGTTTGTGCCCACTGCCACTTGTCCTGTCACTAGGCACCACTGAGAAAAGTTTGGCTACATCTTCTGGCTACATTGATGAGATCTCCCTGAGTTTTGTCTTCTCTAGGCTAAACAGTCTCAGAAATCTCAGTATCTCCTCATACGAGCGATGCTCCAGTCCCTTAATCATCTTCATGGCCCTTCACTGGACTCCCTCCAGTAGCTCCACATCCCTCTTGCACTGGGGAGCCCAGAAGCAGACACAGTACTCCAGATATGGCCCTACCAGTGCTGAGTAAAAGGGAAGGATCACCTCCCTTGACCTGCTATCAAGGCTATTCCTAATGCTGCCCAGGATGCCGTTGGCCTCTCCAGCTAAGGCACACTGATGGTCAATGGCCTTGGTGGCCACCAGGACTCTCAGGTCCCTTTCTGCAAAGCTGCTTTCCAGTCAGACAGCCTGTAGTGCTGCCTGGGATTGATCCTTCTCAGGTGCAGCACTTTGTACTTTAACTTCATAAGGGTCCTATTAGCCCATTTCTCCAGCCTGTTGAGGTCCCTCTGCATGGCAGCATAACCCTCCACTCGATCAGCCACTCCTCACAGCTTTGTATTACCAGCAGCCTTGTTGAGGATGCACCCTGTTCCATTATTCAGGTCACAAATGAAGACACTAAACTACCCCTGGGGTGTCTCACTAGTAACTGGACTTCCTTCTGTGGATCACAGCCCTTTCAAATCCAACGGTACAGTTCTTCCTTACATACCGCTATCATAAATCACTGGGATATCCCACAAAAATTCTTCTTTATAGAAATGACCACTTTGACAAGAAATCAGCCCAGATACTGCATGGCCTCTTCAGAGTGACCCAAGCCATACGGAATACCCAGTACTTGCTGAAACACTGCTGGAGCTACACAGGCAGTACACACAGAGTCTTGTATTACTGCATGACATGTGAGATGGTGACGTGACAGGCAAGATGTTTTTTAATTGCTGCTGAATAGCAGGATGAAGCATTACAACGCAGGAGGATGTTTGGAGACTTGGAAGCTCTACTACACAGAGGAGGGAGGAGTGCTGCAATGAAGGAAGCTGGAAGAAGAACACACAGAGACAGGATACTCCTACTCCTCCTCCTTCTCCCTCTCTGCCACATCAGAGCAAGCAGCAAGCAGCCTGGCTTCACCCTCCCGCAGCTCCGGTGGAAGGATGCTGGCCCCTAGCCAAGGTGACCATGGCCCAACCTCCGCAGCCCCAGCCTTGAGCAGCGGCTGCCGCCCACTGCTCACTCCAGGCTGCGACACCCCAGTGGGCTGCGGAAACTGGCAGGCGTGCTGCTTCAAGAAAAAGAAGTGCAAGAGCAAGGAAAACGAAGCTGCTGCATTGCCTGTGCGTATGCGTGTCTTGTGGTGCTCAGTTTCTTTTTTTATACCTGAGACTATCCTAAGACCATCACTGCGAGAACCAAAGGTTGATTAGTTGGAGCTTCACAATCATTTCAAATAACAGTTCGTGATGCCCGTCTTCTGAGGCTCTCGAAATTTGGTTAAAAGAAATTTTTTAGATAGTGTCTAGCTTATTGAACAGTAAATATCACCAAAGCAAAAACATTACTAATGCTGAGCTAATCCAAAAATAGAGCAATTCCGTCAAAATTGAATCACTCAGGAAACAAAACTTGCTTGCAATGCAAATCCCAAATTAATGCACTCGCAGATTTTTTTTGTCTTAAAAAAGTGATAGCCATCAGTTTCATTACAAACTTCATCAAGATGTAACAGATCCGTAACTTGTAGTACATTACGTATTTTGATGCTGGAAATCATCCTGTAATTTAATACTTCAACTACAACCTCAAAATCCATAAGTTTTCCCGTTTAGACTTCAAATGCTGCCTGGTAAAATCTTCCCTCTTTGCCTCCTCTTTTTTTGGAAATACATGGTGACAAATTTTATGAAATATACTAACAAACCAAAATCTGACAATTCGTGGTTAAAGCTGACAGCTTTACACAACTTCAGTTAAAGAGCACATGACATTGGCATTCTCCTACAAAATGTTTAGGCCTGCACAAATCAGTGTTTTTCTTTCAGTGTGGCTCAAATAAATACACACTCAAGCACGCTGATGATGGCATTTTTATATCAGATAAGAGATTAAATATGTGAAGAGATCCATTAGGTTCCGGAAACGACTGCCAAAAAGAAGAAAGTTGGCTCCTTAGTTCCTGTTGCCTTCTGGAATTGTATGTGATCTAGAGATAAAACTGTAGTCAAGAAAGCAGGCAGTGACACTGCACTACCATAGTACTCCCTTCTTAGTGGCCTACGCCAAAGCCTGGCAAAAACCAGACAAAGGGTTACTATCACGTACTTGTTGGTGCTGCAACTTTCTTTGCCTAATGTGATCAGTCTTAGCCTACCGGAACGCCATTTTTTCACTCGATGACCTCTTGACTCAGACAGTTTCTCAGCCTCACTCTTACAGTAAGTTTAACTGATTCTGTCTTGCAGTGCCCCCTGAGACCTTTGAAATAGGTCAGACGCAAGACATCTCTGCTTACCATGAAGATCATTCCTATCGTGTTTGAAGGACTTCACAGGTTTAGTAGTAACACTTTATCCAGGAATTTTAATAATAGCTCACAGTTTGATATTGTAATATTTCTATGAGAAAGCTAACTTTTTTTGTTGGGATAAACAGGTTAAAGAAAATTTCACCCTGAATCCTTACTGACTGGACTGCAAATAGTTCTTCAAAGGGTTCTAGCAAGAGGCACCCCTCTCACCATTCTTCAGTCATCAACCTATCCACAAATTATGTCATTCTGCTAACAGTAAAATAATTTTGGAAACTTTATCTAGCAATTAGGCTGTAATATTTTAACAGCTTACCTAGATAGAGGAATAGTAATACAGAATTACTTCACCTTGAAAGGCTTTTAAGGAGACAAGCATCTAGACACAAAAGCCATATTCCCCTACACCTCTTACTTTCACTGTACGCTGCTGTAGCAGAAACCATAAGAACTGGTTGAGATAAATCATTTTCCTGTGCAGACTGGCTTCCAAACCAAGTATCATTTCTGAAACTAATAAACATATTAATAATGTTAGCCCCTTATTCTTAACAACTATATATAACATGACTTCAGACATCAAAGTGTGAAACAAGGCACAGTTCCACAAAAACTCACACGCCTCCTTGCATGAACTTGATCTTGCAATATCATCTGTGCAGACAACTACAGCCAAACTTATTAGTTCTCTCTTTCACTTACTTGAACTATCCTGGCTCAAAAAATACTTTATTTTGAGGACTCTGTCTACCTATCAACAGCTTTCTCATTTTCTTCCACGTTTGACAATTCTGTAGCAGCACCAGGACAGCACTGCAACTATCCTTGCGCTTTCTCTACATGAACTCTAAGTCATGGTCTTATTGTTTCTATGCAAAAGACAGAAAACAAGGGAACTGAAAGGAAATTCCTGTTCCTGTGGATTATTTATGAACTATGGTTGAATGTGGTAACTTTTTTATTGACGGTGGCATCGGTGGATTTTTTTCATCAGTCGTAAAGCATGGCAGATGTGATGCAAAGTCTACGAAACTGACATTCAAGAATAATTAAAATAGAATCCTCTCCTGCATGAACTGGGAAGCATTGCTAAAGCTCAAGTGGAAGGTACTGCTTCAGCACAAATGTCCTTTTCTGTAAGAGAAGGAAAGGCTCAGGCAGGAGCACAAAGAACACCTGTATGCCTGAAAGAACAGTAAGAAAAATATACCTCTTTGAGTAAATGAAAACTTAGGACAGCTTGACGACTTAAACTGAAACGAACAGCTTTTGCTTGTGAGTGTGCATTCGCTGCTTTGTATCACAATGCTAATCACAATTTTGGCACTGGCCCTGTTCTCCTACACATCTGCAGGAGATCTGTAAGAGGTCAACAAAGCATGGGATAGCCTTAGGACGCCCTCGCACTTGTAAGGCAGTACCTCTGACATTCTTGTTATAAATACACTATTTGACTTGCTGTCATAGCATGTACATGTTCATTCATGTACAATAAACAGAATCTTGGGGGAGAAAATCTATGCAATTAGCACATCAATCAGCCTGTTCTTCTGATATCAATGCCCATTGACTTCTCCATAAATTCTCTTTCATAACTAATATGAATCACGAATTAATCATAAGGACTAGAAAACTTAACACCACCCAAAATTTGTAAATCTTAACAATACAGCATTAAATATTTATTTTTTTAAAATACTGTCACATCCATCCGAATCCACAGTCTACGTGTGCGTACTGAACACATAATGCTAGCAGCCCTCTAGCAACAGGCTGTGTTAGTTGTGCTTATAAGTTTGTAGCTACCAGAGTGGAAAGGTGAAGGAAAACTGTTTCTCTCACCAAAGGAGAGACTGCTTTCTTCCTGTTCAGATTCTGTGCTCTAAATATGGTGTTTTGCAGCCGTCTAAGTCAATCTATTGAGTCTGCCCCCAAAATGCATCGTTTTGCTTGTGTCTGTATCCTGCTTTCCCACACTGTGGTGGCACCAGAAATCATGCAGCTGTTTATCGAGCACACTACCTCGGTAACTTGACCGGTGAGAAACTAGCGTGGGGGCGGGTTTGGTTTGGTTGGTGCACTTTTTTAGAGGTTGCTTTCATTTAGATCAGTTGGCTGATATGGTTACCGCTTTGCCATGTGATCACCAGTGCTGATGGAAAAGGGGTGCAAGGGTGCACAGTCAGGGTTGAAGTAGAATGTAAAACCTCGCACCATGATCTACTTAAGCTGATTGTAAAAGCTGACCTTTACTCTCTGCCTGAGTTGGCCTGATTCCCTCTTAGGGTTCCAGAAAGTAAGTCGAGTTTGTCCCTAGCATGAGGAACACCACACTTTAGAAGTGTCACCATGGGCAGAAAAGCAGGTGTATTAAAAGACTATTTTGTGACTTACTTTTTTTTTTTTGAGGGGCTGGTTTTATTTCCCAAGATTCAGTTTGGAAAGCAGAATTTGGACCCCAAAGAAGAAAATATTCAAAAGATCTGATTTTGGTTAAAAAGGCACTCTTTTGGGAGAAGATAAACAGGAATGAGCCAAGCTACTGTTAGGCTGAAGTATGTTCTTTCTATAGCAGAGTTCAGCTCTTTGCTCAGCTGTGAGACACATTCAATAGAGCGACCCATGACTAGAATTTCTTTTTTTTTTTTCTCATTCACTGACAAACTCACTCCTGGACTAAGCAAGGGCATTTGTTGCTTCCTCTTTAAGGGATAGGAGTGGTACCTTGAGGAATGAGGTGTTTAGGGTTTGGCCTTTGTGTGTATATGCCGAGCAATGAGGCACAAAGAAACCACGCAGTGGAAGAGGGGAACACATTTGATGAGAAGAGGCTAACAGGCATGAGGAGAATTGGAGGGAAACTCCATAGCAAGGAAACAGAGGAAACAGATCTCCGCCGAACAGTACGCCTTCTTGTTATGCAGCATGAATACTGCCCTACTGCAATCAAAGCAGATGTTCCTGTAAATTGAAAATTCCCCTCATCAGCCTTACCCTACACGTAGTGTATGCACTACCACAAGCAGAGCTGGTCACAGACAAATGAACCAGCAGAGATGAGGGAGAGCTTGGATGATCTTGTATACACTGAGAACAGAGGTGAAGAAGGGCCAAGATGAGAAGTTAAACCTCATCATCGATGAAATTCTGTGTTTCTTCACCAGTCTCAAACATAGCATTCATAAGAACTAGCAGAGAGCATGATGAAATAACAGCCTCTGTTTACAAGAAAAAGCTGTGTAACTGTTACTCAGCAGAATGCACACCTTGTGCGCTCCTTCTGTCTCCTGAAAGAACCAGTTAGGTTGCCTTTCACTCCTTCCGATTCCCACATCTCCAACATAAACTGAGCACACAGGGTTGGCTGCAAGAATTACTGCTGAGAGGCTTCTGATTCTGGTCACCTATGTTTCACCCACATAAAGCGCAACTGATGCAAGCTTACTCCTTTTGCCATATCAATTTCCCTGTGTTTTCAGAGAGCTGCCCGTTGTGTAGAGTAATGCTAGTCTTGGCTACCTATACCAGTACACAAACTCCAAAGTTTAATTGGATTTCACTACCATTAAATTTACCATTATCATTAGTTCCTACACATTTACCTTACACTAGGCACATGAATACAAGGGTCTTCTAGACACACTACTAATAGTGAATCCCATGAAAACAATGCTAAAAATTTTGATCTTTGGGAATAAACTAGAATGAGAGCCACTGTACGCTCGCATTTGCAGGTGTTAGCAATTCAAGCAGCTCTCAACTCATCCCTGAAGAACTTATAAAAACCAAGACAAAAATTCTTTCTGCTTCCATTATCTGCACAGAGTGAGCGTGTTCTCCACTCAAAGTTTCAGAATTTTCACTCCTGTAACTCTTGTAGTATGTGCTTTTCTTGCCACAACATATTTTAACTAAAAAAAATAATAAAGGTGTAAAAATTTGTATTTTAAAACGTTAAATTGGACATTTTCTCCTACTAGGACACAAAAGCTCGTTGTTCAAGCATACAGAAAGGCATTCCCCACTGAAAAAAATCTCTACTGATTTTTTTGTATCCTGGAAGGACATGCTTTTTACTTCTCAGAAGTTTGGCCATGTTGCAATGAGTACTGTAGTGCTCGTTGCGTGACAGCTTGTTTTTTCTAAACTCACACACACCATCTGCACCAAAAACAAAGCTTAGGCTTCTATCAACCACTTACCTTTCAGGAACTGCATGAATTAAAAATGCTTACATGATGCTACTGTATCATCTTGCTCACTGGCTCTGTGAGAAGATTGAGGTCAGATTCTCTCCTGAAGTAGGCTCTAATCACGTACTTCTCATCATGATCATGCGCAAAGTTACAAAGTTGAGGCTACGCAAGCAATAACGATTCTCCTCCACTTTACTTTTACTCCATTTTACATTTAACTGTGTTTTCCTTTTAAGTCTTTTACAATCTTTACTGTGCACCTAGTTTTAAGATACTCACCATCATCTATTTTTGGCAATCTGCCAAAATTTCCTGGGAAGTTAAAATTAGACCATATCATGGGTAATGTTAAGAGTTTTTATTTCAGCCAAACCTGACATCAATTTCAAAAGGGTATATGGGAAGAAGAGTTGGAGTGATGAGAGGAAATAGTTGGGTGACATTAGGCTTTCCATTTCACCAGATTTTAAAAGACTGGCTTATTAGGCACTGTAACATACAAGCAGTTGTAGGGGAACCTATTGATTATTTTGCAAGCTTGTAACAGAGAAGTAGATACACAAGTGAAACGTACAGCTGAAGGCCCTAGGGCCATGCGAAGTTTTGAAAAAGTGTATCAAGATACTAACATCAGAAACAGGCAGTCACAGTAACTATATCCCTATGGTCATTTTAGGTTTTTTTAGTTCAGCTTTAACATCTCCCAATCAACAGAAGTCAATTATCCTTTTTATCACCCTTTACCTGCTCACTGTTTAGAGCACGTGGGTCGACAGTTAACTGCTTATATTCACATCACAGGTCATTTCAGAAGACCCTCCCTGGGTTTAGGAGTCATACCAAATCAGAGGAAAGAGACTATCTTTAGAACCAAGGGAGAAAGGAAAGGAAATGAAAGAAAAGGAAGGAAGAGTCAAAGTAAAGGCAGAAACCTATATAACCTTCACCTAATTTTAGACAGAAGTTATGAATTTGATCTAGACTAATCAACCAGGCTCCCAGCATAATCAAACAACAGAGAGAGCCTTAATGCTACAGGACTGATTTATTTCTATTTTGATGCCTATGGCATGAATCACAACCAAACTGGCATCATCTGTATTTCTCTATGGGCCTAAGAGATGGTTCCCTGACAATTGACTTATATCAGATGCTCTGTTTCCATGTAGTTTACATTATAGCTAAACTGCACTCTCCACTGAGATGCATAAGTTAGGAGTAAAGTTGCTGCAGGCTTCACTTACAGTTGTGAGAGGGACAGAGAGAGAAGAGAAGACAGAGGCACCTCCAGGAGTCAAATCAGCTCCCTTAATCTCTCAGAATTTTATGACCTTTCTAAGCCAAAAGAGTGCAACAAAGCTTCTGCCTGGCACAGATATCATGAAATCAAACAGATCAATGAAACGGAGACATATACAACTATATGCTTTAAAAAAGTTATTATTGAGCTAGAAAAAAAGATAAATAACCCTATCATCCTAAAAGAAATTTCCTGTGCTTTCATATTCCGAGCTGAAATCACTTTGTCTATTAGTTACCCACTCTGTATTAATTCAAACATGTACACCTACCTTTATGGTAACATTTCCTTTTGTTATTTTTCTCATATTGAAGCCTACTGTAGGAATCATATCTTCTGTGAACTGCCCCGACTAGAATACAAACAAAAAAAAGATACTTATTATAAAATAGTTGATACACAGTAGATGACTTTCTCGTTTGCAATCTAAAATTTTTATTTTACAACACAGTAAAATATCAAATTAATTTTCTACAAGAGCACTGGCCAGCACTTCAATTAATGCACTGTGACATCAAGAAAGACCATTCATTTCAGTCCCTTTAAACGATCTTTTATTCTCCTCAGCAACAAAGATCACCCCAGAAACCACGAGATTTCGAATAATTCTTCATCTTCAACAGCAGCTACATGCCTGACAGTGCACACATTGCCACCAGCTACCTCTAGTGCCATTGTTGGTCTCTGTACGCTTTCTGCAACTTCTCTGTTCACTCTTTGTGACAGAGTGAGAATACACTATGCCTCCAGTCGTATTCACAAACTAAGATTAATTATTTTTAATCTGGGACTTTAAAAGCTGTATAACCTTCGACAGTTACTTGATCCTCTCACAAGATTTTGGGGTTTTGAATCGGATCCTTCAGGCAAGAATCAATTACTTGCTCAACCTTCCCTATGGGAACCTTCTTGCTAAAATCTGTACTATACGTCTCCCCCATCTTTTGGTTCTGGAAGTCTCTTTTTTTCCTCCTCTTTCCTTGCTTCAGTGACTTGTCAACAGCAGTAGGAAAAAACAGTGAAGACAAATGCACCTGCAGTTTCATATAGATACATGTATCCAGCAGTGACAGAAGTCTTTAACTGAATGGAGTAAGACAAAGCCAACCAGTAACCATCTCCTGTAGCAGGTACTGGCCCAATTTGTTAAAATATATAGCACGCTTATTTGTGGAGGACAGACATATAAACACATATGCACACATAAACCTTGAGAATGTAGCATCGTTACTCAAGCACAGGAATGCCTGGAGAAACAGCCAGCCAAATCAGGACACTATTGTTGAAACAAACTCACAGAAAGTCAGGATTCCACTTTTGTTAGCAAATTATACACCATATGTAACATGCTAAACAGGGAGACAAAAACAAAACAAAAAAATCCCACCACCATAACTGGTCTGGTATTGGGGATAGAATCCAAAGCATCAGTGTCCCCTTTACTGGTCTTTAGTCTTTTCCTCCAAAAATTTTCCATTCTGGTTGAATGGAACCACCTATAAAGAAGGTATTATGTGTAAAGTTCTTTATTTTCCCACACAATGAAAAAAAATAAAGTAATATGTTGCATTTTTTGCCAGCATTAGTCCAAGGACTCTGATTACTGTGTTTTGTTAAAAGCGCTGTAAGCTCCATGAAGTAAAAGAACTGTTCCATTTTGCTTGCTAAGGAAGTTTTACATGACAAATTACCTATTTTTGTGAATATTCAAGATGTGCAAACAAGTTTATTGTCGTATCTCAGTAAAGAAGAGATTACATCTGACACAGGTGAAAAGAACTGATGCTATGAAGTTTGCAATGTCCTCTTTAAATGTTGTTGAATATTGAACTGATAACAAAAACTGCCACAAACCCTTACCACAACGACCATAGGCCAGATTCTACTCCAGTACATCAGCGCACATTCATAGTAAAAGGCAGTGACGTTATCCAAGGTTTCCACTGGTAACAGAGGACTAAATATGGCTCAGGCTCTTCAGGGAGGAGATTATCTCAAAGGATGTTTATTCAGTGTTAGCATGATAGGATCTCTGTATACTATTGCAAATTGGAAAAAAATAGTAATTTCCTACCATTTGTTCTTATGACCCACTGCAGTTTGCATTTTAAGTAGCCACTATTTTGTGACGTTTATTTTCATCTCGTCACCCTCTAGCCATATACACACAAACACACATGGAGTTCCCAATCTATTTGCCATCCCCTAGCAACTGTATTCAAAAATGAGCTATTATTCATTGCCTTACTCCCAAATCCTTCAGCCACCCTCCTTCAGTGATTATTATGGTGTCTCATCTCCAGACTGAAAGATCCAAAAGCTACAAAACTTGCAATCTGTTACACTCCTCAAGTCAGAAAACATGGATGCCTTCTAGAATAATCTTAAATTACATGTTTGCTGGCAAAATCAGACCTGCAGTAACAGCAGTGCTCTGGTGTTCAAGGTATTGGCACAAGAGAGACAAACACATACAAGATGCCATCCCACAGGTAGTGTACTATAACTGAGTGGACAATCATTTACGCACACAAAGTCCTATACCACACACTACTGTTAGAGGTCTCAGAACTGCTGTGTTCTTCTTTGATGTGTTCATTAAATCAATCTAAGAAGCAATATAATGTGTCTTGCCTTTTGCCCCTTCCTCAGCAAAGGCCACCCTTAGGAGATGAACACTTCCAATGGGCATAAGGAGTGCTGAGGTACCTGACGAACTAATTAAAATACCAGCTCCAGACATTTTCTGTTTATTGATGTTCCACAAGGTATACTTTCATTGCTTTCTGTACTTTCCCTACCCCATTTCGTTTTCTCCTTCTCTCTCCCCACTTCTTCACTCACACTGCCCTCCCATTTTTCCCTTAATCCATAATCATATATGAAAGCAAACAATAAATACCCTATATTCATATTCATCACTGTCTCAATCTCTTTGACTTTCGGTCATGCACCTCCCAGTTTGGTTTCGATACTTGATCCAGTAACTTTTCAGGATAAGGACTGAAGAACATCTGGAAGCCCATACCTCATGGCAGGTGAAGCCATGAATACATCCAACAGCAGTGATCATCTCGCAGACAAGGGTATGTACTGAGAAGTTTCACGATCATAACCATATTTCACATATACATTTGTTCTCATCTTCTGAGGGAATGTACATTTTTGGGACGGACCCAAATGTAGAGGGGTGGAGAGCACAGCAAAGATGAGGAACGTAATTCAGCACGGCAACAAAATGGAGAACATCGTGGCAGGTGTCAGCGTCAGAGAGGAACAAGGCTGCCAGGCCATCGTCACAGTGGGAAGGGAACGCCAAAACCAGACTCGACTGCTGGGGAAGAGCCATCGAGGACTGGTGGGAGGCATTAACATCGGTGCCACTGACGGGAGGGGAGGACCCAGTGACAGGGGAGCTGTGGCCTCGCAGGACGCACAATATATTCTGACTTCTTTCACGATACGCTGGCTGTGAAGAGCCAACACCGAATCACAGCCAACACCCCTCGCCCAGGCACCCGCTCCGAGGCGCGCACGCTTCGCAGTCAGACACAGCAGACATCTTCCTTCTCCCTCTTCGAACAACTTCACGCCCGCCCCAGCCTGCTGTGAAATTCTCCAGGCTGCAAAAGCCGCAAGGGCCGCCTCACTCCCGCCACCCCCCCCCTCTCCGCAGCGCACTTCATGGCAGGCGGCGGCCCAGCCGCGGGCCGCGCGGCCACGGCCCGCACTTGTTGCCAGGGAAGGGAAGGGAAGGGAAGGGAAGGGAAGGGAAGGGAAGGGAAGGGAAGGGAAGGGAAGGGAAGGGAAGGGAAGGGAAGGGAAGGGAAGGGAAGGGAAGGGCAGCCCCTTCGCACTGCCGGGCCACCGCCCCCCGCCCCGCCGCGAACCCACCCCCCCCCGCCGGCCCCCGCCCTGCCCCCGGCCGTGTACCGCCAGCACGGTGAGCAGCGTGGTCTTGCCCGAGTACTGCAGCCCCACCAGCGTCAGCTCCATCTCCTCCTTCCAGAAGAGCGAGCGCAGCCACTCCAGCAGCCGGGCCACCAGCGCCAGCATCCCGCCCAGCGCCCCAGACCTGCGGCAGACGCCCAGCCCCAGCGGCACCGCCTCGCTGCTGGGCATGGGAGCGTGGGGCCAGGCCAGGCGACGGCGGCGGCGGGGCTCGGGGCCGGGGCTGGGGCCGGGGGTCGGCGGCGGCGAGGCTGCGCGGGGAGCCGAGCGCCTGGCAGGGCCCTCACGTGATGGGCCACCGCCCTTCTCCCGCTGCCGCTCGCTGCAGACGGGGAGGGGTTTGGGCCGGCGTGGCCCGATCGGGGGCGGGGGAGCGGCGGGGGCGCCCCGCGGGGGTCCGGGCGCTGGCCGGCGGCGGGCGGGGAGGCGCCGCGTCCGCCGTGTGAGGTGACGGCGCCGCGTCCGCAGCGGGGCGGCGCCCACGCGGAACGTCGGGCGGGGCCGGGCCCGGGGCGGCGGCGGGAGCTGAGGGCCTGAGGCGGCGGCGGGGAGGCTCGGCGAGCCCCGGGGAGCCGCAGGGTGGGCTGCGGGCACCTGCGTGGGCGGGTGCGGCTCCTCGGGGATCGAGTGAGGTGAAGAGCTGGAGCCTGGCGGCAGCGTGGCGGGACGGGGCGGCCCGGCGTTGGCCTGCCGCCGTGGGCTGGCTGTCCGGCACCCCGCGCCCAGCGAGGGACGGCCAAGGGCTGCGTCTGCAGGGCTGGCTTTGAGGATTGGCGGACTTTGCTGGCAGGAGCGATTTTGTAGGTCCCACACCTGTAGTGATGGCGGTTCTCCTGCCCTTAGGACCCCCAGTCTTGCCGTGGAACTCTTCTGGGCTTGCTCATCGTGTAGGGAGAGGCTTTTGAATCCAGGGCTTGCCCTGGTGTTATTTAAGTTCTTCCCTGGAAGTTTTTGGAGAGTCTCCCTTAGCGTGCTTCTTCGCCTCAGCAAGAGGTGCTGGTGACGGCGGTTTGGTGTAGCGGACGATGATGGGACATGCCACTTCACCAGGGATCTTCTGCTTGCGCTGGATTTACGCGACATTTGGCGTACAGTCTTGCCACACAGTAGTAGAGAAGGGCTTGTTTTCCCCATGAATAAGGAGCTAACACTTAGCCGGTGTCCATCTGCCAGTCTCTGAAATTATATGTGATGCTCTAGGTTACAGTGCTGGTGGTATGGGTTGATGAAGGACTTTCATATAGGTGTAAACAAGGCACTTCAAAAATTTAGTATGGATACTTCTACTACTGAAACAGCAAATTCATCAAAACATTTTGAAATTTGTTTTTTGTGCTGTTTTAAGACAATGCTATTTGTGACAAATCTCACCAGTTACATCAGTCAGACCACAAAAACTGGGAGCTCTTGTGACTTTGCTGTCGAGAGCTATTGGTTCAGGGTTAGCTGTAAAGGTGAAAAACTTTATGCTTTTTCATGCCCTGGTTGTAGATACAGTCAAAATGACTCACGGTGTAATTCTAAGATTTTTTTACAGATACTCATTTATTTACCCTTGTAAATTTAATGGAACATTTCGAGAAGGAAATTGGACATCGGAGCTGGCCCTGCCACCCAATGGTAATGTTAAGGAATTGTTTTTCATTGCTTCTCTTAATATAAAATCTGGAGCAAAGCAGACAGATTTAAGCGGCAAGTCCCAAACAAAATCAGCCCCCCCCCCCCCCCCCCCGGTAGTGCTGCCCTCGACATAGGTAGTCCCTTTGTCCTCATGCTGTTCCCTAGCATTGGTGTTTTGGGTTAGAGTCAGAATTTTGGATGCTGCTCTTAAAACTGAAGCATCAATGGTGTCTTCAGCAGTTTCAGAGCATGGTACAGCTCTCAGAAGTTCTTAAAAATTGGTGGCACGGTGAAAGAGAGGAACCTGATCAGGTCCTGCATGAGGGAGAGTGTAGCAGAACACTGCTGCTTTACTTGCTACTTGGTGGCAGCTGGATGGCTGTTCGATGCACACGTATATCCTCACCTCAGACAGCAGTCACAGATTTACTGGCTGATTACCATTTACTCTAAACATAACTAGAGGGATCACTGAAGACATGGGTGGAAAAGTTGACACTGAGGAATGGGTTATTCTGTTGGATGGGTAAAAGGAACTCAGGAAATAATTCACAGGCAAAACACTATTATTTTTCTGCTGTGTATCTTGTTATTTTTACAAACTTGCTTAGCCAAAGCAATTATCAAGTTTTAGTGAATAAGTGAAATTTTTCTGGGTGCCTTAAAACTCAAAAATATAAGAATTTCTCCCATCTCCACTTATTGCCCAGCTGGTGATGTGTGGAATAAAGACAGTCCATTTGTGAGAGTGGTTTCTGTGAATGAAGTTCCAATTACTGCACAAGGGAAAACTCACAAAATAGAGCAGTCTCTATTTTTGCAAGAATTTTTGCAGGAATTCTTAAGGTCTCCAATAGTGCTTAAGACTTATAGTGATGGAAGCTTAAAGAAACAGTATGCTGCAGATACAGTAACAGGTTCTGAAAAAATACATCTCAGTCATATCCTCATAAAAGGCCAGCAGAAGATGGGCAGGTAAATTCTAAAACCTGATTTCAGCTGTACACTGAAGTCTTGTACAGTGTTTAGGGGGTCAAAACACAATAGATGAAAAAGTCTTGGAAGATTTGTCCAAGTTCAAGGATCTGTTACATTATTCTAAAATACGTTTCATCTTTTGCCAAACTATATGATTATGAAAGGCAATTCTTTTATTTTGCAGACTGCTTGGCAATAGAATATTGTATGTAAAAATATTGCTGCCTTGCTACAATTAGCAGATCTGAGGACATTCGTTCTCGTAGCTAAAAGCCTGAGCTGGGGCACAGAAGACCACAATTCATTATCCCGTTATGACTGTAGACAAGCCACTTCATCTTTCTGGGAAACATTTAACCACTGATAAAATATTTCATGGTTCTGTTTTGCCTACTGAGATTTACATGCTTCAGGACCAGTTTAGCAGTGTTATGGGGCCACGTAGCACCTAGCATATTGAGTCTTCCAAGTGTTCTGTCTCTGAAGTGATAGTAAAGCAGCTTACTCCATTGCAGAGACTTATTCTGGCTATAAAAATTTATAACAACGGATCTTACATTTCAGATGACAATGGTGGTGATGCTATAAATACCTAGTCATCAAAACTTGACCCAAACCAACACTGCATATCCAAATATGTCCATATTTGGGTAGAGACAAGATATTTGGGACCCAGATCCCTAGTTTGGACTACTACCAAAGAGATCAGATCACATTATCTATAGTTTAAGCATGGATTTTAGTGACAGCTGAAGATCTTAATGAGAAGAAGCTTTCAGCTGAATGAAATCCCCAGGGAGGAGAGCATGAGAAGAGGTGATGTCTGTCTCTGGTATTTTCAGGTTTGTCTTGATATACCAGATGTTTGGTAAAAAACCATGTCGAATAATCTATACATCTTTTCTGCTAATGAGGTGCTGCATTAATAAAAGTCTAGTCATCTTTTCTGTTTGTAGGGGCCAGAGCCAAGCAGCTGCTTTGCTAAAGGGAATAGAAAGAGTGTGTTGAACCTCTCAGGGAAAGCATTGCCATGTACCCGCCGGTGTCTGTGCACATCGTCCGTGCCCTCTGCTGGCTGGAGCGTCAGAGACTCTTTAGTATGTATCTTAATAATTTTTCTGACGCTCCAGTGAAGGAAGAATTGAAAAAGTATTTCTAAAAGTATAGTTACACTGATGGAGTGGGGCAGAGTAAGGTTTTTAACTCCAGAACTCTGCATTTTGAATACCTAATTTTGGTATATGCAGCATGAAAACTGAAACAATGCATAGGACTTACAGGCAGCCTAAGTCTGTGTATTATTAGTCCCAGCTGTAAGGTGCTTTGTTTAGACATTAACAATACTATCATCGCAGGACTGCAGGATGCCCTTAGCCTCTCTTTAAAAGCATGGTTGTTAAGTCCCTGCCTCAGGACATCATCACTTGGCACTGGCAAGCTATTGTATTGTCTCAACCTGCAAGTAGCCTCAGGGAGCAGTGTGCTCCAGAAGGAGACTGACAACATATGGGATATTTCTTCTGCAGGATGTTGAAGTTCTGTTGAATGAATATATTTTCTGAGATGAAAAACAAAGGCAGAGAAGGGCGACTGCGTATTGTCTGATGTCCCCATATGTATGCAGCTGAACATCACACTCTGGAATTACGTGCACATAAACATAATGTTGGCTGAATATATAAAGTAGTGATTAACATCAATTTTCATACTGTATGTGTTTGTTTACTGATCAATAAATACCTTATCAGTTATAAACTAAGGGGTATACAAGCATACACTGAAAAATGTCATCTAATTGCTACTGGCCAAGGACAACTATAATCAATACAACATGATGTTGGTAACACATTAGTGCACATAATGAAATCCAAAGTTACTCCCTTAAGGATGTTAATATTGATAGGTGCCCTTCACCTCCTTTCCCTTTTCTTTCTCATATGTCACCAGGGCACAACAAATGCAGGAAGATTTTGCAGTCCTGAGTACTACTGACAGTGAAGAGAAAAGCAGCTGCGAAAGGTTCAGAACACCTCTAACAAAAGAGCCGTTCTCTAAAGACCCAGATCCCTGACTGGTGTACACAAAAACTTAGGATTGATCTCAAATACTGTACGTTTGCATGATTATCATCATTAAGAAAAATACCATGATGCTGGGTTAAATTTTAGTGGAGTCTTTCCAGAAAAATAGACAGAAGGGTCTGGGATAGTCACACATCAAGAAGCATTTAGAAGTGTTAAGGGATGGAGTTACACCAGTAAGCTTTTTGAGTCTGCTTCCAGCTACCTATACAATGATTTTCAATAGAATGGGAAAAAACTGCCAAGAAAGAACAACAAGAAAGAAATTTCTTCAAGAAAGATGAAGTCACTCTTTAGTAAAGCAGTAATTTTTCTTAAGCCATGCATTGTTTTGTATCAGTGTTATTCTCTGGGATGAAACTCATGACTCTGTCTTGACATGACTCTGTCAGACCCTAATTTTGCAGGCTGTTTGGCTTTGGCAGAATGGGTATCTGCCCGTGCAAAGGGGCCTGCACAAGCACACTGGGAAAACCTTTCAAGTAAGTTTTAAGTGTGCATGCTTGAAGGGGGGAATTTGGTTGTCTTCTTAAAATGGTCATCAATGCTCCATAACTGAGTATGTTTGAAAATTGTGTAACTGTCTTCTGTTTGTATTCAACAGTGATGGATATGTACATGTAGAAATCTAATCTGTGGCTGGGAGTTGTCTAGTGCTTATTGCACAGGTCTGAAATCTTCCACACAATGCTTTGCCAATATATATACTACAGGGTGTCCCAGTGTGATGCAAGGGATTAAAGCAAATTTTGATGGACTCCTTGGAATGCAAGTCACATCCTAGGCTGTCTACAAAGTGGTCTTACTGGCCTGTCTCTCAAAATCTCTCTCCATGTTGTTATTTTTAATACGGAGAAGTGAGAAACTGTAAGGCAGAGACTAGACTATGATTTCGGTTCCGTTCAGATTCTGTAACTGCCAATAGCTGTCTCTGTTAAAAGTGCCAGTATCTTCGGGTGTCCCAGAACAAGTAACACAATAAACCAGACCCAGATTCTTCAGACAGAGAAGCAGAATTAAAATTAAAATTTTTCCAAAATTTCTAGATGTTGAAGGAGAGCACTGGAGGTAGTTAAATGGCTTTCATTTAGACAACTTCATCAAACCCGTTTTAGCATTTCCCAGTCCTTAAGTACTGCCAGCCTGAATTCTGCCGAGAAGGGAGAAGTACAAAATAATGAATGGTAATCAAAGTGAAATGAATGTTCCTCTAGTCTTTAATCTGCTGAAAAATACAAAAACATAATAAACTGAAACTATAAGGCTACAGAGACAACTAATGACTACAGGAAATGCAGCAAATAGAAGATGAGTAATTTTTTTTTGGTTCTGCTTTAGGACAATACAAGTTTGACTTTGAACATGAGACAGTCGCCAGTAACGCAAAGCATAGCACCCCTTTTCCTTCTTTTCTCCTTCCTTACTGACTCTGTGGTGGCTCTTTAGCATAGAATATAGGCAAGACAACTAAAACACAGAGCAAAATAATATATTTGGAAAATACGGTAATTTTACACAGCACGTAGCTGGCCTAAATCTCACTGTGACAAGCTTGTGGGATTTAAAGCGTGAGTTGCAGATACATGTAGGTAACATAAATATCCCAAATGATAATGATAGATGGAGCTTAGGAAGACACTCCTTTATCTTTACAGTGGGCCTCAAGGGAAGGTTGTCTGTATTAAATCCCAGGTAGATAAAAGCTGTTGAATGGGAAGAGACTGGTCTGTCCACATTCCCTGATGCTTCACTCTGTCACTGCTGCAGTTCACTTCGGGAGGTTCTGGGTGCTCTGTCTCAACTTTTCTGTGATTTTAACTTCCCGTTCCTCCTTTTCTGGTGATTTCACACTTTTCTCGTCACAGATGCTCTGCTTGGCTGATAGACAAAAATATTTACGGCAAGACTTGCAGATTTTGTGAACCTGCGAGCTCGCTTATCACAAAGTGCTACAGAACCCGTGTCTTTCAGAGCATTAGATACAAACAAGCCTAACCTCGGGAAACTTTGCCAGTTTGTGATTTAACAAAGCAGCGTGGTGTTTGAACTAGAACTCTGTGTGTCAACATAAAATTTTAACTCTGTTAAAGCATTCTGCTGAAAAAAATAAAGATTTATATAAGGCATACAAAATACACTAAGGCATTACCAGTGACCTTTCCAGTTTTTAGAATCCCTTTGATAGTTATCACAAATCCGGGGTGAAGGGGAGGGACCTCAGGCACAGGAATTATGCAGAAGACATACCATGGCTTTTGTTTATCCAAGATCAAATAACCAAAATCAAAGTTGCAGTGGAGAAACTTTTTACAGAGGTGATCAAAACCAGCTGGCTTCTTTTGTGCTGGACAGTCTGCTGCATATATATTTTTTATTCATTACTTTACTTGGAACATTGATGTCAGAAATAGCTGTGACTTGGGGACTCAGTGCCGTAACTGTGATGAGAAAATCATCACTTGATAATTTATTGTCCAAAAGCAATAAAACATTTTTTCTCCATGTTAAATCTAAAGCCTTTACCTATTTTTCTGCATGTTCTATTATGACTGACAACCTGTAAATTCAAAGGTAGTGGATATAATATGTGTTTTCTGCTAGATTTAGGCATTAATTTTTCATAAATAAAGGGCTACTATACTGAAATCCCAGGTACTTCCACTAGTGAGGCAGGTTGTGTCTGTTGGAGGTGGTGATTTATTTATGTAGATCATGCCTACCTTTAGGGGGACGGTTTTTAATCTATCCATGCCAGCAGCCACTCTTCAGCCATCAGAAGTCCAGCTGTCTATTAAGCATCTGACATAATAATCCGGAAAGGATATTTTATCCAATGAACTACAGTTAATTGCTTCTAAATGCTTAAACTGACTATACATAAATCATAACTGGATTCTTGATGTGAAACTGGGAGTGGTTTTCTTCTGAGGTATCTCTGCTACTTTAACATTACTTTTGGCTATGAAATAGTATCAAGCAAATGGTCTCAGTTCCATCAGCAGACTGGATCAAAAAGGTGGGCCTGAGACTGGGGATCACGGGCACTGGAAGGGAGGAAAGGGAGCCCCAGGTTCCCGGCGTCACTGCATCTTGCAACCTCAGCTGCTGAGTATTCCTAGGGAACGAACTCGTTTCCATCAAAGAGACGGCTCAGGAAATAGTCAGGCACAGAGAAAGTCCCACACTCACAGGCCTTTGTCTAAATGGCATGGACAATCCTATCCAGTTGCTAGGGCTGGCTGGCTGGAGAGACTAGGACTGGTGACCAGTGCTGGCAGGGAATGCAGAGGCGGATCAACAGAGTTGTGAATATTGGCCAGACAAAACAACTGAAAGCCAAGGAGGGGACATCTGAAATAGAGGGGAGGGCTTGGGAGAAGAAGAGAAGAAAGAAAGAAGGGTAAACCGCTACAGCTCGGATTTTAAATAATGAAGCTGTAATATTTGAAGTCAACATTTACATTACAGTTAGTACCCTTTGAAGAGTTATGAATACATTTAATGAAAAGAAAAACCACAGTGTCCCTGTAGATCCTGTGAAAAGTGGAGAAACATTACATTAATCAGATAAATTTTATGCTGAAAAGTCCCACAGATCTAAAGGTAAGCCAAATATTTTTAAAAGGTAATTTTCTTATGGAGTGAAATTAATTCCTGCATAGAGCATCAAACCTGTTGACTGCTGAGACTCAGTGAAATCCACATTGAGATGTATTTAACTGGCTTAGCTTTTAAATATACAAAATGGCATGATCAACAAATTTTTTTTTTCAAATGTAACTGTTAAAAATGTAAACTGTAAAAAAATGTTCCTTAGTTTAGATTATCCTTTCATATTGTAAAATCAGTATATACACACCAGTATACCTTTGACACAAATATTAGTTTATAGAACTAAACTGAAGAAATACATTCAAGCTGAAGTGTCACCTATGGAATAGAAAAGATTACCTGATACAGATAAGACCACAGAGTTGCAGCTGCTTTATGCCTTTCAGGAATGATTTTTCTGTGTAAATAACACCTGTAGAATTTCAAACACAGATAGCGACAAGAATATTCTCACTTTTGTGGATCATTTATATTAAGGTTCTCAAAATTAGAATAAAACAAAACAGATTTAACATCCTTATCTTATAGGATGCAGAACTACTGAAAGTACGAGTATCATTTGCTTCTAAATCATATCCAGTGGCAGCTGTGACAGTGTTGTATGCTGCGCTTGTTACACTGAGTGTACAATTTCCGAAGGTAGATTGAAAATCTTCTATTTCAGGATGTGTAGATGATGTCACCTTACTCTGAGAGGTAGATGAAAATACCGTTCTGTTAGACAGGATCTTTCCTTCAGAGGCTTCTATATTAGAAAGTGAATTTGAGGATATGTGAATGCAAATATCTTCTGAAATGCAAGCATGGAGGTAATGGATGTCATTTATATCAACTCTAGGTTCACAACTGTGCCCTGCATAACAGTGGCAATCAAATTTTTCTATGAATGTTTGCAGATCCTGAAACGCTGGTTGCCCTTGCAGAGTGTATTTCCCATCCTTTGTCACTTGAATGACAATATTCTCAGGGTTCAAATGAAGATAGTCATTGGAATTCCAGTTTTTCCGTGCGCAAGCACCAGAGTCTTGGCATAACACTTGGCTACAGATTCTGGCTGCCATCGTGACATTGATGAGGTATGGGGTCAAAGTCCTCCTAAGGTAGTTGTCCAGAGTCTTACAGGTATTCTGTGAAAAGAGCATCATATCTGCAGAGTTTAGTATGGAAACCATTAAAATGCTGTCATTCTAATAACAGTACCATAGTTGATATCTATGAATGTTTCTCCAGCGGTTTTGATTATAGTTATAACTGGTTGTTGGAAGCAGGTTTATCTAAGCAGTTGCTACGTAGCTCAAGGATCAGAGCAAATTTATTTTCAACATCCTTTTAACGGTGTTTCTCAAGCTATGCATTTGAACTTCCCAAAACAAATTTGATGTTTTTTCTTCTTCTCAGTTGTTTCTTACAGTGAAATTAATCAAAGTACTACTTACAACACACAGAACAGGCTAGAGCTGGAATTTCACAGACTGACTCCTCCTAGTGCTTTAAATACTACTGCTAACTGCACCACTTTAAAAAGCAGAAGGGTCTTTTAAAAATTTTTCTGGGCAAGCATAAGTAATTTTTTCTCTACCTCATGACTGGAATGTAATGAAGATATAGGAATTATTTCCTTAAATTAACTAAACAAGTGCTAACTTGCCTACAGTTATCATGGTAGCTTGTCCAGTTACTCAGAGCCAACACTGATGTTTTAAAAGACTGAACTCTTATTCTGTGTAGTCAATGACAATATTCATAAGCCTCAAATGTGCTTGTTTTTTAACTAGAGAAGGCTGCTGTCAATTTGGAGTCATCATTTTAAAAGTAGAAGATGCAGTGTAAGTAATCACAATGCTTTATATTCTTTTCACTTTATTGCTCTTTAAAAATGTCATATTAATCCATTAATCTGGCATACCTTATTTTGTGTTAAATTCATGTCACCCCAGATCACAATTCCAGAAGCACCCAATGCAGCAGATTCTCCAATGGTGTTTACCAGGTCATCCTGAGAGGAAATGTGCAAAGAATCACACCAATGTAAGCAAGCTATAACATAAGGGCAAAAGGTATAATGCATATAGTAAATTATATATCCAGAATAATTACTCTGGAGACAGCAAGCAACTATACACAGAACAAACATTCTGCTCTCAATTATACTGTTTTATTCTGGGATTGGGTTACACAGGTGATGCCAGAAAACATTGCCAACTATATCCAATTTATATATGTCATCTGGCTAGAAAAACAAGGCTGTAAAACTGAGCCAGTGGTTAGGCATATGACATACACTCCTCCAACCATTCCGAGTTTTATTTTGCTGCATTGCCTCCTGGCTTCTCAGAGTTGGTAGTAACTGGTTTCAGTAATGCTGCCTGCAGCAGAGGCTGAAAAGCACAGCTTTTTTTTTTGTCCCCCCCTTTTTTTTTAACCTCAATTTCAGTTACCAGAAAGTGCTAAAGCAGAAAAGTAGCAAGAGAAAGAGCTTTCACCAGCAGGAATCTCTTTTCTCCAGAGAATGGCTCTGGCCTTTCACAGAGATTTATTTGGGAAATTTATTTCTGTTCAGATCTCCTTTTAGGGTCAGCTATTAGCCCAGCCCTAACTAAATCTTAAAGCCCATCTGGGATAGGAGAGGACTATGAGTAGAAAAAGAACAAGGAAAAAACAACTTACTGCAGGGCACAACACATGAAAAGGAAGAATGTAAGGATTACGGGATTTAAATGGTTTACCAGAAGCCCAGCAGGGACCCTGGCAGCACCCCTTGCTCCCTGAAGGTATCCAGGGAGCTGGGGGGCCGTGCTTGGTGATCCTCTATCCAGGATGTGAGAGGACACCAAACACAATACAGTCACCAGGACCAGAACTTCTAACTTCGCTTTCTTCATGGCCTGGATGACCAGGAGGAGATTCTCCAGATTGGTTGTATCTCTGATAGGATGGGTGTATATAAAAATGCTAAGGAACGGGTGTAATCAGAACTGCCATAAAATGATTAAACCTTAATCAGAGCCTAACCTTGACTAACCCATGAGACGTGGAAATACCATTTAGAAAGCTACATGAGTACAACTAAGGACAGAATTTTCTCACTAGCTTTTAAAACCTTTTTTAAGGAAAAGAAAGACTCCCTTTTTTTGTTTTTTTCCTTGTAACATAAAAAGCAGACATTAGACTAGCCCAGTTTTACTAATTCTCTTTAGAATCATAGGATCATTAAGGTTGGAAACGACCTCTAAGATCAAAAAGTCCAACCATCAACCCATCACCACCATGTCTTATAAACCATGTCCTGAAGTGCCATATTTACAATTTTTTTGAAAACCTCCAGGGATGGTGACTCCACCGCTTCCCTGGACAGCCTGTTCCAATGCTTCACAACTCTTTCAGTAAAGAAATTTTTCCTCATACCAAATCTAAACCTCCCCTAATGCAACTTGAGGCCATTGCCTCTCATCCTATTGCTAGTCAGCTGGGAGAAGAGACCAACACCTGCCTCACTACAACCTCCTTTCAGGTAGTTGTAGAGAGCAATAACGTCTCCCCTCAGCCTCCTCTAGACTAAACAGCCCCAGTTCCCTCAGCCATTCTTCATAAGACTTGTTCTCTAGAACCCTCACCAGCCTCGTTGCCTTTCTCTGGACATGCTCCAGCAACTCAATGTCCTTCTTGTAGTGAGGGGCCCAAAACAGAACACAGTATTTGAGATGCGGCCTCACCAGTGCGGGGTACAGGGGCATGATCACTCCCCTACTCATGCTGGCCACACTATTCCTGATACAAGCCAGGATACCGTTGGCCTTCTTGGCAACCCGGACACACTGCTGGCTCATGTTCAGCTGGCTGTCCACAAACACCCCAAGGTCCTTTTCCGATGGGCAGCTTTCCAGCCGTTCCTGCCCAAGCCTGTAGCGTTGCATGGGGTTGTTGTGACCGAAGTGCAGGACCTGGCACTTGGCCTTGTTGAACCTCATACAGATGGCCTCAGCCCATTGATCCAGTCTGTCCAGATCCCTCTGCAGAGGCTTCCTACCCTCCAGCAGATCAACACTCCCGCCCAGCTTGGTGTCATCTGCAGACTTACTGAGGGAGCACTCAATGCCCTCATCCAGCTCATTGATAAAGATACTAAACAAGACCGGACCCAAAACTGAGAGCTGGGGAACACCACTCATGACTGACCGCCAACTGGATTTAACTCTGTTCACCACAACTTTCTGGGCTCAGCCATCCAGCCAGTTTTTTACCTAGCAAGACCTATCCAAACCATGAGCCGCCAGCTTCTCTAGGAGGATACTGCGGGGAACAGTGTCAAAGGCTTTACTAAAGTCCAGGTAGATAACATCCACAGACTTTCCCTCATCCACTAGGCGGGCCACCCGGTCATAGAAGGAGATCAGGTTGGTAAAGCAGGACTTGGCTTTCATAAACTCATGCTGGCTGGGCCTGATCCCCTGGTTGTCCTTCACGTGCCTGCTGAGTGCATTCAGGATGAATCGGTCCATAATCTTCCCCGGCACCAAGGTCAAGCTGACAGGACTGTAGTTCCCGGGATCCTCCTTCCAGCCGTTCTTGTAGATGGGCGTCACATTGGCAAGTCTCCAGTCAACTGGAACCTCCCCTGTTAACCAGGAATGCTGACAGATCATGGACAGTGGCTTGGCCAGCTCCTCTGCCAGCTCCCTCAGCACTCTTGGGTGGATCCCCTCTGGCCCCATAGACTTGTAAACGTCTAGGTGGCATAGCAGGTCATTAACTGATTCCTCCTGGAGTATGGGACGTTTATTCTGCTCTCCATCCCTGTCTTCCAGTTCTGGGGGCTGAATACCCTGGGAGTAACTGGTATGACTGAGGCAAGAGGAAGAACTTCTTTGGAAGTGGTTACTCAACTTTCTTTCTTCTGACTTAATGTACTAAATATGCTTTCTAGCTTTGTAGTATTTTGCTACATGTGAGAACTACTCAGAGAATAAAACACTATTTGATAAACATATCTTTTCCTGTTTTTTTTGTAATTTTCTTTACTATGAGGGTGATGAGGCACTGGAACAGGTTGCCTAGAGAAGCTGTGGATGTCCCCTCCCTGGAAGTGTTCAAGGTCAGTTTGGATGGGGCTTGGAGCAACCTGGTCTAGTGGAAGGTGTCCCTGCCCATGGCAGGTGGTTGGAACTAGAAGATCTTTGAGGTCCCTTCCAACCTAAACCATTCTATGATTCTATGAATATCATGAGGAAGGTTTGATAATAGATCTCTTAGTGTTCCATTTGATCAAATCTCTTTGGCAGGTTAATTTAATTTTTTACACAAAATCTACACACTTTTTTTCTGATATGAGTTAGCATATTTGCTAAATAAGTGTCACCTGGTAATTCTTTCCACTTAAATTTGAAATATTTAAGGTCTAGCACCACTCACCTGGGAGAGATATTCCTCATAGACATCTGTGAATACTGGACGTGTATATACAAAAACTGGAAGGGGATGACTAGAATTAGAGACATACGAAATTCTAATGGCTTCTTGAACTCTGTTCCGAACAAAGAGTTGGGCATTTCTGGAAGATCTTAAGGCTGTTTCTAGATAGACAGATGGGTAAAGTGCTGTGCTTTCCTCCCACAACCAGTTAAGCTCATTATTTCTTTCTATTTCAATATCTAAACAGGTTCCCGTATAATTATGTGGGTTTTGTTTGTAATCATAGTTATAACAGTCTGGATAAAGGTAATATCCCCACAGACGGTTTGGCTTCATTTCTATGCCCAGCTTTAAAGATTCTAACATAATTGATTTTGCTGCAGCTTCAAATTCCATTTTAGCTATAGTCCTGGCTTCGGCTTCTGATAGACTGATGTCTCTCTGCTGAACCAGTTCAATGGATTCCTGTCTATAAATGTCTTTTGATCCCCAGTTCCTTATCCACACAGGTCTCCAATTTTCCCAGTCAATGACAGCCAATCCAAACTGTTCATCTGAAGGAATATAGAACTGGATGTCCTCTTTGGCTTTTTTTAAATGATTCTCCAGCAGCGAGAGTTGGGGGAGTCCTCCATTGAACGCCTCTCCTGTGACTTCATTTTTGTAAGGATAGTAGCCAAGCCTATCTGGATAGAAGAGAGTGATGTTTTGCCCAATGGATGTCTTCAGTGTGCTTCCAATGAGAGAAAAAAATGTCATGTCCAGCTGCACTCCAGTCCTTTCAGTACAAAGTTCTGTAGGAGCATTCCAGATAGAAAGGAAAGGGGAATTAGAAACAACTGGACGAGCTCTTATGTTCAGAGATGAGCAGCAAGAAACTAGAAGAGTGGCGAACACCATGCTGGATGCTATAGGATACATACAGGTAACACAGATGTCAAAACTTCGTATTTGTCTTAGAGTTTCCATTATAGCACGTGCAGTGACATTTGGTGCTTCTGAACAGACAAAAATCAGATGCTCTCTGGGTATTCAGAGGGTTGGTAGTCTGTCAGAAGCTTTACCATACAATATATTTCTTCAGATTAATACCTATTAAGCAATATTCCTTAGGGGTAAAATAGGGACGTCCTTTATACGAGGCTCTCTGGTGTTCAGACTGCAGGAAACATTTCAACAACTTCTGAGACCTAATGCAGAAAAAGAAACAAATGTAGATAAAGCAAGTAAATAATAAATATTTCATTTCTAACCACGAAAGAAACAACCATTTGTGATTTTGAATACATTACAATCTTTGAATAAAATTCCCCTTTGAAGGAAAAGCACAATTTACAATCATAGAGCAAATAAACTCTCTCTATATCAAATTGTATATATATAAAAAGTAGATATAAAACTGACAGTGGAATGGTATCCAGTGAGTCATGGCTCAGAATGAGTGTGCTTGGTAGTAGTCCTGATTGTGACAGTGACTGATCCGTGTAAACGTGAGCAGTCTCACAACGCCTCCTCTTAATCAACAGTAATCCATATGTAGTATTTCTCATCTATCTCAAATAATGTTCTAAGTCTTAATTCACTAATTTTACAGAGCACTTAAGGTAAGATACAGATAACACAAAACTGGAACCTGGGCTGTTGTACATATGCAAGAAACCAATCCATGCACACTCATTTAACTCAGTGAGGTATCTGAAATATTATAGGCACTCTATAATATTTCTACCAAGACCTGTTTTAAACAGGCTCAGAAGCTGTGTATCATCTTGGTATATGGCCATCCGTGTGTTGCTTGAAGCCATTTGAGATCTGCGGATTAAGTGACCCCAAACCCAAGTCTGCCCAGAAGTGTAATGCATCAGGAAAGCTGAGGCTGTCCACACACCCACAGTGAGCAATCACAATTTTATTCAAGAACATAAATAGTAGTGGTGGTAGTCATGATACGGTCAGCAACTTTTACGTAGTAGCCCAATAGCTAAAGCATTCCTGTGGGTAGTAACTCACCTGAATCCACTTCCCTCCTGATTTTGAAATGGTTCAAACCTGGATCTATCCCTTTGCATTGAGACTTCATAATGAGGCCATAAAAGATCTAAGGAATACATAAGAGTGTTCATGAAAATATAGGAGTCACCGTGAAGTGGGCCACAGAGTGGCTGGAAAAGTAAAATCTCCTGAGGACAGATTAAAAAAAGCATGCAAGTTTTTGGTTTGCATTTACTGAATTCAGCTAACAGTGGCAACCACAGATCTCTCGTCCCTACACCTTGAATTATCTCTCTCCCTGTTTGTCTTTTCTGTAACTACTTCATGTAAAATCTATAAGCAGTATGGGCACAGAATCGTAAATCTCTCTTCCCCCAACAGTGCATATGGACAACAGGTTGCAGTTATTATCCATTTGCATTTTTTTCATCATCTTTCTGGCTGCATGTTTTTTCTTTAATTTGTTTCAATAAAGTGGCAGAACGCCTCCATCCGTCAAATTGTTGCATACCCAAAAAAACTTGACAGTATCATGAGAAGCTGATGGAGACCTGAACCTTCCTAAACCCAGCCTCAAGCCAGGTTCTCAGCAGAGATTGTTGTAGTAGTAGTACACTGAGATTCCCCGTGTGTTCACTGAGTTTGATCACATCTGAAACTACTGAAAACTCCAGATTTGCTTTGGCTGTGGGAGAAAAGCATGTGGGAAAGGAACTATCGGGGGATGGGGGTGGGGGTGGGGTGCAGAGCAGTGTGACTGATAGCATAGCAACATAGCTTCTTCCAGAATGGTGAAATCTAGACCTTTCAGGGACCAAAACAATGAAATAACCTGTGTCAACAGATGGACTAGATCCTGCCTCTGGTCACGGATGTAACACTGTCTAGAGATGATTCTGGGATTCTTCATTCCAGAGCAGCTTGCCTCTTCTGAGGACTAGGAGGACATCAAGTATAAACAGTAAAGTTGTACTGAAGGAGGAGATCTCTAGGAGTCAGCTTTGCCAGAGGAGGAGTTTTGTATTACAGGGCTCTTCAAAAATTGCCAGAACCCAGACGCTTAGCTTCCCAGATGAGCAGGTCTGTTCAACAGACCGCATTTTGTTTCTTCCTCATCCATCACTACAGAGGCAACAGGCAGTAGCGATATTTTCCCTTTTATTCTTTTTCATTTTTTTTCTTCCTGGGCATGCTGCCAGCTCTTGGTCATTGTGTCAGTGGAGAAGCACAGAGCAGCTAGCCATTCCTTGTGCGGGGTCCCCAACCTAGCTGAGGAGAGAATGACAGCCAATTCAGTTTTCTTGGCTTAGAGGTGCCACCACATGTGAATGAAACCGGCTACCCAAAGACACAAGCATGCACAGCTGAAAGACTGGCAAACAAACACCAACAGAAAGGATTCTTGGAAGAGGGTTTGGCAGCAGAGGAGGAATTTTTTTTCTAAACAGAAGCTTATAGTCCTGGAGCAGGAAGTGCAAGTAGAAGGAGCAGAAAGTACAACCGTGCAGCATCAGACATCCCTTCAGAACTCATCTGCAGGTATCTGAAAGACAGGTAAGGAAGGGAGGTAAAATGTAGCGTAGGTGGTGAGGTGCAACGTACAGCAGAGGCAGGACTGCAACAGCTTCCTTCCAGCTCTGTCTTCTCAGTCACACTGCCTCCGAGCCCCCAGAGCCCAGTTTCTGGACGTAAGCCAAGGAACTTACAGCACATTCTACATTCTCCACCAGTAATGCCATCGGCACCTCTGTTCCACAGACCAGCACAAACTTTCAGCTAGGATTTTGGCCCTGGAATCCTCATTCCCTCAACATATTTATTTTATTCTTAATTTATTCTTTTTAAGCTTTTTTAAAAAGTGTATTTCAGTAATAGGCTGGTTTGATGTACAAGAAAAGAGGAAAGCATTGTTTTGAATACTATATTTACTGGTTTAGCTAGAACTCATTTATTATTGGCTAATTTTGAAAAGTTTGGTTTAACTGATTGTTGGGAAATCATTCACCTCTAAATCTTGCTGTAATGTACTCTCCTGGGTATAAGGTAATAGATTATTTTACTTGATAGTTTCCAGTTAAAAGGGTTGCCTTTGGCCTAGCCTAAAAATGACAGCTCTGATAAATGTTACTCTTTCAGTCTCCTTGAATGTCGGTCTAAGTGAGCTGAGTCATAAAGCTGCCCTTGTCTTTGTCAAAAAGTCAATATCTTTACAATATATTAACAATAATTGCTCTGAGGCTGCCTGACTAGAAGTACATACTGATGGATCTAAATGCCCTTAGTCTGGGGAAATAGCTTATGCTTTACATTTTCCCGAATTTGGCATTTGTAAAGGTTACATATTAGAAGAAATCATATGACTTTTCTTGGTTTAATTATTTCATCATTTTTCACAGCATAATCTGGGCTGCAGAAACACACATGACTGAAAATGCAAGTATGCTCCCATATTTTGGTAGCTACACAGTCATGGATCTGGGCCGTGCCACATGACCCTGAAAAATAATGCCCCACTTGGCCAAAGACAGTTAGAAAACAGAAGGGAGAGAAGTACTGTACATACGCTTGAACTTCACATAAATATTATGCATCACAACCAGATGATGTTTCCCATCAAAAATCATGGATTATGCTGTTTGTCTTATATTCAAGAAGTGACACTGAATGTTATAAGAATTCAGCTTTGGGTTTTTAATGATAATTAGACATGAGAGTCCATGTTTAGCTTTGAAATAATTAGACATTGCTTAGTCAAATCAAATCCGCTAACATTAAAAATAAACATAAGCCAATAAGCGCAACCAATATCTGTCACTCTTATGTTAATAGCCTTAACCACACTTCTCAAATTTCAAGCAAAAGTCCATCAAATCTCACACTTCCCCTGCTTCAGTTTGAACACTGGGAAAGAAGAGGTGCCCTTCGTGACTTCCAAGGGAGAAGACGAGTGTTACTGAGCTGTGGTATCTGGTTGAACAACAGCATATAAGACCACTTCTAAACCTGAGATTATCAATATAATTATCATTTTAGATTACAGATGACATGGTTTTAAAGTGTTTATTGACTGTTTCTTGCATTGCAAACAATGTGTGTGTTACTGCCTATTAATTAATGACATAAAATAATAACAGAAAATACTGATGTGAAAATTGGTTGGTCTTTTCTCTGTACTGAGGATAATATGAATACAGAAGTTTGCATGTGGAACTGCTTTTTTTGATGGGGCAGAAGAATCTAATGTAACGTCTTCAAATCCCTGTGAAGCTGTGGTGTAAGATATGTGGTCAAATACGCAGATGGAACCAGAATACTGAGGGTTTAATCCCTATTCTTTCATTTTCATATAAACTCTATCTAGCGAAATGTAAAAAATAACTCCCAACATTACAGACAAAATATGGTACTAGACAGTGTAACTTTATAAGTTCTTGGGACAAGTTGCTTTGTATCTTCATTCATCTGAAGGCTATGAAAATATAAATTCTGAAAGAAGTCGAAAGACTCAACTCCAGCTTCTGTGAAGAGATCATCACTGAGGAAGTCCCAAGGAGAAACAGAACAGACTCCTAAGGAGCAGAAGAACAGACTAAGGACATGTTTAATTAAGTGTTAACATATTAAAACTTGTAACCTGAAGCAGAATCCAAAGCTTTTTTTTTTTTTAAAAGGTACCAGCAATATTGATACTGTCCATAGACTTACTTTCTCTGAATAGGATCAAAGCAGCCTGCATTGCTAGCAAAGAGCTGTCTGAGGTCAACATTTGTATTTTTCAGGGATCAGTGGACAATACTCAATGTGCCAGACACCCCTCCTGCCCTGGCCTTGGGTGCCCAGGTGGTGCTGTTGGGAGAAATGGCCCTTTTCTCTTACGTTCTGCTCTGGAGGGGTCCTTCTTCTGGATGAAGGGAACAGTATCGCTGCTGGAACTTCAATTTAGAGAGGATTCAAGCCCTCCTGCTCTTTTTAGAGCTGTATGTCCTGGGCTAGAGGCTGTTTGTTCGTTACAAACAGGTGTCAGAGTCATGAAACAGCCACAGCAGGAAGGGCAGAATAACCTTGTGGTTACACTGCATGCCCCACTTGGGTCGTTTTGGCATTTCTAAAAGAGAAGGCAATGATATTAACACAAACACACGCGAGTGTTGCGAGAAGAACACTAACATGAGGAACAGGAAGCTCCTCAGAAAGAAGCTCCGCTTCTGCAAGTACGAACCATCTGTGCTGCACAGCTGACGGCAGGTTTAACCTGAACAAACATTAAGTGTGAAGGATGGTCTTTGCATAGCAGGATTTAGCTTCATTATTATGAATGCATTAAGCTGCAGTTGTCTGTAAAGTCAGGATTTGGTAGGCACTTATTTTGACAGTGGTTTCTAAAACTCCACCCTCTTTTCAGTATAATCTTCTCTATTGGGCTAGGGCAACTGCTTATGAGGCCGCATAATTAATTGTTCTGGTTAAAAATACCTCAGCCAAAAGAAAAGAGAGGAAGAGTTTTTTGATGACTAAGTACATGAACCAGCAAAGCTGGCTAGTTTAGCCAGCGTGTCTGATTCAATAAATGCTTGTCAGACTACACCCTAGTGCTGTGGCTCTCTTTATCACCAAGAACTGCCAAAACATCTCTTTCATCATTGCTTACGCCCATGCTTGAGTTCCACGTACAGGGCAATGAGTGCGTGAGGACCTGAAGCCTGAGAAAATCTCCAAACAAATTTCTGTGCTGACGCTCCTGACTGCAAAATGTGCCAATGATGGAAAGGTCAGGAGATGAGCATCCAGCTTGTAAGTAGCCCCCCTTAATAATGTGTATGCAAAAGATATAGTCAAGCTGCTGTTCAATCATTTAAATGTGAGCCTGCTTTTTTACTAATATGTCCCAATTATTTGTTATAGTCTTGCGATGACTACTGCAGTGTTCCATGACTACTTTCAAATGTTAGGAGAAACTCTATCCTCTTCATTCTCATTTTTTTTCTCTTGCAAGTTCTAAGTCTCAATTTTGTAAAAATTCTTAATATCCTAACAGCCTGTTTATTGATGTTCTAATTTGGTTTTTAGCAAGTTAGCCAAATAAACTGTCTGAACACATTTCCAAGAGTATTTGGAAAATTTCCTTTGCTGCATTGTGTATAATTAGGCTTGGCTGAACTCAGATTCGCTAATGACAGTTTCCATTGCAGAAGAATCAGGGACAAGATAAAGAGTCCATCACATGTCACTTTGCAGAGTATTCCATCTCGCTAAGGCTATTCTGCAGTGTTCACTGTCTGCTGAATCTCTAGTGCTTTATGGCAAAGTAAGTCCCAACATACTCTCTACAGCAAGATTTGAAATCATTACTAGTCAATATAATATAAAAAATATAATCATATATCTACCACTAATATCAATGAGTATACAGCTAATTAAAGCACAGATCAACTTGGTAGTATATTTGGACCATATTTCCGTACTACACTACTACCATAATGTAGAATATTGGGCAAACCACAGCTCAATTTTTAAAAGCATCTAGTGGTTTTCTTTGGTTTGTTTTTAGTCAAATATTTTTCACTGCATCACACTGAACCCTCTTGAATAATTCTAATTAGAAGCCTTCAAAAACAAACCAACCTATTTTCTCTGATTTGGCCTGTATATTCAAGCTGTTCTTTCTTCCGACTACCTGACAAAGTTGTAGGCAAAATTTTAATTGATTCTCCTATTCTATGGGGATAGCAACTAAGTAAATGAAATAATCTTTGAATGGTTTCATCAAGATAATTCTTTGAAATTCTGCCTAAGATTGTCGGGGTAGGGGTGGGGGTTGTTGTTTTTTGGGTTTTTTTTGCAAGACCATCTTGTATTCCAGTACCATGTTAAACTCTGGTGGAAAGCAATTTTTACAAAGAGGTATAATGCAGATCACTGTGTGGTTGGACCTCCAGTACAAAAAACAGGCTTTCCAAGCAGTTTAGTAGATCTTCTAGGTGAGCTCTTCCAAACAAGACAATGTTATACCTACAAGTGTGTAGACAGTACCAAAGGGAGCCCGTAATACAGAGGACTATTATACTCTATTAATGAGCATATATGTTCATCATCCCCCACAGGAGTAGTATTTTGAAAATCAGAAGTCTGAACTGAACAGAAAAATATAGAATATTCTTGCCTTCTAAGCCTTCATGCAGCACAGAGGTGACTGAAATAGATTTTTGCTCAAAAAGCAGCTGGCATTTCACATCTGTGTTAAAAATATATTTTTTCCGCCAGTAAATCATTACCCTGTTCCGGGGCTTAATATGAAAAAATGATCTGTACTGTACAAAAGTAGCTGTGCCTTTGAAAGAAGTGAGAGTGGTCTAGAGGGCATCTGCGGAAGAGACAGAACTGGCTTTTGCTTAATCCTTGGAAGTAATGCAGTTTTTAAATTAACACAGCAGCCAATTCCAAACATGAAACTGTTTCATTCACAAAATTGTGCCCTCTTATTTTGAAAAAAAGAGGTTCTTTCAAGAAAGATGATAGTGATGTTCCCTTTTAAAAGTAGGGAGCAGATGTACCCCTGGAGTAAACCCAGCCTGCACAGATGAAATTGTTCCTGGATTTTCAGTAGCAAGGCTTCATAGCTAGAGCAACAGGAGGCAGAGGTAGGCGGGGTCTTCAAAGGGAATTATCCTTGGAATTAAATATGTATTGTTAACGTCGGTACCAGTTTATATATTAGCATCTGTCTTCACAGCATGCAGTTTCAAGTTCTCTTGTGCTATACCTGAATGTTCTCTCTTTTTAAACTTCCTCTCCTGGGACTGTAATTCATTCCATACTCCTTTCTCCCACATGATTGTACATTAATAAATACAATCGGAGGAAAATATGAAACTGCAGTGGAGAAATGAACCTTCCCTCAAGAATAATGTCTCTTTCCTGCTGTGTCTCTTTTCACCTGTTGTTTCTTCACAATCCTCATAGCCTTTTGTTATTCTGATAAACCTGCTAATACCGAGGAGCCAGTGTAATTGCCACCCATCCCTGGAGATAAGCCAGAGAGATGGGTAAGCAGATGTCAAAGTCTCGAAACAAAGGTGAGTACAAAGCTATGCAGAACACTGGTGATTTATAAAGGAGACATTAGCATTATCGAGCACTGTTTTGGGAAACGTTTATGCAAAGAATGAACAGTTTCAACTGAAAAGAAGTAAGAAGCGCAGTTGGACCTGCCTGAGCAAGCACATTATCATAGCCCTTGGAGAAAGCCTCAGGAAGAGGATTTACAGCGAAGGGGCTGAAAGCAGAGGCTTGGAGCTCTGAGCAAACACCCAATTTCTGTTTGCTTGGACCTGCCACTGCTAGGGAGGCAAAGCTGGTGTGGACCTTACCAACAAACAGCCGGGATACCCCACCGCACCACCATGTCCTCTTCTAACTGAAACAACCTGGAAACCCTCACCAAGTCTGGACAAACAGCGAAGTCAAGAGACACAATGAAGTCAACTGTTTTTAAGGATAGAAGGCCTTAATGTCTTGCATGCTGAGAGAGTGAGTTTGGACCACTTGCCACGGGAGCTGGGACTCGGACGGCACGTCGTGCCCATCAGGCCTGGCTCTCATTGCCTATGTCCTCACCCTCTCGAAGATTTCTCCTCCTTGGAGGCTTCAGCAGAGACCTGCGCCAACCCACACCTGTGCAGGGACTGCCCAGCACGTCTGTGACTGCTTATAAGCAGCTCTGACTCAAACCTCTTGCCTCAGATATTTTGTGGATTGCTTTGCCCATCTGTAGGTTCATATAAAAAATAACTATTACACTGCAACGTACAATTTACCCGAGTTGAAAGGCTGAAAACATTCAGGCGTCTTTCACCCCTGACTAGAAGCATTCACTAGGAACAAATAAATTCTTATTCAACTTCCCCAAGTGTAAGTTTATTCTAGTAGACTCCTAAAGAAAAAAAAAATCCTTATTAGACTACTCTTCCCTATTCCCACTCCCAGAGAAGAATTGCCTAGACTAACAACCTAAAAAACTTGACACAAATGTTATTTAAAGTAAGATCGTTTTAGCAATTTTGTTGATATGGAGACATAGATTTTACTCAATACCTATAACAGCTATATAGTTACAGTTTCTAAGTAATCCTTTGTGCACGTCATAGTTCAGTGAACCACTTGGAACGAACAAAAGTTAAAACATGCTGAGACAGAAAGAGGTGATACTATCCCATATGGTTCCTGACAGCGGTTGTTACACCTCACGATTCCCAACAATCTCTCTGGAAAGTCCTACCAAAATTTACTTTCCCTCTTTGAGATTAAAATTTCAAAATAGTAAAAATGTAAGCAACATAAAAATAAGCAGTAAATGCTCACCTACATGTTTCCACAGGTCAGGGCTTGCTGGAGTGAATGAACGGGTGAGTGGACAAAATAATTAGCTTTGTCTGGAAAGGTAGGGCTCTGGCCCAGCCAATTGGGTTGTCACTTGGTGAAAAACTTAGCATAATTACAGGGTAGCTGGTTAAATGTGTCTCCTGTCACAGCTGATTGCAGTAAGGAGTATAGCAACACATTGCCTGTCAGAGATCTTACACCACGTTTTGTAGTCTACTGAACAAATGCTAAATAAATGCTTTGAAAGAGATCTCTTTTTTCTAAAGTAAGAGATATTTTATAGCTTGACCTAATTTTGCTTTTCAATGCAGCAGTGGTTCAACCAATGGAGATAAAAGTTTTTTTCATGGCTATGCAGAAATGGGGTAGAGGGGACCAAAACTGTATTCTGCATTGCCAGAGCACAGAGTACCCCCAGGTGGTGCATCCACGCCAGCTGGGAAACAAGATCGCAGGAGGAGATCCTCCGCTGGAGTGGATTCTGAGGTTGCTCAGCTTGGAGATCACTGAACTGAGCACCATGTTTGGCCCACTGGTTACTCGCATAGAGATTTGGGCAAGACCACAGGAGCATCCCTAGTGGATGCTGATGTAGAGTTTGTTAACACCCACATTAGAACAGAATAGAATAGAACAGAAGACTAGAATATTTTCAGTTGGAAGGGACCTACAATGACCATCTAGTCTAACAACCTGACTAATTCAGGGCTGACCAAAAATTAAAGCATGTTATTAAGGGCATTGTCCAAATGCCTCTTGAACACGGACAGGCTTGGGGCATTTACCAACTCTCTAGGAAGCCTGTTGCAGTGTTTGACCGCCCTTTTGGTAAAGAAACACTTCCTAAGGTCCAGTCTTAACCTCCCCTGGTGCAACTTTGAACCATTCCCACACATCCCGTCACTGGATACCAGGGAAAAGAGATCAGAACCTCCCTCCCCATGTAGCTGCAGAGAGCAATGAGGTCGCCCCTCAGCCTCCTTCTCTCCAAGCTACACAAGCCTTGAGTCCTTAGATGCTCCTCAGAGGACACTGCTTCCAGTCCTTTCACCAGACTTGTTGCCCTGCTCTGGAGGCTTTCGAGAAATAAAGGTAATTAAACAACCTTCCAATCTGTCATTAAACTCCTAGCTCTGATTACGGTCACATAGCACTTTGAGTTGAGGGCTTCCCACAGCAATGGGATGGAAAGCAGTGCCACGGCTTAGAGCTGTTTTGAGCTGTGGACCCTCTCTTACACTTGCAATACGACAATTTTAAATCTTCTTTTCTCCCTCTGCATAAAAATAGTTTTGTCTTTGGAACTGATTTCAGTCTCAAGACTTTCATTTCAATATGGAAACATTTTTGTCATTTTAAATGTTACACATCATGTTTTCTTTGTGTAATATTTTTACTAAGTTTTTGGTACTCCATGACACATCCTTCTTAAATGTATATAATGATAAATCCCCCAAATGACAAAACAATAAAAATTTTCAGTTATCTTACGTTTTAAGGTCAGCTGTAGAACAATTATTTTAAATAGCTATTCAGGACAAAAACTCAGAAAAAAATGTTTAAAAATAATAATTTATAAAACTATTCTAAAATTAGGAGAAAAATACTCTAAAGCAGTTTTCTCTGATGAAGAAAGACAATTGAATAGAACTTTTCAAAATATGTATTTTGACATTATCATTCCTCAGTAATACGCTGTAACTGTATGTTACTCTTATTTTACCTAAGAATTTTAAAATTATGTTGACTGGTAAAAGTCTAGAAAAAATGAAAATAAAGCTTTGGAATTTTAAATGTTAATGCAAAATTTTGTTTTTATCTGGGTTGAATTCTTCCACCTGCTATTTCTGTAAAAGCAAATACTATCCTTCTTCATGGAAAATATGGAGCCAGCTTTATGTGTCAGAAGAACATGGAAAATAAGATACACAATGAGACTGTGTAGGTCCAATTACTGTTGAAAGACTCGTATTAGTCAGCAAAAGACATTGCTGTTTCAGCCCAAACTGTAGACAACAAGGTTTTTCCACCTGACCTGTAGCAGTGGTTTTCTCTCCTGTAATACTGCATCTTTACAGGACACAATCCACCCCACGGGAGTCTTACAGGAAGAATCCCATCCAGCGTCTTCACCACTCATTTTGTGGTCTAGCATCCACTTCCCTAGTCAAATAGGGATTTCATCACAGAATAAGCCAGCTCTTGCTGGCTGCGATATTAAATAAGTGAAATAATTTTCAGCGTTTGAAGGAAGTCCTTGGTGGAAGTGATGGTGCGGAACAGAATAAAGTCAAGGAGCCTGAGGAGATATGGAAATGGGTCTGCAGAGGTATGGGAAACAAAAGAAAGAGGTGCAGAGAACTATGACCAAACCATTCTTCACACCTCATTAACCTACTAGTTTGTCTCAGGCATCCAGAAACATCCCCTATGTCTTCTAACATCAAACTATTTCTTTCAAAACAAGACTTGCAGTTGCTGGTACAGAGGGTTCCCATTCCTGGAACAAGCCCAGCAGTGGGGTGGTCTGCAAATTACTCACACCAGTACTCTTGGGCTGCTCTGTGGGCATTTCCCCGAGTTATGAACAGCCTCACTGCCCACTGAATGTGTCCCCTCTGAGGCTGCCAGCAAACGCGTTAATTTTGTTTGTGTCTTTATGATGTGGACATCTGTCCATTAGCAACTGGAGAAGAGCCACTGGTGCCACACCCCACAGCTGCCAGCCTGCCAGCAGACACTTAACAGTTTCCCGTTGCTACTGAATGAGCTGGACTGAACCCAGTAACCCGGTGCTAAATGTTCCTGTGCTCCTCCAAATCATAACAGTATGGCTGTTAGGTGGCTCTTGATTTCAGTTTGATATAACATAAACTGGAAGCTGTTCCTGCTGGCTGGGGCAGCAGGAGAAGACGAAAAAGTAGAAAAGCCACAGCTGGCAGCTAATAAGAGAGGAGATGTCTGAAGCCAGATGGGAAGAGGAGCTGGTAAAGATATGCAAATACCACACAATTTGTATCACTGAACACTACGAATAAAAAAATAGGGTGTGTAATGTGCAAAGGCAGAGGTGGGCCAAAGCTTTGAAGCAGTGTAGGCAAAACTGAACTCTGCTGCTCCAAGAACAAAGCACAGATGAACTGACTTTTCTCCTGTTATTAATCAGTGGCAAAAATCCACATTGTGATTTTGGCAGGATGGGCTGCAAGGCTAAGGGCACCCAGTGGAGTGAAGGGAGGCAGTGGGCTGAGCTTTCCCTTCCCTCCACGCCTCCCCGCTCTCCAGCCAGCCTGATCCCACTGAGGTGAATCCAGCCTCCCCAGCACTTCATCTCTCAGCAGAGCAAGGCATGAAGGCACCTGCAACCTGTTTCTCAGCAGCTGTCCTCTGAGCCTCAGTCACACACGTCGGATCCTAAGCTCCACACACCATATCCCCTTCTCCTAAGCCCACCTTTCACAGAGGTGCTCTTCTTCTTCTCTATTCCAGCACAGTTTGGGGCCCCCCAGCACCAACCTTCTTTTGTCCACAGAGCCCTTCTTAACCTCTCCATGCCCCAGGCAGAAAGCCCTACTCTACAGTATGCTCACCCACCAAGTCCATGGGACAGAGCCTCTCCTCCAGTTTACACCCCTCAGGACGCTTTTCTCCTTCAGCACTTCACAATACGGGGCTGACTTCCCTAACTCACCCCCAAGGTTCCTGATGTAAGTGTGCGTTGCCCTCATCTGCAGCCAGACCCGGGCAGCCTTGCTCCCCTTACAGGTAAGCCGTGGGAGCTCAGGTTGCACTGGTAGGTTTGGTTAGCACCATGTATACTTGGCATGCCCTGTGAACGTCTGGGTTTCTCTTTCCCAGTTTACTGCAGATATGACTTTGTCACGTGCCTTTGTCATGATTTAGCACTTCTTTCTCTGTAGTCAAGATTTTACAGATACTTTCCACAGTACTTTGGCAGCTCTAGCCTAAAGAATTTAAATTGCTTTTTGGAGAACTATGGTTTAACTCCACCCAGATCCCCCATCTGGTACAAGGTTCACCTACCCACAGAGGTGGGCCATCAAAAGGAACTATCACCTGCCTTCTTTTTTGTTTGAAGGAGCCACTTCAGGTGTTAGCAAAGCTGTTAAGTCTTACTTTTTCTAGGACTGAGGTCTGCATGAAATCTGATCAACAAGTGTGCACTATGGACATCCTCAAATCTTACTCTCTGAGCATCTGGGTCGGGGATCTGGCCTGAATTCACATGGTCTTGTTCTGTCCTTTTGTCACCAGGTTTCCGTACCACAGAAATCAGGGCACTGGGGAAGAGACATGGAAATCGGTGCACTCCCGTGCCTTGCCCCAGGATGTAGGTTAAGCATATAAGAAGACCAGGGAGCTTGGGAGCATACTGTCGTTTAACCTGAGAGAATATTTTCCTTCCTACATGTGCATAAACTTTCCAGGTGGAAGTATCTCCTGAACGCACCAGACCCTTCTATTGTGTTAGAGTAGTTCAAGTCACTTTGAAAACTCCCACTGGCCACTGTGGCGTTTGATTGCTCTGTGGGTATGTCTGCATCACATAATCGACCCCAAAGAAGAGTTTCCTCTCATTTCCAAATAAAGCAGTTTACCTGCACAGTACAATGCAATGCAGAGACACCAGCCTGGATCCCAAAAGCAGTAAAGCATGAAAAACTGCAGCATATTTACTTAGCACAGAACATTTTTAGTTTGTATGGACTACTTTTAGGACCTGAGCTGGTGTCTTCTAGGGATAGTTCTGCACTGCACCTTCTAATCCTAAAAGCCCACATGGATTGAACTGGCAGGTTTCAGTCCAATGCTCAGTTCCGCAGAGCAGCTGTGCTGTTGCTGTCCCTGCAGAGCTTTTAACGCAGACACAGCACCACAGGCCTGCAGTTCTGATTTTTCCTGTTCTGGCATATTTGCATATGCAAGGCTACCTCTGACTTGTGCTGCTCTGTGCAGGCAGCATGGCTGTCCCCCGGGAGGCCTCCTGCAAGGTGGCTTGCGCTCATTGCCTTCCAAGACTCAGATCTAAGCTTTTCAAGGCAACACAGAAGGCTCTTTTGCCTTTTCTTTTCTTCCCCCCCCCTCCAATTTTGAATAACTAACTCCTTTTAGTTTTGAGAATGACATATCTAATTTACATTTAAATCTTTCTAATCCCTTGCCAAGCTGCTATGACAATAGGCACTGTAAAAACAGTAAATAAGAATTTTCTTATTTACCTGATTGCCTTTCATGTCTCATTGTCTTTTCTGTCAATCTATGCCAAGGCGCTTTCAAGTTGTATCTTCAAATTTGAAAGCTAAAAGCAATCCGAGTGAAATGGTTTTATGTCAAGAAAGATATATTCCTGTGTGTCATGTGCACATATTGAAAGCAGCAGCTTTAATAAAGGAGTAAAGAAAGAGACACTCTTCCCTCACTCTGCTCAAGTGCAAAAAGGTTTGGAAGCTAAACTCCAGCTTAAACCACCAGCAATAGCACAAGATGCTTCTGAAGCTCGTCTAGTCCTAGATTCTGACAGATGAAAATCCATACAGCGCAGGTAGCTCTGGTGCATATATGCCAATTTATACCAATGAGCCCCCATTCATCAATATAGGGGACTTTTGGGATCGTGCCTGTAGCAAGAATAAGCCCACTGGCCTATCCACTGATGCAGATGTCTAGAAGAGGATCCTTTCCACATGGACAGGTTGAAAGCACACATGGGAAGAAGAGAGAGAAGCACACATCCTCGCCACAACCGCACAGAAAAGGAACTAAGCCACCCAGCATCCTTGCTGCTATAATATTGGAGAGTACCAGGAGCACTTACCAGTCTTCCCTCTACTCTGAAATTCTTGCCATTTAGGATACCAGGACCACTGGATGCCAGCAAATCCTGCTTCTTGCTCTCAGCTGCCAGACTTGACTTTTTTTGTGCCAGAATGTGTCTTATGGGCCAGAACCTTCCTTTTCTGTTATGGAAATATAATCCACCAGGAAGTCATTCATGTGGTAGACATGCAAAATCCATGTTAATGTTCTCCACCCATGTTTTTCTAAAATACTAATGTTTTTATTAACCATAGTCACTGAGAATAATATGGGGTAGAAAATACGATGTACAGTACTGACCAGGAATATACTATCTTTGGTAAATAATACTGACCTTCATCCCAAACACAGAGACACACCACTGCCCCAAGCAAAGACACATGCAGGGCTCACGAGGGAAGAGGCTTTGTCTCCCAGCTATCGCTGTGTGAGAGGTTGTGTACGTGTGTAAAAAGAGGCAGAGAAGAGAGCAGGAGAGGAGGAAGGGGAGTGGCTGGAAACCAGCCCTCGCAGCTGTGGCCGGGGTGGCTGAAGGCGTTACAGTCCCCTGCTGCCCTCCCGTCCATCTCTCAGCTGAAGCGCTCCCCATGTGCAGCAGAGACAGGTGACACATGTGTCGGCAGCATTTTCAGACAAAATCACCTCCAGCTGTATCTGACCCGAATACAGCAGGTCCTGGACTGCAGCAGCCAGGAGCAGCCACCCCAGTGCCTCCTCTGCTCCAACTAAACATTTCCAACTATGAGAAAGCATATTTGACTAATCAGCGTGGACTTGCATGAATTTCTTTGAGAAGCCTATATTCCTTGCTAATTTCTGTTTGGTTCTCTGTTGTGGTTTTTTTTTTTAAACAGATTGGCATTTTCTGTCCAAAAAAGAAAGTTCCACCAAACAGTTCCCATCCAGCAGTACTTTACAGTGTGTTTGACTGGTAAGTTTTTGTTCTCTTACCTTTGCATGTATTGAACTTCATTTGGACTTTGATCTCAAGGATATTCTTCTGAGATCTTCTTGCAGTTAAATTAGCTTTTTCTTCTGAGCATTCAAAACTTCCCTGCTGAGTCTGCCTTTTTTTTTCCTCCTACCCTGCTTGTGAAGTCAAGGAGAGTAAAAACACATTACAGCTTTGCTGTAACTATTTGCGCACTGGAAGGAAGTTCTGAGATGCAGGCACTAAAAGGTGATGATCAACACTTGCCCTGTTTTACAAGAAGTTCAAGGACTCCAGAGGCCTCATTTTTTGTGAGTGTTATGTACCAGTTGCTGGCTTACATATCACTTCTGCAGCAGTCAGAAATAGATTAGTACATATTTCTAACTACATCTATCTAGAAATGGTCTGTCCATCTTGCACAAATTTTACCAGAGGGTACTCCTGATTTGTTTCTGCCAGAGTGATAGAGGAATCAGACCCAGGGAATTTTCCTTGTAATTGCCATATTAAGAACAATCATACAAGTATTTGCAAATCTGGTTTGACAAAGTCCTTATGCACTTGTAAAATAACTTTGAAAAAATGAATTATTTAAATAAATAGGAATCTCCGTTTATTAGACTGCTTGAAGTCTTGAAGAAACAGATCCACCTGTCTGTTACCTTCAAAAAAAGTAAGAGTCCAATTTACTGAGCCTGCTGAGAAAAGTGCTAATTAACATAGGTCATAAACATTCTGTGTGAAGATGACTACCTGAATTTGAATTAAAAACAAAAAAGTCGAGGCTTTTCAGAGGGGCTGGGATAGAAGGCTGCTTAGCAGCTAGCTCTTATACCTGTGAGCTTGTGAGGTTCCACACCTAGCACAGCTGGAATGTGCCCTTAAAGAAAATCTGCATTATAAACTGCCTCTGAACTGCATCACCTGCCTGTGAAATGAATTTAAATGACTTCTGAAAGCTGCAGAGGTAGCAGTTCATTTGGATTGCAAAGCAGTAGAAGTGTCTTCCCAGGCTAGCAATCTACATATTAAAGACATAAAAAGAACTACTTGGAGTCATAAAGACCAGTGCCAAAACAAATTCAGGAAGACCCATGGCAAGTGAAATGGTGATTCTGGGCAGCAGTGTCAGTGTTCATGGGTTATTTGTCTTACATAGCCTTAAAATGTTGTTGTACATTACAAAAATTACACTACATTTCAGCATGGCTTTGTCCAACATTCTTAGGCCCTAAAGGAATATCTTTGGGAAATGGCAATTTCTGTGAGAATTTCACGTCTAGACTACATTTGATTTTCAATAGTTTAATTCTTTGCAATATAGAAATAGAATTTCTGGAGGGTATTTTTTTATACTCTTCAACTAGTCATTTGAAAACCATTACAGTTTCTTCTATGCTTGACTCTACATGGAAACTGTCTATACAAAGATGATGTATGAACACCTGTATAAAACAGAGTGAATAATTTATTTCCAGTTCTGTCATTCAGACCCCAGTTACAGTTATTTGAACTTGCTAACAAAACCACCTGTAATTATATCATTATGAAACAAACGGAACGTGAGGCGAGATAGAGATTAAAACGTTCAGAAGCTTTATGTAGGATTTTTTTAAATGGTGGGACTTCTTTGCTATTTTCTTGCTTCTGTGTTGGGCAAACTTACAGTAATTCATCTAGGAGAGATGTTTCTCTGAACATAAAGGAAATAATCGGTTTACTGAAAAAGAGTAAAAATCTTGCAAGCTGGGGAAATCCTACAAATGGAGAAACTCCACCCTGAGTATGGTATCAGCAATGCAAAAAAGTTTCTTTCTCTCCTGTCATATTGCTTCTGAATTCACATGCTCCCAGGTAAAAAAGGAACTTAATAATGAATTAGGTAATAGTTTGTCTCCTATTTCTTCAGCTGGGATTTTATCATACTAATTTTTCGAGGAAAGATTAGAGAGATAATAATTCATTTTCAAAATCAATTTTCAAAGTCAATCACTTCCAATTTCTGCAGGATACACAACCATTTTGCTACCGTATGTGGCAGATCACCTTTTATTTGCTACTTCAAACAGTTTTATAACAGATAATTATCTATAACCCGATGCTGGACATCTTGGGGATCGATTTGGAGTCAGTTAATATACATCTTGCTCTGATCCTGCCTTAAATATGTGCTGTGGCTTTGCACAGGAGGCAATGTTTACATGATTAATGCTAAAGCATGCAGCAGCTATCCATAGCAGAGAGTGAAAGCTGAGTCTTGCCTTGTGGCCATTTTATTAGAGCTTGTCCAGAGCTAGTGATTAAAAGAGATGAAGGAACACTCATGTTCTCCATATCCACTAGAGGTTAGCCAAGGACTAATGAATCTCAATCACATTAACAAAGACTTAAATTGAATATTAGAAAACTTTGTAGCAGTAAGAGCAGATAAACAGTAGAGTACCTCGTCTAGGAGAGTTGGGAAACCTTTCAAGGAATTTGCAAGTATAATAAATCCGAACTTTGGAAAGCAAAGGATTATCAGATGACCTCCAAAGGACCCTTTCAGGACTGTACACTGAATTCTACAGCATTTAAACATCTCTTTGACTTAGAATTCTTTTCTTTAGCTTGGATGATACAGAATACATAATGCCTCTTGGCTGCAGATATGTCAGACAACATTATAATTCAAGAGATGAGACACATTGCACGATTGTTTGCTAGATAAACCCTTTAAAGGCTGCTCACATTTTCATTGCAAACCAGTGTAGAAATATGAGAACCAAAGTCCCCATTTTGAAAGCTCCTTCCAGTTTCTGATGCCACATATTCTTCTCCAGAAGCATTAAAATCTCCTTACACTGCCTTAGTCAGTGTAAGGCTAACTCAGAAATATTAACTAGTAGAGTCTCAAGATAGGTACTTAGACATCTCACCACCCAGAATTAATGACTGTGTTTAAAAATACAGACCTGTATTTTTTTCCAACTGCCCAGATGAAAACATTAGGTTTAGGATCATTTATTTTCCCCTTGAGCAAAACCAGACTTCGAATTTCTGCACACTGCAACCCATAACACTAGAATGACCTAACTTTAAACTCATATTTGGTCTTGCTTCTGCACTGCAGAATCCATCCAAGGCCGCACAAGCCAGTACTAAGCAACTTGTCCAAGGCAGGTCTGTGTAGCCTTGTGTGGAATTTTAGAATGTAGCAGCCGGTTGTTCATGCTTGCATGCAATATGGTTACAGAATTATTAGAACCCTTAAAGTGCTTTAAATGCTGAAAACATAAGATATAAAAGCCAATAAGAATTCATCGCAGGCATTGTTACCAAAAATAGATGATCAAGACTAGGGAACATCAAAATTTTCCTGAAACCTGTAACCTTTATCCCATGCTTTAAAAACACTGGTCCTTTCTCCATCCCCTCTCTTAACGGATTCAAAGTATCTACAGTAAAATTTTTTTTTTTCTATCACGGCATCACAACTACATCGAAAGTTCAGTTCCAGTCTACCCAGTTAGTATCTTAGCTACCCGCTGCATGACATAAAATTGGTATAATGACTGATCAGCTGTCTATCATAAAATTTGCAGTACAGCAGAAAGTAATTGAGTCATTGGCAGTGACGACTGAGCTATTTTCCTACTCTTCAGGCAAAACAGAGCCTAATAACCTTGAATGATACTCACAGAACATTACAGAAAAGTTTACATCCTGCTGCCTTTTTTATCCTACTGGATAAGCTAAAAGATGACTGCTGAGCTGCAAAACTGATACTTTCCATTATCACTTGGGATGGGATTTCTCTCAGCCAGCTAAAAGTTAGGTCCCTGCTCCAAGGTATTTATTCCAGACACTCTTTATCATTGACAGAAAAAGACAGAAACCCCTAGAGCATAACTCATCCCACCGATGTACAACATCTGTCTAGTGGATTTATCCTTGCCAGGAGATACCTTCTCCCTCTAATGACTAAATTACGGACACATACCTGGGTCCACAGACCTAAGGCATCAATGGTTAAAATGGTAAGAACTGAATGCCACAGTGCAGGGTACCCAACACATTTCAGGCATTTGGCTGAGGTGCCTACTTTAAGAATGCAGTCGTCATAGACTCTCTCTGCAAGAACCTCTCCAGTTCATTCCAAACCCTGAACAGTGGGTGAGCGGGGAGGAACCACCCTACAGAAGTGCCTGTCTCTCTCCATTGCCTGCAGATGGTACCTAATGGGAGCAGGCCTCTAATTAGTGCATGAAAGGTATACAGATGAATTCAAGACCTAAACAGTCAGTTATTCACATAGAAAATGAAAAGTAATTTCTCTCCCTAGGAGATGGAAGCATTTTCTGCGCTATATTGCACTACTCAGGATGTGATAAAGGACAATGTGAATATCATCGTACAAAATTACTCCTTTTGACAGTCAGTGCACAGTCTAGAGGCGTGCTAGGGACCCACTGGGGCAGCAACTGTCGGGTTTTTAGGCTCATTTATGTTTTCTCCAAGATACTACATAACTGAATACTTACTGTATAGTCTAATTTTCAGTAACATTATATAACAATAAATCCTAATAATTACCCACTTGAAAAAAAAGATAAAAAGTAAAATGAAAACATGGATATCAATAACTTTTCTAAAGAGCATACAGCATTAGACAGTTTAATCAAAGCACTGACTGTACCAAGTTAGCTCTGAAGATGCCCACTGTACAAACAATTCTTATCAAATTGCTATAGTAATACACCGTACAAGTTACTTTTATAAAGAACAACTTTACGTCATCAGCATGGTCATCAGTAGAGCCTGAGCAGCAGCTGGGCCAGGTTCAATAATGAGTGACGTAAAGAAAACAAATGCAGACACCACTACAAGGATGCACATGTACAAACCCTTTGGTTTTATTCCTTACATTATTTGGACTAGAAATCTAGTTTTAGGAAATCAGGAATGCTAACAAGTCCCGAGTGCTTCATGAGTGCCATCACCAAGCATTTGTTCATCTCCCCATACCACAAACTAAAGGAAACAGCTCAAAAGTGGCTTTCAAAATACTTTGCAAGCGAAAGAAACCACCCTCTTAAATTTGTTTGCTTTTGAAAACATACGCTAAAACAAACCAAGGTAAAGGAAATGCCCAGAAGAAACCCAGGAGCAGATGCCATCCTGATCTATCTGGGGTGGCTGCCCTTCCATATGACCGTGGCCGTGGCGTGTGAATGAGTGCGTATTATATCAGCCAGTCATAAAGCAGGAGGAGGAAGAAAGGAGTCATCATTTCTTCAGTCTGTTCTCTGCGCCACAGGTGAAAACATGCCTGGGAAAAATCAGCCCAGTGTACTGCACGTGCCTTTTCAGCAGCACTTGAAAACACAATATACATTTGCTGCGATACACATTGCATATCACAACAAAAGAATGCATCTGCAAAGGAGGGAGAAAAATTATTCTTTTATTTTTTTTATTCAGCTAAGCTATAAATTGCCATCTGGAAGCAGCAGTTACAAAATGTAGCAAAATAGGTAATGACAACAGAAAAGCTCAGGAAGAAAAATTGCTCACACCATCCCTGTCGTTGCTCCAAGACTGGGTTCCATATCCCAGCAAGGTGCAATCCGTCTGGGAGCTGTGGGAGCATGCACGACTCTCTTACGGCAACTTCTTCCTTTAAAAATTAACTCGCTGCCCTGGATTAATAGCTGGCACTTAGAAAATAGTGTCTATGCTCTACTGATTTTGCATCCTTTATAGCTTTTTCTGTGACTGCCCTTGAGTTAATGGTTACATCATGCATTAGTAGTGTAGTGCTCGTCATTCATTCCCTGACATGGTGAGCGTTGTCACGTGCTGGATCCTAAGCAGGTCTAAACCAGCCTAAATCCTGTGGAATTAAATTTGGCCCAGCACATAGCAGTGTGGTTGACAGTGAGCATCGTTCTCCCCATCAGTTCTGCAAAGGGAGGATGGGAGTATTCAGATGAATGAGAGGAAAAAACCTGGCATAATTTTTGCAGGTCAGAGCGCTACAGTTGCAAGAGAAAGTCTCTGCATCGCACTGCAGGGATTAGAAAACTGCAGAATGAGTTGTGATGGCCTAAAATGCTTCAGTTCTTTTAGTTCTGATCCGAAATAATTCAGGCAATGATAATTTGTGTATTAAATAAAGTATTTTCTATTTTTCTTATACAGGAACAGGGTGCCAGATTAACTTTTTACTGAAAGTATCAATGATATTGAGGTTAATGACATTTCATTCTCTGAATATAGCTGTCAGAATCTTACAAGTGAGATAACGTTTAACAGGTCACCTGGTCTGTTCTTTAACAATTCACATATTCTTTTCAAATACTTCCCATAGAACAAAATAATCTTACAGCTTTCATTATACCCTAATATTTGCCAGATTTTCCCCCCTTTCCTATGTTTAGTCCATTGCTTTTATTTATAACCCCTGACATCACACAAGATAGATCCTCTCTTTCCTTGTAGCTACAGCAGTTTTTATTATAGCCTATGATTTTGTCCTCTTTTAACAGAAAAAATTGTGTAATCTGTGAATTTTATCTTTTTTTTTACGTGTATGGTGGTCTTTTCAATGTCTGTTCATGTTCTTTTTCCCTAAATTGCTTCTAATGCTTACCATATTTTTGAGGTAGGGGCCTGCTCAGATCAGTGTGCAGTATTGCAAATGCAGGGATACTGTTTCATGATGTCACACTGCTACATAATTTTTTTATTCCCCAGTTAGATGAAGCCACTAGTTACTCAGCCACTGATATTTGTTCTTCTCTTTCAGTATTTCTTTTCCTAGATGCAACTCTTTCACTGAGAAAATGCTTTGTATTGTTTTTCTCCAACCATCTTTCTTTCCTTGAGGGAGAGAGATTTTTTCTTCTCTGATTGTTACCACTAAGTTTACCCTCTGCCCACTGACCTGTGAAACTTGAGCAATTTACTACAACTAATCCCCTGAGAACTGCTGCTAACTCAGAAAATGTACTCTGGTTCCCTGCAAATACAATTTACTTATTCAGTGGCTCTTCTTGTCTCTGAGGGAAAATCAAGCGGAGAGCGATCTTTTCTTGCTTTTATTTGTGAATAACTCTGAGTTCGTTCATGCGACGTAAAACTAAAACACTGCAGACTACAAATATAGGTTGAAAAGAATCAGCAGTTTCTCATACCACAAATTTTCTTAAGAAAGAGGAGAAAGGAAGAGAACTTGACCTTACGTGGGAGAATTAAGGAGTAATTCAGAAATAGGATGGGAGGGTAAAAAAGGCAACCAAGTGCTAAAAATTTATAGGTTGCTAATAGAAAGGAACAAAGAAAGGAGAATGAATGCATATTAACTGAGGAGGTCAAGTAAATATATTTATTTACTGCATTCATTGCCAGTTCTAAAAAAAAAGGCTGATAAAATACCTTGCCTAAGGATCTGATCCCATGTCACCAAAATTAACTTACTTTTTTTTTCATTGACTGTACAATGAGTAGGACCAGGCTCTAAAGTTACCTAAAGATTTAGAGTCTAAAGAATTTAGTGGAACAGGGCTGTTAAATTGCCATGAGCTGAGGGAGAGTTTACTTTGTAAATGGATCACAGGAACTGCTCTCCAGTGATGCAGTTTTATGGTGAAACTCGGAGTGAAAATATTTTCAGGAGCCACAGGAAGGCAGTGTGTAACAACTTCATTGTAGTTTTGAAAGCTTCACACCCGATATCTGAAGAAAGGATGTGTGATATCTATCAGTCGTTCTACCTGAGCTCAGCTTGGAACTGGTTGAGTATTTTTCAGTGGCATATTATTTTCAGGCAGAAAATGCTGACTTTTGACCTTTTGCTGAATTCTGACCTTATCGTTTTGATTTCTGTAATGTAAATGACTGATACAATGTAAATTTGCATGTAAACAATCACAGCGGTGTTTGACATTTATAACATTTCCATCTTCAAAGTGGAGGCAGCCTTCTGTGAATGCCCTGAAGCGACTGCAGAAAGGCGAATTCAGGTCAGTAAAAGATGAGCTGTATCAGGCAGCACAATGCCTAAAGCTGCAAACGTGCAAGTGGGTGGGGGAACAGGATGCTCTTTCCTGTTTCTTTACCACAACGAGGAGGCTACCTAGGACCCGTGAGTACAAATTTCAGAGACAGGTAACACAGGCAGTAGGCAAAAACTCCCTTGCTCTCCTTTTTGGCTGCCATGTTTTAATGTCCCAGATGCTCAGATCAGGTAGCCAGGGTATAGGGTGTGACCCAACCTGTAATTGCATTACTTTGTGTCCTTCAGGGGACCTTCAGAGGAGCTGGCAGGCAGAAGGGGTAAACCCACACCTCCTCGCACATTCACATATAAAAGGGCTGCAGACAGAATCCCTGCTCTTTCCTGCACTTTCAGGGTCCAAAGTGTAAGATATTTCGAAGGGAACCACCCCAAACCTGCTTGAATTCCTCCTTTCTGGTTCCACTCTTCCTCTGATCTTGTCGTTATTCCATCTTTGTCCTTGTGGACAATTGCAAGATAAATAGCAACTATTAACCCACTGGTGAACAGTGTGTGATACACATTTATGGAGGGAAGTGATGGGGCATTGGTGTGTAAAATTCCTCAAATATAGTACTGAGTGGCTGGCATGTGTCCTGGTGCAAGGGATTAATCTAGTTATCCTGTCCCCAGTGCTCACTCCGTGCTAGCTCCATCTTTAGAAGTCTGGCCCTACCAGCCTATGGTCCGGGGTAAGCTGAATTCCCTGTGCAGTTCGTAACCATGCCTCTGACATGTCTTTATGGAAAAGAACTGTTAAAAGATTTCTGCACAAAGAATTCACAAAATTACTGGGTCCATTGTAAACTTTTCCTAGCATTTGACCTACATTTTTCTTTTGGAGCAGCATATTTTGTAATACAACAAGATTAATTTTTCCCCCCACCTTTAGCCTGATATCCAGCCTTTTTTGGCAATAAAGTGATCATATGAACTTTCCACATATTTTACTATTTTTCAAAGGGAAGAATATATTTTCTTCCAAACATCATTTTTCCAAGTTAATTAGTTAACATTAATACAGATTTTTCATTACGCAAATCATCTTCCAACCCCATTAGCTACTGCCACTGTTGTTGGTATTCATAACTAGCTTAGTCTGCAGGATGGTGTGGAACAGACTCACGCAAAGGTTGCGCTGCAAGAAAGAAAACCTTATTATCCCGCTCACCTCACAGGGATATATTCCAGCCAAGCAGAATTTCAGAAGCAGCTGCGTTTGCCGATGAGTGAATGTCTATCATTGAACTCGGCTAGATATAACCTCTTAATAGGGGATATAGAGAATTCTTGCAGAAGTAAAGCAGAAAATTCAGGGGGAAGAATAATTTTCCTGAAGCAATAGTAAATGCAACAGTAGCAGGGGATAACTTTTTGTTGTGTTTTGCAGCTTGGAAGTGGTAGAATGGAACAGCTGGCTTGTGACCCTTAGAGGAGAAATTTTTTGAGGTATTTGCTCTTTGCCGTGTGGAAATCTAACAGCATTCAAGCCCCAAAGGGAAGAACCTTCAATTCTGCCCAAAGTCAGTAAGCTCGGTGTCTGGTTTTGTGACCTTTTACATGCTAGACATGCTATGTTGCCTAAATTGTTGGTTAAAGTATAAAATTGATGTTTATATACCTAAGTATAAACATTAAAAACAGCGTTTTCATAAATAAGAGGACATTCAGAGACCGGTCTAATCAGAAGATTTGTTCAGCTTGCAAAAAATCTGTCCAGCTGTAACTGAAACTCATCTAGGTTTCCTGAACCAGGCAACTTTCCTAGGTCAGGTTTTATAATGCAGTTTCCAGTTTCCGTGTTCTTGATTTTGGTAGGACCATCAGGGTAGGATATCTTGTGGCATTGTTTTGCTATTTCTACTTCCAGTTTCAAAAAAATGAAATTATTTCCAGGAGCACAGACTGTGATGTGCTGAAAGAAAACTCTCTCTGCTTTTTTTTTTCCCCCCTAAGAGTTCAAACTTAGTTTTCTTTAGTCTTTGGGCAAGGATCACCGAAAGGTGCAGGTGACTGTTACTGAACCTGCTTATCTAGCCCCAGATCTCACTGGAATTTGGGTGGTATTTCTTGTTCCTCTTTTCAGTGCTGTAATCCCTGAATTACCTATATCGATATAAATTAAACCAGAGGGAGTAAGGTTTAGGCCTACAGAACCACTTAAGCATTTAAAGGATTTCAAAGCCTGAATTCTATTTAAATCGGTTGGAGCTAGTTGGTAAAATAAATTCTTAAACACAGATCACAGAGTCCGCAGTGTAAATGTTAGAAAAAATACCCCCATCACATGTTTATGCACATTCTAAACATCTCTGGCTTTGAGATGTTAAAGACCCTCTTCGCAGGTGGAAATGACCAAATGATACATAGCATTCTGCAGAATGCATGGAGCAAATGTTTTAAAGAGTAGTTTGACTTTAGTATTTAAAGTGCAGGAGGCAGAGCTTTTAGAAAAGCAGGTCTGCGTTTAAAAAGTGCATTACTTTTAATTTAACATATTTCTGAGATGTGTTAAATTGTTTACTTTTTCTCCAACATAAAATCTGAGTAAAAAGAGGAGAGAAAGTAGCGACAACATAAAAATATAGTAGGAAAAAAGTTTGTTTGTCATTTTAAATTACTTTTCATCTTCATTTGGATTTTGTATTTACTTGTAAGTTTAAAAGCTGAAAGCTAAAGGCAAAATCATTTGTTCAAATGAAACAGCTATAAAAGGATTTTTTCATTTCCTGACTGAAAAAAACCTTTGGAGTCTTTAAAGTGATAGCCAGAGAAGCATCTGGGTTGCATTATCTGAATCCCTTGGAAAAAAGAGGACATAACTGCTGGAAAATGCAGCTGAAAATTAAGATCTCTCACAGTTGTTCCAAATATTTTCTTTTTTTCCCCATGCCTTGCCTTTTGCCTACGGGTTTCTTTCCGAAGCCCTGGCGCTGCCCTGGCCCAGGTCACTGACACCTCACCCGCAGCAGGAGCAGGATCAGCTCCTCCTCTGGTCTGCTCCTCCGCAGCTGGTGGGTGCTTCGTGCTGGGCTAACGCCATGGCTGGAGCCTTTCCCTTCAGGGCTTTGATGTGGGGAAAAGCAACCAAATTCCTAATCCATTGCCTGCATTTCTACCCTACTTTTTCCACTTTTCTCTTTTTTCCACTCATCTCCCTAGGAAAATGAGATATATTTTGACAGGTGACATTTTATTTATGATTTAATGCAAAAAACCCCCTTGGATTCTCACTTCAAAATTCTTGCTTTGTTGATTTGTCTTACGGGCTGCTTTATGCTGCTTACAAGTTGAACTGATGGTAAAAACAGATTTATCATAACCTGTTTCCCCTCGCAATGTGTTGATTAACAGGGATTCAGCAGGCCCTGCTCAGGCTGTAAGGTGTTTTCTTATGTCAAAAATAGGTGTTGTTACAACAGCCGAAAAACTATTCTATTTCGTACATTGCTCAATTGCATGAAAGATGATTGTAGTACCTTGATATATATACATCCAAGTGACAGCACTTTCTTTATTGCCATTAGCATGTGCAAACACAATGAGCTAGCAAAGATTAACAGGCTCTACCATTTTGTACCAACGGAGTTTGTCTACCTGCCAGCACCACGTTCTTTCCCTAACTGTGTCCCTCTAAGAGAGGAACGTGACTTTTTGAAATCTCACTACCATTGTCATTCATTTAATAGGAGGACAACATCTTCAGTACGCGTCAGCTCTGAGAGTTATTTTTATATTGTATCTCCTACTGATGGTCTGTTAAATAGGTATTTTAATGCATACAGTGCCAGACTGGTGGGAATTAAGGTACACAATAAAACTCAAACACACAGTCTTGTTATCAACACTAACACTGTTAAGAGCTGTGACCAATGCTGTAACGTTTACAGCGGGCCTGCATACTCGTTAATATAATTAGTCAGATTGAGCAAGATATTTATGAAATGATACATAGTATCCTTCAAGAATGGCTTTTAGCAGATACTTCTCACAGAGTTCAGCTGTTTTTTTCCCAAAGGAAGCAATGTGTATTTTAAGTTACTTGCTATTTCTGTGCATAAAACTCTCAATTTTTTTTTTTTCTGGCTAGTTAGTATATTAGAAGCTTTGTGCTAAAATGTGCTAAAAATGAGGGGATGGTGTATTTTAAATGCTAAGTGATTTGGATGGGTTTCCAAGCTTGTCAGCAGAGAATCTGCGTGGTAGAATTACTCTTTTCCTTAATTTAGCTTGTTACTAAAGGAAGTTCCCTCAAATCTGTTTTCATTTTCCTTGTATTTCTATTTATTTACATTCCTGACCTCTCTCTATTCAATTCTAAGGTTAAATGAGGCAGACAATGCTTTAATAAATACATAAATTCCAGTCAGAAGAAGAAATTGTATTAGGAGTGATCGGTGCCAACATTTCCACAGCACATCTCATGAAGATGATGAATTAAGCAACTTTTTGAAGGTGAAAAACAGTCACAGACTTTCATATGGCCACAGAATATGTTAAGGACAGAAACCAGGGCAGTTCCCAGAGGTCTTAACCCAGCACCTCATCCATGGCCTGCAGAGCCCTCGCCTCACAAGGAGGGACCTGTTTTTAAATGTATGACTTGCGGGCTTCAAAAGACTCTCTTGCCCTGCCTTTCTCAAAATAAACACCCAGCTAGGGCACGTTGCTGGGAGTTTAGGGAACTTGAGCCTTCTTCCTGCTGCACCAAGACGTTAGGAGAGGCACCTGTGTCATAGCGTCCAAAACTTCTCATGGATATGATTCATCTCATGCCTGGAGACCTTATCTTCCATATGCTGGTGACTGTTTGACAAAAGGGGTTCAAACAGTTCTCTGCCATGGCCCCGAAAGCGCTGATGGCCTTTCTGTCTTGCCCACCCCCCTTGGGACCCCCCTCCAGCCCAGCCCGTGGCCCCGTTTCAGCTCAGCCTGGGGCTGGTGGTCCTCACCCCAGAGACGTGGCAGGGGTGCTCAGCTCCCAGCTGCCCACCCCTCCTGGAGCAGCAGCCTGCACAGCCCCAGCTCCCTCATCCTTGGCTTTCTCTACTGAGAAACTCACATTATATGTGTGAAGAACAAAAGCTCCCTGTTTTTTCCACTGTAATGTTTCAGCAAAAGCACTTCTTATGTTGTGCATCGCTATCTAAAGATTCACCAAGCTTAGTTAGAAGTGCAGGAGGCCTGCGTTTAACTTTCTGCTCCCAAACAAGATCAGCAAACACGTCTTCCAAACAAGTTTCCTACAACATTACGCTGTTGAATAAAATGAGAAAGAGTTGGGGTTTATCAGTATCAGCTGGCTCTCCCTCAGATATCCAGGACACAGGAAACTTAGCAAATCCCTCTCTGCTGGTCAGATAGATGAGAACTCCAGAGAATCCCACGAAATTGTTAATGTGAAATAGGTTTCCAAGCAGCCAGGCGGCAAGAGGGGTCAGGTGGTGATGAGACATGACTAGGAAGGCCTGATGTACAGAAGGAATGTAGCAGTCTGAAGAGCTAGGACATACCTGAGCAGAGGTTTGTAGGGGTTTGGTAACATCTGCATGCTAAGTGTAAGCATCTTGGCTCACTGTGGTTGCTACCAGTCCACATCTATCAGTAAGCACAGCAAAATAAACCATCTTTGTGAGGGTCCTCATGCGTTAGGACACAGCCATTTCTTTTCTCAACGCGAATTTATGCAGACTAAAACCAAAAAACCCCAGTGCAAACACTTTTAAAAACACTTGGCAATTATTTATTTGTCTATATACAGTACAACTGCCCTGTTCTATCCCAGGTATCTCCATGGGGTTGGCAGGTATGACGCAGGACACATGGGAGTCCCATGTCCCTCCGGGGCAGCAGCTGGAGGCCAGCTGGGACATACCTGAAATCCCACCCTTAGCTTACAACGACCCAGCTCAAACAGTAGCAGACTTAAACCAAAATGAGCAAGTTCATGCAGAGTGTTTTTTACCTGGTTCTGATGAGATCTGCTGCTGGCCAGGCTCTGCAGGAGAGAGCTACCAGAACTGCCTGTTCCCAGGCTGCCTTACCTTTATACTGGCTGGCAGAAATCCAGTTCTTCCAGTCCTTCCCTAAGTGCCACGGGGTGAAGTTTGTGGCACACCACTTATGCCCACATTCACTTGTTACAGCATGTACTCTTTGGCACGGTAAACAAAGTGATCCCAACCTCCTCCCAGCATTTGAAATCAGTGGGGGTGAGGGCCCTCGGCACGCAGACACAAGTGCTCCGTGCTTGGTGAAAACGGAAGTCCCTGGCCAGAGAGGTAAAGAGAACGAGATTTTCCAGCCACTGGAAAAGCTGCAAGCTTCTGAAACGTCGGCACAAGTCAGAAGTGTGACGGACAGACGGAGGCTTGAAGTGAGTGTGTTTGTACTTTTTATTGGACTCCTCTTGAACTGGTGCACCAGGCCTCCTTAGTCAAGCTAGACATAACTCACTGGCAAGCAATGCTATGTAACAACAGGCTACAGGGATGCTCGGGCAGCCCTAGCACATTTATGAAAGCTCTGCCCATATGCCGGTATGCTGCTGCAGACCCAGAAATGTTCTTTTCTGATTACTCTGAAACACAGTCCAGCAGAAGCAGGGCAGAGCTGCCAAGGAGCTGTACAAATCCAGCTCCTCGTGAGCAGGAGCAAAGCAAACGGGTGCCCACCTCTGCCGGTGTAAGTGGGCTGCATTTCTGATTCACTCTCCCTGTGTGGCTGGGCTAATCGCATGGAGGAGCTTGGTTTGTTGACCCTGTTGCTGTGCTGCTTTGCCAGCTGCCCGGGCTCCTGCCTGCAGCGCTGCGGCGTGCAAAGGGACCCAGTGCCCTTCAGAAAGCAGAGCCCTGGAAGCCAGCAACGGGACGCAGAGTTACCAAGACGAGCACAGTCTGAAAACAAGGGTTTTTTTGTATAGCTTGAGTCATCCTAAAAAAAGATTTGGATTGCATTGTGTAAAAATATATACTCTATAGCGAAGTCTGGCATAAGGAAAGGTGATGTCCCTCTTCTGTTTTCAGTCACCAGGAAGGTTTGCCTTACTTTGGAAGCGGTGCTTTCCCAGGATATAATAAGAAAAAAGTCATAACTCTCGCTGTATTTGTTCATTTCTACACCAGATCTACCAGATCTTCCACTGAGCAAAGAGAAGATTAGAAAGGTTATCTTCCCGTGTTTTTCAGTGCAATGAATTAGATAGTGCTGCAAAGTCTATTTGAGAAACTGGGTAATCACATTCCTCTAGGCAGAGTTCGATAGATACATTACTCTGTTCATGACTCTTTTCTGTCTGTTTCCAATTAATATTTTAACAAGAAAGTTTCCCTTGAGGAACCTCTTGAGGAAACAGCAAATTTAATTTGAAAAGAGAGAAAATTTCTAAACCCTAAATTTTAAATTTTTCCCCATTAACACTTGCCTTGAAGCGTGATTGGAGAAATTTGATTTGATCTGGTCAGAAAAATCACTCAGAAAACATGATAAAATTGTGGGTATTATTCATTAACTTATCCTGAAATAGGACAGAACATAAAATTTTAAAGATTTGAAGTTCTGCTTATGCTCAAGAAGCAGGCAAACTGTGCAAATAAAGCTAATCTGCTACAGCTAAAAGAGATTTCTGTTTCATAGGTTTGGTGGTACCATAAAGAGATACCTTTTCGTAGTCTGTTGTTCTTTCTGCTGATTTCTGTATGTGCAATAACATTTTCATCAAGTCAATAAGACAGTTCACACAGTGCTTCTTTGTCTGTAACTCGAGTTTTAATATTGTGAACTAAATAAACATTAATGAGGGACCACATGGGAGGTTCACAGCCCTTCTCCTGGTGGTGCCATACGCCCGAAGGTGGGTGCCGCGGGAGGCTTTGACTCCACCGCTACAGACCAGGCTGTTCAAGAGCAGCGCTGGTCCCTGTGAACAGCCTGTGACAGCAAGGCAGGCCACCAAGGCCACTCACTTTGCAGAGACTTTAGAGATGCTTTTCAGCAGGGTGCCTCCTTGCTTTCTAGACCTTGAGCCTGAGGACCATGTTTTGAGGCTTGCTTCCACAGGCTCAGGAGTCAGTAATTTAGGACTTTTCTATTCAGCAGCTGGAACTCGGAGCAGACAGATGAGAGCTGGGGATGCTGCTGTGGGCTTAGAATCATAGAATCATAGAATCATAGAAAGTTTTGGGTCGGAAGGGACCCCTAGAGGTCATCTAGTCCAACCCCCCCGCAGCGAGCAGGAACACCGCTAACTAGATCAGATTGCTCAGAGCCGTGTCCAACCTGGTCTTGAATGTTTCCAGGGGTGGGGCCTCCACTACCTCTCTGGGCAACCCGTTCCAGTGTTTCATCACCCTCATTGTAAAGAACTTCTTCCTTATATCTAGCCTAAACCTACCCTGTTTAATTTAAAACCATTACCCCTCGTCCTGTCACTGCTGTCTCTACTAAACAGATTGTCCCCATATTTCCTATAGGCTCCCTTTAAGTACTGAAAGGCTGCAATCAGGTCTCCCTGCAGCCTTCTCTTCTCCAGGCTGAACAAGCCCAGCTCTCTCAGCCTGTCCTCAGAGGAGAGGTGCTCCAGCCCTCGGATCATTTTTGTAGCCCTCCTTTGGACTCGCTCCAACAGTTCCATGTCCTTCTTGTGCTGAGGGCTCCAGAGCTGAACGCAGTACTCCAGGTGAGGTCTCACCAGAGCAGAGGGGCAGAATCACCTCTCTCGACCTGCTGCCCACGCTTCTCTTGATGCAGCCCAGGACACGGTTGGCCCTCTGGGCTGCCAGCGCACATTGCCGGCTCATGTCCAACCTTTCATCTATCAGTACCCCCAAGTCCCTCTCAGCAGGGCTGCTCTCGATCCTTTCATCCCCCAGCCTGTATTGGTACTGGGGATTACCCCGACCCAGGTGTAGGACCTTGCACTTGACCTTGTTGAACCTCATGAGGTTCACACAGGCCCAGCTCTCCAGCTTGTCCAGGTCCCTCTGGATGGCATCCTGTCCTTCTGGTGTCTCAACCATACCACTCAGCTTGGTGTCATCTGCAAACTTGCTGAGGGTACACTCGATGTCGCTGTCCATGTCATTGATAAATATATTGAACAGCACCGGTCCCAGTACGGACCCCTGAGGGACTCCACTCGTCACTGGTCTCCATCTGGACATTGAGCCGTTGACCACTACCCTTTGGCTGCGACCATCCAACCAATTTCTTATCCACCAAACAGTCCACCCATCAAATCCATGGCTCTCCAATTTAGAGAGAAGGATGTTGTGAGGGAGTGTGTTTAAAGTGAGTGGGACTGCCTATATTAAATCCCTCATGTGGCACTTTTGTTTAAAAGTAAAGGGCCTTTGCTTAAGTTGCTTAAAGACACTCTAGGAGTAAAGGGAGACAGAGACAGGGTGAATTAAAGCTACTTTTACCAGTTAAAAAGCATTCAAGAAAGGGTACGATGTAGTTTAGCTAAACCGGTTAAGACAGATAAACTGCTCAAAGCTTCACTTGACAAAGTCTGAAACTCCCTGCTGATGGCAACTCCTGTTTTTAGTTCTTTTTATGCAAGTCTGTATGTGATTTTTTTGAATGAATGAATGAAAGCACCAAGTAGAGATAGACCATAGGTCATTTCTGGTACCTTTCATCATGCTTAGCTGCTTTTGGTGAGAACAGAAAGGATCAGGAGTTCAACAGATGTATGCTGCCATAACTGCACTGACTTGACAAGAACTACACCAGTGCTTTTAACCTCAAGCACGGAAAAAAGCATGAGAAAGACCCCAGAGGAATCGTTGTAGATTTCTGAGGCAAAGAAAGGGCCATTTGCCCATTGAGCACTCCCTGTACTGTGCTCGGACATGTCTTCTTTTGCAGGATGTACAGTTGAAATAGTTGGTGATAAGGCGGAATTCTCTTCATCGCTTGCCTTCAGGGGTAGCACATGAATTTGGGGTCCAGGGACTTTTGTCCTGTTCTTGGCTGAGCTACCAGCCACATGCAAGATGAGCCAAGATACTTTGTCTCTTTGGACTACAGTTTGACTGTCTGTAAAATGGTTGGTTGTGGTCTTTGTAAAGCATTTCAAGATTCACAGACTGTATGTTCTATAAAAGAGCAGATATTCATAGGAATCAGCATGCAAGCAACTTAAAAGCCACCAACTGTTAAAAACCATAGGCATTAAGCTCTTACTGACGTTTGGCTTCATGAGTTTTCAGTCATTTTGCCACACCATATAGGTTAAACCTAGTGTGGCTTGAGCAGTGGCCAGCAGCTCTAGGAAGTGTTGGCCTTCTCAGGCAGAGGTTTTATAGCTGATCTGCAGAGAACATGTACTGTGCTTCAGATACATTGGATCTGCAGTATGCGTGAAATAAATGTGCTGTTCCTTGAAAGAGTCAGATTCAATGCTCAGATGTGACGTATCTGATGTCATCTGTAGCCATGAACATGAACAGAAATCCCAGAAAAAGAAATCATGCTTGGAGAAGCCTGTCTGTAAGCAAACCCCAGCCAAATGCTCCACCTTCATAAATGAAAGCTATTATTTATTCTGTAGTCTGTATTTTGCCATCCAGAACTGGAGAATGTCCTCCAGGTATTGAAAAACAATGATAAATGTGCAGGAGTTAGCAAAGCTGGCTGCCGGTACACTAGCCAAGGAGTTATCTGGTGGCATCCACCAAGTAGCCCAGGAGCTCACCTACCAGTGCTTCACCCCGCTGTGGAGCAGACTGGGCCACAGAGGGCAGCACTCATATCTCACCTTCCCCTTTCCTCCAAAGCTTTGCACTGTTCAGGTGCTCCATCTGGTCACAGCTTGGGCACCTGTCATGGCCATTCCTTTCTCTGCCCAGGGGCTCAACGGCACGTGGAGGGTGGCAGCATCTCGTACGAGGGTGCAGGCAGAGCAGGGTGCGGGCAGCCCCGGAGAGCACAGCCTGCTTGCAGTGCTGCACCCGATGTCTCGCTCCATGGCAATGCTCGCCATGCCCTTGCTGCGCTGCCTTCAGATCCCACCACAGAGTCCAGTCCCAGCACTACAAAGCTGCGAAGTGAACACATCCTTTCAAAATCTGTATGACAACATTGCACAGGACCGGTCACACTGATAGTTCATTACAAAGCCCTAATATGTATTTAATGATGCTGAATTTTCTGCAATGCCAGTTGGTATTTTAATAGCCTTAATAATGGCACATATTTGTGGCATGATTACTTGCTTGTGTAACGCTCCACCTTCACAGAGCTATGCCAGCAGTGACTAACAAATGCACATTCTAGGAAATTCATCCACCTGGGGCTGATTTCTCTGAGTAAAGCTTTAACCTCAGGGAAATGGGATGTAAGCTTGGTGTGGGAGTGGGTATGGGAGAGATTTGATGCTCTTTTGGAGTTATCGATCAGCTTCCAATTTCTGCTGATGCAGAAATCAGTTTAAAAATAGATAATTCCACCTGGGCCGTTTCTGTGCCTGCTGCTGTAGACTCAGCCAGGTGCAGCAGACCTGCTGCACAAGCCAAGCTGCGGAGAGGTAGGAATCCAAGAAGGGGAGATGACAATGTGCCATCTTTCCAACAGTCTTTTCTATCCATCCTCCATATGACTAAATAAATTATTAACAAGAACAGATGAAATGAACAACATTGCCAGGTTACTATATCAGTTTTGAGGTGTCTGATGAGAGCAGCTTACCAACAACATTATATATGCAAGCACTGGGGAAAAGTAGAAAACCAGGCCTAAGATTATTTTAGGTCTTCTGTTTGGCCTTCAATGTTTTCTTTACCCAAAATACCATGCAATCGTAGTCCTCATCTATCAAGTGGGCAAGACAAAATATTAGGACTATAGACAGCAGGATCAAGAAGAAAGCTAAATTCTACAGATTGCTGCTGAGATCAGCCTCAGCCCCTGGGCAAATGCTATAACTGTATGCTATATTTATAACCAATGCTATATTTATAGCAAATGCTATTAATTGTATTGAGGCTGTTACTCTAATTATGGTTGCCAGCACCTCCAATAGGAGCCCGTACTCTGGTGATGCTGTGGACTCTTAGTGAGGACAGATGTTGGCCAGGCTTCTGCCAACTTGTTCAGGTTGGGTATTTGACTTTTGTGATCTATTTGTCACAGACGTGGACCACACACTGAGCGTCAATACCTCTACATCTTACGCAGATCGTCCTTCACTGGTGCTTTCCTTCCTGGGCCTGTTTAGGAATCTGGTGAGCATCAGAGAGCTGGTGCTAATTTTAGGCACGCTGTTACGTGAAGTAAGACCTGTTTTGACTCATAGCAGCTCCCAGGATGACATGGGTGGGACAGCAGTTTGACAGAGCCACCCAGGCTCCTTCCTTTGATTCCATGTTGATAGTCAATCCTTTGCCTTTCCCTACCCATCTGCTGAGAGAAATGATCCCAGCACACAAGTCCCATATGGTTGTATTCCCATTTCTCCCTGTTTGATGTACTTCCTCACTTCTTCCCCCTGCCCCAAAAACATGTAAGGCCATAGCACCTACTTTGAGCAGAACCTGTAACCACCACCTGGGCAGCCACTGAAACCGTAGAGACAATTTTCATTGCAAAAATTCCACCAGAAAAGCCAGGGACTAAACTGGCAGTTGAGTGCTATTTTTCACATACTGACTGAAAGTTTTTCCTATTGATTGGCAATTAGCCTGTTCTAAAACACTCAGGGTCAAATTCTCAGCTCGTGTAAATCAGAGAAGTCCCAATGAAGTCTCTGATTTATTTTCCAAATGGTTTAAAAATTCAGCAGAAGCTTTAAACTGCCAATGTTATACATCAAACAGCTGGCTAAAATTCAGAAAGACAGCACATTTTCTGTAATGATCTTTGACATTAAGTATTCCTTATGGACCAATTATAATCAATACAAATGCTAGAGAGAACATTCTGGAGTTTTTTAAAAAAATAAAACCAGAAAACTGTGGACCTGATCAACACAAGTTTGAGGAATAAGAGTCAGGATGTGGATCCAAATTTCACGTTTTGAGCCTTTGTTATCCTTTACAGATGTGTGTTAGTTATTGTAATGAATCAAAATTAAGTTTTAAGAGTCCTCCACTTCTCTTGGAGGGAAGTTTGACACTCCCATCAAAGTGACTGGAAGGATTCTGCTGGCTTTCAACGGGAGTGGACTGCATCCGTTGCGAAGCCCAATTCCCCAGCAGATGTGGGTATCGCCTATGTGCACAGCACAGTTGTTGCATTTTTGTTCCCTTTCTCTTTTCAGTTCTGCTTCTCAAAACATTCAACACACATTGCTGTCCCAGACAAATGTTCTGGTGAAACTAAATGCCTGGGAGCTGAATGGCCTTGGGAGAATTAGAGTGGTGAAAGAAGGCGAGGAAAGCTCCAGAATCTGTGTTTTCTCTGGTAACAGACAAAGACTTTGTCTTAGGAGATAAACAAACATTGCCTGGACTTGTTTCGTAACTATTGGGAAGTCTAATGTCAGGCCTGCCTCTAACATCTATATATTTTAGGTAACTTTTGTAAACCTGGTAATTCTGACTGCAATTTTTCCTGTGTTTCCTTCAGTTGCCTAATGAAGCAGAATGGGTTTGGGGCTGCTGCTCTTCAGTGTACGCATCTTATTTCTGGACATAAGTACGGCCATACTAAGCTTTCTCCATCTGCTCCACATTCTTGTGCAAGTAAGTCACTGCTACTGAAGTCTATAGTGTATAAAGATAAGACCATGATATATGTGATGTAGAGTGGTGATGTTTTGTTTTATTGGCCAGAAACTCTAATCGTTTAGATAAAGGCAAGATCAGGCTGTAAATTACGCATTTTCTTTTATCTTGTATTCTTTTAAAACATAACCAAAGCCTTTTCTGATTTTAATAGAACCAGATCCTTTTTTATAGTTAGAATACAATAAATGACAATGCAGAATATACAAAAGTGTAAGAAAATGTGTATTATTAAAATAAAAACAGTGTACTCAGAAAGTGGAGAAAAGAGTTTTACCACCTATAGAAACACCCACTTCTTCCCTCCCAGGAGTTGCAAGTAAATCTTTTGTATTCATGTTGCCTTAACTGAATGCTAGTTAAGTCTGTGTTGCTTTCTAATAAAGAGTGATTTTTCTTGGTAGCAGAGGTGGGTAGTAGTCTTTGCTTAGAGATCCAGCCTTTAAAACTAAGGACTTTTCACTAAATGCACAGCTGCCATCTCTCCTCCCACTCTCTGGGAGAAACCAGCCAGTGCCCCGTTTAACACAGATGGCTCTGATGGATGCAGTGATGATGAGGAAAGCCTTCACCACAGTGCAGTGATCTCTTCAATGACCTGTGCCTGAAGATTTGGAAAAAGGCTAGGCTTTGCTGAAGAGCAAATTCCCCATGCAGCAGCAAACTTCAGAGCTGCTCCAGCTCTAAACAAATCTGCACAGAATCAGTGCCCAAGCCTTTGCTAACCAGATCCAGTGACGGTTAAAGAAAGAACCATGCTTTCCGCAGTCACGTAGAATGATAGAATCATAGAAAGGTTTAAGTTGGAAAGCACCTTAAAGATCATCTAGTTCCATTGGCAGGGACACCTTCCACTAGACCAAGTTGCCGTCCAACCTGGCCTTAAATACTTCCAGGCATGGGACATCTACCACTTCTCTGGGCAACCTGTTCCAGTGCCTCACCACTCTCACAGCAAGGAATTTCTTCCTTATATCTAATCTAAACCTACCCTCTTTCTGTTTAAAGCCATTTCCCCTTGTCCTATCACTCCATGCCCTTGTAAAAAGTCCCTGTCTATCGTTCTTATAAGCCCCCTTCAGGTACTGGAAGGCTGCAGTAAGGTCTTCCTGCAGCCTTCTCTTCTCCACGCTGAACAAGCCCAACTCTCTCAGCCTGTCCTTATAGGAGAGGTGTTCGAGCTCTCAGAACATTTTTGTGGCCCTCCTCTGGACCCGCTCCAACAGCTCCGTGTCTTTTCTGTGCTGAGGACTCGAGAACTGGATGCAGTACTCCAGGTGGGGTCTGCAGGTGTAACTGCAGCCAGTCCTGACAGATTTCAACATAATCTTGCTTGTCTGCTGAGAGAAAATCCTTACAGAAACACGGATTTCAGGAAGAGCTAATAGGCTTCTGGTTTCAAGAATTACTGTTTACCCAGAATCCTAGCAGAAAATAGATTGATTGCCATCATTAAGACATATGGGTTTGCTATCCCTGGAATAGCTGAGCTCTGACTTTCTGTTCAGGAGGGTTACCTTTGCTTTATAGAGAGGCATGGGCTGAACATGAAGCTTGTTTGAATAAGGATCTGCAACTTTTTTTTTTTTGATAGGATGGTGGTGTGACACTTCTGTCAAAACAAGGAAAGATCTTGAATCGAAATGTCCTGCCGCATGTGTTAATAGGTGATTGTCAGCTGTCCTAGTTCATACGCTATTACTCGTTTCCCACTCTTTCAAAACGTGTTTGTAGGCAAAACACATACACAAATTCCCAAAGAATAAGAACAGAAGTGTGTAAAAACAGTTAATATTTCACTTGTAAATACTAAGGAAGTTATGTGTAGCCAAGACTTCATTTTCTGTAGGCATTTTGTAGGGTATACCAGTCTGTGAAAAGTGATCTGAGTAAGCAACCCCATTGACTAAGTTCACATAACAGATGAAAGCCACAATACCTCTGAATGTGCTTTGAATCTTTTTTTTAAAGATGGGCCTGTTCGGAAAACCCTACATTAAAGTGGGAGTCCAGTAGAAAATTCAGGTACTAATTCAGCAGGTTAGGGTTCAAGATAAATTAAGATTTAAATGTAATTCTGTAATTTTCAGAAAATGACATACCTTAGACTTCCACCACTGGAGCGCAAAGTGGAAGTATATGCAAAAATATACAAAAGATCTGTAATTTGTTCCATTATTCTCAATACAATGACAGTGATGATTAAATTATTCAATATAAGCATAAAGTAATCTGTCATTATTAGTATAGTGTCAGAGAGTGCTAGGACACAGATAGGTAGTTATTCTTTAATTCCTTCTACGTGAAAAGAAGAATAATAGAAACAAACTCGTAACTATTAATCTGACTCATTAAATGTACTTAGGAGCCCTATTCCCATCACTTTCAATCAGAACACAATTAAAAATGAATGTGCAATGCAATCTTTACAGTGTTTAAAATGCTCTGTTTCATAGTGTAATTGCTATGAGTCTAACCATCATTTCAGGGAGTTAGTCACCTGAATTATCCCAAGGCAAATCTATTTTGCACTTGACTGTCAAACTGATTTGCAGCAAAGCCCCAGCCTGGGATTATGATCAACATCCAAGACATCTGGAGCTGGCTGAGTGGTAAAGAAAAATTCCTGTCTGTAAGATCAAGCAGCAGAAATGGGCAAGAAGGTGCAGCATTACCCTTCAGCTGCCTCGAGGGTAACTGGAGGAAAATAGTTTAGTACCAAATAAGTTCGCATAATTGAGACAAGGGTTGCCTACACCAGATTAGAATTTCTGGTTTAATTTGAACCACTAACTTAACCTTGCTGTCACTTGGATCTGTACCTCCTAACTGGCTACACATGCTTATGAGGTTTGCCTGATTGGATCTAGATGAAGGAACAAGGCCATGAATTTTACAGCCACTTCATGGTTATGACTGCAACCAGGTGCCAGTTTCAAACATCTGTCCTTTGCCAGGATGGCAGTAAATAGAAGCAAAAAGAGAAGACACGTTTATCAACATAAAGGCAGTGGGGATTTTGGTACAGCATGTAATACCAGAGAATACTACACATAGAGGTTCCAAATTATCTGAAATTTGTAGTTAGTGTCTGATTTCAGATTTCAAAGTGACTTATGGAAGAGCCTGGGAGGGCGATCAGCAGGCAATGTCAGAGCAGTTTTCCTTATATCCTGTTCTCATTCACAACTACAAAACCATTTCAATAACCTTGGTTGCCTCTACTAAAAGACTAGATGTACTGAAAATTGTACACAGTTTCAATTATTAGTGAGATAAATGCAGATTTTTAGCTGACTGTTAGTTAAGCTTTTGGCTAGGTGAAAGAATGTTTAAGGTTATTCTCATACCTTATACAAATAAATATTGTTAAATACTAAATCTTATGGGATATTTATTGGTTATCTAAATGCTTAGTAGCTTATCAAAACCTTTAACAACGTAGATAATAAGCTCTTTTAGATGCTTTTTAGATATCTTTGGTGTGTAAGTGCCTACACAAGCTTCTTCAAAACTTGTTTTTGCTAGTAATGCATGCCTTCTGACCTATTTTAGGAATGTTCTAGCATGGAAGAGGTACCCATACAGGTCTCAAGATCAGTGTGGTGTAATTCCCTAAGAGGCATCCCGGCTTCATGCAAGGCCTATTGAAACCAAGGGAAGCATACTATTGACCTTCATGTGGCTTTGGGTCAGACCATCAAAAGCACTGACTGAAATATTTCTGTGCTTATCAGCTTTCCTCTGATCTTTAGTTTCATACATTATTATTTTCACATGATATTACTATGGCCTCTCAAAACATGAAAGGAAGAATCATAATTTGTAGTATAATAAGAGAAGATATGTTTATTATACTTAAAAGCATCCATTCTCATAAATTTACAGAGATTAGTTAATTTTATCACTACCATTTACTAGGCATAATAACATGAAATGATCTCAGATCCTCTGCAGGGAAAAAGCCTACAGCTACAGTAATATTTTCCACCATCAGTTTTATCATGACATGCTGCATTACATTCTGCATACCATGTGCAACAGTTTTAATCATGCATCTGCTGAGACCCCAGGGACAGGTTCTCAGGCCTGTTTAGGTGCCTAACTCCTACTGAAATCCATCAAATAATTTAGTCACCATAACACTCAGTTTTGGCATGCCTAAATCTTAAGGGTATAGACACCAGAGAGGAACCCACAGTTTGAAGTTTAAGCAGTCTAATTCCTTCTAGGATACTCCATGCCAGTTAGATCCCAGGAAATAAATTTACTAATACCAGCACATCAGTCAAGGATTGTGAAACATAGCCAACAGAAAACATAAATTGAAGAAAACAGAAATCGAGAAAATTATAAAACTGGAAATCAGAAATACTTCTCACAGGAGAACAAGGGAGAGGTGGTTTGATCTTAGAAGTGCAGCTGATAGGAATCTACACCAGATCTCACACAGCCTGAGACTCCAGCTTCACAAGGAGAGGGATGCTAGCAAAGGAGTCAGAAGGAGCACCTGGTTCAGCTTTCCCCATGAGACAAGACTCTGCATGTGGGGTACCCTGCTGTGGGGGGTAACCTGCTGTGGTTTGGGAGGTCATCACTGTGCCATGCTGCAGGTCGTCACTGGCACACTGGAGATTTTGGCTACTTCATCCTCACAAAATCATCTGGCCTGCCAATACTGTCACGAGAGAGAGAGACTGAAATGTCTGAAGGCCCAGAGTTTTGTTGTAGTTGCCTATGCTTTGTTGCATACCTACCTGGGCTGCAATAACTAAGAATTACACTTCTCTGTGTAACCTGGATTTTGAGGTCTTTCTCTGAATGCAGAATAGCAGGAGAGCACTTGAAATGTTATTTGAGTCTATGGGAAAAAAACAACCCTTCTTTCTCTCAGTGGAAGGAAGCAATATGACGAAGCCAGTTTGTGCTTTGATAAAAAGCTATTGTACCTCTGCCTAAAGAGGAAGCGTGGCCCAGATCCAAACTACGGTTTACGTGGCTGGCTTGACACTGAGGAGAAACATAGGGCCCTCTGACCAAAACCAGCATCTGCAGCAATGTCTGCCCAAGTTCTATTTACGTCAAAACCAGCTAAACCCCACTGTACCTAATGTGGTCCTCAGGAGGTGCCCTCCCCCTTAACGTGTTAGCTTCTAATGTAGTTGTCCCACTTCAGTGGATATACTGGGTGGGAGAAAACTGGGCCTGCGCACCTGGACCATGTTTGGGTACCAAGAAATATCATAACATTTATATAAGATGCATTAATATATTACAGACAGTTGCTAATTTAACACATTCGCAGAAGAGTTTGAAATTTTATTTTATAAAAAGCTGGTTCTCATTCCCATTGTTTAGTTACTATGAGCAGTAAGATGTGAAGACAGTAAGAAGGGTCAAAACTAACATCTAACCCAGTGCCACTCGGAGAACATTAAGAGACGTTTTGTTTCCTATTAGGATGTACTTCAGTCCTACAGTATAAGGAGAATGTCAGATGAATAATTTTTAAACCTTTCCCTTGAAAAATCCACCACAATCGGCACTGATTTTAACAAACTCCTTTTTTTTTCTGAGAAAGCCATTCCATCAAAAAAAATTCAACCAGAATATCTCTAGTTTTCTTTCCTATAAAAATATGCTTTAGAAAAATTTTCAGGGATCTCTTTAATTTGTTTTTTGAAAGAAGTAGTCTGAATTTCATTTATATTTTCTTATTTTAAAGGCAGATCATTCTAAACTCAATTTATTTCTTATTGATTGGCTGTGGTTTAGTCACAGTCTCCCCTAACTTAAATGGATTTTAAAATATTTCTTTCTACAAAGGACTTCTGTCAAAAAAATTAATGGAAGTTTTTCTTACTTGCCTTCAAGAGCTCTATTAACATAGTGTTTGTTCACCTTACAATCATTTGTTTAACATAGTTATTATAGCAATAACTCACTGAGGCTGTATATGAGGATAATAGCATATGTTTGAAGAACAAAAAGCTGCTAGGAGTTGCAAAATCACAAAGGTCTAAGCCTGATAGTATCTTTAAGGTTGTGGGACAAAAGGAATAATGGAGGCCAGTGGGAGTTGGATAGTATGTTTCTTGTTTGCCTGGGTCAAATAGAAAAAAGCAGGAAGCTCAGCACAGGCCTCATAGGTCCCTTATTTGTCTTCTGGCTATTTGTCTATTCTTTTTCTAGCTACAGAGATTCTAATACAAAGCCACAATTATTTCACATATGTATTATGTGTGTGCATATTTTAGTGTATATTATTAATAACCAAATGGTTTGTAATTGTTTCACCCAAGTAAATTCTCTTTCGAGAATACTTCACCCCTGGGAAGATGGAAAGCTGAGAAGCTGGAGGTTTGACAGAGTGCTCTGGAGACACGCCAGGTATGCTTTCTGCTCATGGTCACCTCTAGAAGAGCATTCTTCTCCCTGCTGACTGGAAGGAGGGCCCTGGGAGCCTTTTCAACCCCTCCAGAGGACAGATCTTACAATGGCAGTTGGGACATAAATAAGTTTCTTGTCAAAGATGATAAACTTGCCTGATCCTTGTTGATTGCATCTCTGTAATAGCCATGGGGTGCTTTCATTAGCTTTAAATTTAAAAGTCATTGGCATATTGTCCTAGATTCAGGATGGAAGTAGACCTGGCTGAGATGGAGTTCCTGCTCCCAGCACTATTTATTACTTTTATTTTGAATAGTCATGGCATAAAAAAACTACAGGGAGACTCTTTGTTCTTGGGTTAGAATATATGCATTCCTTTCTCAGTAAATATGCTAATCAACAGAGCACCGCTTGTGCTTTTTTTCCTGATCTCCTGACTCTTTCATTCCTTTCTACCTAGTGTAGGGCTCAAAGAATGACCATCTCCTTCACGTGTGACATGAAAGAGGAAAACATGGACTTTAATTCACTGAAATGGAAAAGAAACTAGAAACCTCCCCCACATCTTCCATTTTCTGGGAGAATGCTCTATCCAGCATGCTGTCTAGTAAGAGGCAGATATGGGTAGACTGTTCCTCTCTTTACAAAGGGAAAACTTGAAACTCACACAATTTTTTTCCAGTAGTAGCAGGCATGTGCTGTCCTGGATGGGCTGTCAGCCAGGCAGAAACCTGGCCTCTAGCCTCCTAAGCAGCCTAATCTCAGAAGACAGGATCAAGACATGTTCCTGTGGCCTGTGTGCCTTTGACTCAGCCTTCAAGGTGCCCCACTCTCTCCATGCCTGATGGGCATTACGCCTCAGGGCACAGCTGCAGAGTTTGGGTTACATCAGGGACCGTGACATGTCCAGTCCCCAGCTGCAGAGCATGTGAGACTTTTTGTTGGATCCACTCTACCATCACTCTCGACTGACTGAAACCAGCCCTTTGACTAAGCAGCAGTTAGCAAAGGCCTAGCAAAGGCAAAGGAAGCAGCCACAGAATCATAGAGTCACAGAATCACAGAATGGTAGGGGTTGGAAGGGACCTCTGTGGGTCATCTAGTCATCTAGAAACTCTTCCTCATGTTCAGACGGAACTTCCTATGCCTCAGTTTGTGCCCATTGCCCCTTGTCCTGTCGCTGGGCACCACTGAAAAGAGCTTGGCCCCATCCTCCTGACACCCACCCTTCAGATATTTATAAGTATATATTAGGTCCCCTCGCAGCCTTCTCTTCTTCAGGCTGAACAAGCCCAGCTCCCTCAGCCTCTCCTCATAGGAGAGATGTTCCAGTCCCCTCACCATCCTTGTAGCCCTCTGCTGGACTCTCTCCAGTAGCTCCTCATCTTTCTTGAACTGGGGAGCCCAGAACCGGACAGAGTACTCCAGATGAGGCCTCACCAGGGCAGTGTAGAGGGGAAGGAGAACCTCCCTCGACCTGCTGGCCACACTCCTCCTAATGCACCCCAGAATGCCATTGGCCTTCTTGGCAGCCAGGGCACACTGCTGGCTCATGGTTAACCTGTCGTCCACCAGGACACCCAGGTCCCTCTCCGCAGAGCTGCTCTCAATCAACATCAGGGGTGACCCCTGGGGGACACCACTAGTTACCAGCCTCCAACTAGACTCAGCGCCACTGATGACAACCCTCTGAGCTCTGCCATTCAGCCAGTTCTCAATCCACCTCACCGATCACTCATCCAGCCCACACTTCCTGAGCTTCCCTAGGAGGATGTTACGGGAGACAGTGTCGAAAGCCTTGCTGAAGTCTAGGTAGACAACATCCACGGCTCTCCCCTCATCTACCCAGCCAGTCATGCCATCGTAGAAAGCTATTAGATTGTTCAGGCATGATTTGCCCTTGGTGAATCCATGCTGACTACTCCTGATAACCTTCTTTTCCTCCACTTGTTTGTTGATGACCTCCAGGATAAGCTGCTCCATCACCTTTCCCGGGATGGAGGTGAGGCTGACTGGCCTGTAGTTCCCTGGGTCCTCTTTCTTGCCCTTTTTGAAGATTGGAGTGACATTGGCCTTTCTCCAGTCCTCGGGCACCTCTCCTGTCCTCCAGGACCTCTCAAAGATGATGGAGAGTGGCTCAGCAATGACATCCGCCAGCTCCCTCAGCACTTGTGGGTGCATTCCATTGGGGCCCATGGATTTGTGGACGTCCAGATCACTTAAGCGATCCCTCACACAGTCCTCCTCGACCAAGGGAAAGTCATCCTCTCTGTAGGCTTCCTCTCTTACCTCCGGGGCCTGGGATTCCCGAGGGCAGTCAGATCACTGCAAATCTTCTGGGTGGGACAGAGTCTGCAAGCTCTCTGGATGGTCATTAGCAACTTTAACTCCCGCACAGTCAGTTCCTTCAGAACCCCGATAACAGTGGCAGACAAATGTCTCTGCCAGTATTGCCGGATCTTCATTTGATGCTTCTGCTCTCACAATAAACCCTTGGTCCTCCAAGGCGTCTATCCGGAAGCTTTTAGGATTTAAATGCAGATATGTCAAGGGTCTTCAGGTTCTTCACACACATCATCCATTGTCCTGACAAAGATGCCTGCTGCACACCTCAGCTGCTGCTGTGACACCAATAATGTAGGGCCCTAATTCTGAATCAATGAATTTTTGCACTTTTGTGCAGTTACTCTGTAAACAATAGGAAAGAAATTGTAGCTGATGTCAAACTAACCACTCCATATTTTCCTTTCTGAAAAATATGCAATATGTAAGTAACATCAATGAATTAATTCAGGATAATTTAATTTTGACTAATTTAAAGGATTATGAGGAAGTTTTATACAGAAAATATAACCCAATGGAGATGCAAAGGGCTTTAGCAATTTTCACTCCCCAGGAAACACCGCAGCCTGTAGATCTATAAAGAAGCCATGATGTATGCTAGAAACGTGGGTGATGACAGCATGGCTGTGTGGCAAAAGTGTGGGGGTCCAGAGCTGATCCTCCAGGGCCTTGCCTTTGTCGCTTGACCAAGCTGGAAGGAAGTTCACCCTCTTATTCGCATTCATGCTGACTGACACCGCAGCCGAATATTTACAAAAATTGGCTGAAGTAATTGAATTTGCTGAGGCCAACTGAAGACTTATTTTCAGCCATTCATTCTCACACTGGCTGGGTTTTCTATGCTATCTGCCAGGAGAAAAGCAGCCCAGAACACCCATTTCACACAGCTTTAAGGACGAAGTTTTTGCTCATGACAGAGTTTGATGTGTGGCTGTCTGAAATCTCCAAGACATGACGGAGCCTCAGAAATCAATCTTTGATTTTAATGTGGCTAGGTCTGATATATATACGTAATACAAAGCCTCTCCATCTGATCTCAACAGCCTGCTTCATTTATTTGCCCACACACAGGCACAAATAGAGTTCCCATAACCAGACAAATTGCTGGGCACACTGGTATACCTAATCTATTCTGACTGATGTGCAAATCAGGCTTTAACTGGTCCCCTGGTGTTTTATGCAGCTGGAATGGATGATAGTGAGGAAGTGTCTTCCAGAAGGCCTGGTATTAGCCATTGGCTTCCTTCCCTACCACTGGTTGCCTGTGAGCCTCACAAGACCTTGTTCAGCCAGGGAGAACTGACCATGTTCCATGGTCATCCTGACTGGGGGACAGCAAAGACTGGTTAAGCAATCAGCTCTGCTGGTACAGAGTACTCAGAACTAGTGCAGTCAGACAGTGTCTATTAATAGGACAAAATGAGGATCTTGCACGTTGCATTTAAATCAGGCACAGGCTTACCACTGAAGAAGTTAAATTCATATCTGGACAAATAACAGTGCCTGCAGCTCCCAGGGCACTCTCTCTGATAATGTTCATTGGATCCTGCTACAGTGAAAAGAGCAAAGATATCTCTGTCAGGGTAATGCAGCATTTCACAGCCTTTCTAAAGTAATCCAATGGTTTGTTGTGTGGCTGTCTCTTGGACTACATTTTCTTTTCATTCTGGTCCCTATGAACTATGTTGTGGCTAAAGATTTTCTCTCGAGAGTACAAAGATTATTAAACATGAGTTGCAAATTTAGCTACTGCCTGAGTTGTTGGTAATAAGCAAGTGAACAAACACTTTAAAATACAATTTACTTGGATGCAAAATTTAATTTTAATTATATGATATCTCATCGGTTACTAGAAGCAACTAAAATCTTTTCATTGAAGTGGGAATTTTAAGGTAAGGATTCCACAAAGCATTCCCTCAGTTCTGTTCTTGCTGATAACGGCAAGGAGAGAGCCATTTTGCTAAGTCACAGAGCTGTTTTCCCTGTCTCCCTCCAATTTGAAAGCTGTGATTCCAAAGGCATGCATTGTTCTTGCTGCTTGCCCTGGGAGCTCACTCAGCTTCTTATAAAAACCTTAGAAAAAGTGACTGTAAATAGGCACACACCATAGGAGGGAGAATGCTAGCATTGTGCAAACTTAAATGAAAGGGAAAATGCAACACCACAAATCTTAAGAATTTCAGTTTCAGGTTTTGTGCTCTTTCTATGTTTGTTTCAGAGAGATTCTTTCACTGTACCTTTTCCTCACATTGCAGGCTTTAAGGCAAAGGTATTTGGTGCTTGGATGTTTATCCTTAATTAGAACAGTGATTAAGGATCAGCAAAAAGTGAATTACTATGCCACAAGCACTGAAGATGAAAGACTATCGATATGCAAGTGACTCCCTAGACATCATCATCGGTTTAAGGGAGATTGAGGGCCACAGCACATCAAGAATCAAAGTAGAAAAACTTCACAGGAATTGCTTGCCTAAGGGGGGAAAGAGGCGGAAACTGGGTATAAAATGGCAGAGGGGATGGACACCAGCCTTCAGCAGTTATTGATGTCCATCTATCCTCTCCTTGCAAAACTAAGAAAGGGCAAGCTGGATATAAGCTCCAAAGCAGGTGCCGACACCTCCTTTAGTGCCGAAGAATAGGCATTTGCCTTCAAGCTGGAGAGAAGAGCAGCCCCTAACTGGGAAGTGCAATGGGTGGTGGTAGTGCTAGGGGAGTAGTGGGACCTAATAGGACAGGGAGCTAATGCTCCTTCGCAAGCAAGGTGCCAGCTTCAGACTCTGTACCTGGGCTGAAAGACTGAACGTGGCCTTTAGAAAGTGAATAGAGCTCACTGACTGAACTCTGAAACACAGAATTTGAAGGCCTGCTGGTAGTGCAGTCACTGTCTACAGGGGAGAACTAAGCCAGGGCTGTGGCAGACAGGTTATGCTGCTTTTTCACAGGAAACCTATTATCTTCATCCAGTTTCTGGGAGGATTTCCAGAATCACATAAAGAAAGGCTAGGGTAGGATACTTCTCTTGAAAATACTTGTATGTACATTCAGCTGGTGTGAGTATTACTCCTCGGCTCTGGTGCATCGTTTGCCTGCTGCAAGGTAGGTGTGGGACTAAACTAAATGTTTTTGAGATGAAGGCATGCAGAAAGACTGCTGGCTTCAATTTTCCTTGCTGACATAACACTGAGCAAGTTGCTAACACATCTGCCTTCAGTTTCCCTTCTATATAAGGGGCAGCTATCTCAGGATTAGTTGGTGATTGCATACCTGAGCAGCAGAAAGTACATCAGGGAGGATTAATGTATTAATCACCTCCTATGTACTACATCAAATTGCTGAAATCCTTTCAATCCACTTAAATGCATGTTTGAGTGTTGCGTAGTGATGAACTAAAACAAAAAAAAAAAGGTATTTGAGACTGCATTTTTTCTTAAGAACATAGAGCTCTTTAAAGTATGTGGATAATTAACATGAACCAGCAGAGCTGGCCCAAGTAGGGGGTTTTCCATCCTTATGCACCATCTGTAAGAAAGGTTAAAGCGCAAATGCAGCCCACAATGTTCAAGCAAAAGTTTACCACAGAGAGAAATAATAAAGGTTCATCTCTATAACCTAGTCAAGTATACACAAATACAGGCAAAACTTAATCTTGGGTCATAGAGGAAATTCTTATGGATTCATTCACCCTAAACTGAGAAAAGTGGAATGTGTTTTGACTGTTTCCAAGGGATTTCCTGAAGCCAATGGAAGGATACAGGGCTGCGCTGCCATCCCAGAGCCAGGAAAGTTCATTGTTCCTCAAAACTTCATTCTCTCGGCAGCAACCAGGGTAGTTCTGATCACAGAAATTGCAACTGTGACAGGCAGGGTATAAACAGTATCGCCACAGACACTTCGGTCTGCTTTTCATTCCTAATGCAATGGTTTCCTTCATAAAAGCTTTTGTGCTTTCTTCAAAGGAAAGTCTGCTTAAGTGTGCGACATCATTTGCTGAAATATTCCCTTCCATTTTGGTTTTGAGCTTCTTGCACTTTCTTCTGTAGCCATCTTTTGCATCCCAGTTTCAGGCCCACTGAGGCCTCCAGTACTCCCAATCTGTGACAGCTAATTCACTGAAGTCCGTAGCTGGGTTGTGATAGTTAACATCACAGCCAGCTTTTTCCAGATGAGTTTGCAAGCTGAAGTTCTGGGGTAGGCCACCAGTAACAGGGACTTTTTGTAATGTGTACCTACAATAGTAGTTGAGCCTATTAAAATAAAATATGGTCACATTCTTCCCTCTTGCTTTAGTTAATGGGCTTCCAATTATATGGAACATTTCCAGGTTCAGTACGATGTCGTACCTCAGGGAGCACAGTCTGTTTGTCATTCCAGGTGGCTCTGAAAGGCTTAGTCTCCCAGTCTCGTGGTCAGGCTGGTTGCATAGCAAGGGAAGTCCAGATGAGTGCTATGCACAGCCGTGCCATGGGCTGAAAGGTGAATGAAGCATTACATTGTCTCACTTTCAGGCAGTATTTTCGTAACTTGAGGCAACATTAGGTGGATCTCCCAGTTTGTCTGTAGAACATAACAGAAGAGGCATTAGTACTTATTCCATATATAGCTATATGAATTGGTATCTGCCACTTCCAAGCTTTCTACCATGCTAACACTGAAGAAACAAAGTGGGCACAATTTCACCCAAAGAAAGGGGGCAGATTCCTAGGTGAAGTAAATCAGTGTATCTCTGTGGAAGTCAGCGTCACCACAGTTGCTTGTGTCATCAATCTAGGTCTTGCTGAAAATACTGAGGATGTTGCCATCACTCCAGTGGGCCCCAGGATGTCTTAGTGGCTGTTGCAGTTGGAAAGGTTGATAAAGAATCATTCCCTTATTCTTAAGCTTTCTCAATGATAACAAAAGTAACTATAAAATCAAGCCTTGGCTTTTATCACCATCTTCACAGCTTCATGAACATCCCTAACCTGTCTAGTACAATGCCAGCCAGAGATAACCCAAGTAGCTCTAAATAAGCACACATATTTCATTGTCATTATGCAGAACCATAAAGGGATACAAGTTCAAACCCCTGACAGCAATAAAGCAGATCCATGAAAGCTTGCTTTGAGCTATTTATTGGCCCAGCTCACTATAACTTGGAGCTAGTGCCTTGCACACCAGCTCTGATAGCTCTGCACAGCACTGCATTGTGCAATGTGGACTTTGATGCTAGTGCCTGTGGCCACTGCTTCAAGCAAAATCGCCAGTCACAAGGTCCCTGCTGATTATGTGTGTAAGCAGAAAAGAAATCAAATGTACAGCAAAATCTACATACTCATATTATATGTAAGAGAGAGAGAGCCTTACCCGTCCTCCAATCTCAAGCTCCCCCCTGCATTCAAAACCCTGGGGAAATCCTGTGCAGCTATACAATCTACCATCAGGGATGATCATGGATTTGTATTTGAGTCCTACCTGTAGTTCTTCTTCCTCGGTCCTTGCCTGTTTATCTCTCCTGGGATTGTGACCTGCTAAGGTGAGGATTAGGGGTTTCTTATGGGCAGCCAAATTGTTACGTCTACTAATGGGAATAGCGCATCTATGTTATCCTTCCTTTATCTCAAAGCAGAAAAGCAATCAGTCATAGCTGTGTACCTGGGGTACTTTTCTGGACCTCCCCACTCTCCCATTTCTTTGCTATTTTAGGGTAGGACTATCATGACCTAACTTTAGGTATCTGCAGCAAAAATATCAACATGCAAGGTAGCTGACCTAGGTACTTTTAATAAGCCATGGATAATTTTAGGATGCAGTCATCTGACAGTTTGAGACATCAGAGTGCTCTGAAGTGTCCAAGTAGTGCCTGTGGCTCCTGCTGACCAGGCAGGCAGTCTACAGGTTCAGCGCAGTACAGTGTAGGCACTGCAGAACTCAATGTTTCATCAGAGAAGTCTCACCCCATGAGACTCACAATGATTTGCATTCAGGGAAGAGGGGGCCCAGGTTTTCAAAACCACTATCCGCATATCCACAAGTGCCATAGCGGCATTAATGGGCCTTTTGGAAAATGGTGTTAATGAAAATTAGCCTGATTTGCTGAGTATCTGTCAGAAAGCATGTACCATACCAAGAAATCAAACTCAGCAAAGCCACTAGGGGCTCGTCAGCATTAGAGACCACAGTGAATTTTCTCACTACAGCCGAAGGTGGAAGATGATGGGCTGTCTCTTGTGAGGAGACAACCAACCAACAGAACAAAGGACCAGTTTTAGAGAGTCAGGCTTTCTGCCCCATCTCTCACAGAGGGATGGAGGGAAGGGATGGGGGGCTCTTGCCAGCCCAGCAGTTCTGCCCCTTACTCCAGCCCCTGCCTGGGATCAGCATGTACTTCTGGCTTTCCAGGAGGGCTGCAGAGAGGCTACAGCAGTGGTGCCCAGCTGTTCGCTCTGCTTTGCCTACAGCCAGCTGGGAAGTGCAGAGACCTTGCTGTGCCGGTGTATGATCACTGAACACTGCTCTCACAGTTCACAGAGAATCAAAGCTGTAAGAAAATCCTGCCAGAGGGCAGCAAATCCCTACAATTATATTTTTTTTAAATTGCAGCATGTGATTCTAAATCGCAGCATGCTGAGTTTCCCCTGTGAGAGCTGTACCACCATCCCGCCCCTCTGCTCCCCCGCCTGTTGCAGGCTGGATGGGGAGCTGTCACTAGCTGGGCTGGGCACATCCCTTGGGTGTTTTACCTCAGGTTTCGGGGGGCACTTCCCATGCAGGATCTGTGTCATTTGGCAAAATGCACCAGCAGCATGCGCAGCAGCCACCCATGCCCTGGGGCACCTCATGGCATCGCCCAGTGCACCCCAAACGCTGGGGCAGGCAGGCCCAGCGCTGCCCAGACAGGCTACACCACAACCCATGGGGCTCGCCAGGGGCTGCTCTCTCTGGGGTCTGTCCACTGGTGGGAAGTGGGGAGGCTCAGCACTGCCCCACGCCGTGGGTCTGCACATCCCTCCTCGGGCAGGGCCGTGGAGTAATTAGTCCTATGCTTTCTGTGTGCTGGATAGACTGATTTGCTGTCCTAAGGCTCTCTGAGCTGACACGTGGGAAAGACAGTATCAACAATATGAAAAAAATAAAGAAGAATAATGAATAATGAACAATGAACAATGAACAATGAATAATGATGATAATAATACTATATATATAATAATACAGTATGTCTATATATATATAAAATACTTAAGACTGCGGGGAAGTAGCAGACCACCCCTACGAGAAAATCTTGTCATGGGAGACAACATAGAAAAGTATTTGTAGTCGCTCTATTATTAAGGAGGAAACAGTTATCATTTTATATTCTGTGTGACAGAAAATCACTGAGGTTTACTGACTTCTGATTTTATTTCATTTAATGCATGTAGCCATCACACAAGCACACACATGCTACAGCTGGGAGCAGGTTCTGAAGTCATTAATTTCCAGCATGCAGGAAGGATGTCCTGTGCCCAAGCTCTGCTCAATATTTTTCCCTTTACCCAGGCTTTTCAAATTTGCTTCCAGTCGTGCAGGATTGCACCATGCTAAAAAATTTTCCACCTCTGTTTTCTAGGAATTTCTTTCATTTGTATCTGTCATATTTGACAAAAAAACAGAATGAACGTACCCAGTTATACTCCTTCTGCTGATTGTATTTTTCTCTGTAAACCAAGGCAACACAGAGGCAACCCATCTTGATGTCTAGCTGATGGTGAAAATACACAGTGAGCAGCAATTCCCAACAGAGAGAAAGGAGAAACCATATTTCTTCACTAGACAGCAAACAGCTCTAGCCAAGACTAAGCAAAATTAAAACAGGCAGTTCTTATTTGAATAGACATAGAGAGAAGTACTTCAACCCGATCACAGGATACTGGTGAAAAAAAATAGCTGGGTAAATGATAAGAAAAAGACTAAGCACTCTTCAGATGATATAAACCCTGTACCCCTTTCCCCCAATTAATCTAGAGCTCAGGAATGTACTTTCAAGCTTTGGTATATATCTTGTAACAAAAATCCTACTCCAGTGATGTTACACTATTCATATCAAGAGATTAGAATAATTACAGATGATGAATAAAGACAATGATCTTTTCTCCTTTCTGGTTAACATTGTTACAACAGCTTGACATTGATGCCCCACAACCCTGATGGGCTTAAAACAGGCTGTCTCAACAGGCAAGCCAATCACCAAATACCCTTATCAAAGATGTGCATAGTTTTTGAAACAAGAATTTTCACACCCACAGACATCCAATAAAATCCCTGGTTTTTTACAGAATAATCCTTTTGTTGACTTTTTATCAGCAAAGTGAAAGCTGATACACTCAGAAAACTGATGAGCTGGAACAAGTTTTGTCCAGTTGAAGTCATGCTGTCAGCAGCGAATCTTGCTCTCTCTGTCGGATCTGGATTTGGGGGGAACACGCTCGGAGGCTTGTGGCAGAGGAGATGGCCCTGAGAGCTGCAGAGCTTGCTCCAGCCCCAGAGAGAACAGTATGGGGGGATGAATTGCTGCCATACTCTACCTTCCCTCATCTGGAAGGGGACTCATTAGACCAGGGCATCCTTTAGCAATTTGCCTTGATGACATTTTGCAGAGTATTTAGTTAGTAAATTCAGGGAACTGAATATGCAGCATAATGAATAATCAAAACGGTGCAGGACCCCACCTCACCATTGTCTGACTGACGCAGTGACATTGCTGGCTTATTATAGCTGAGATTCAAAGCCTGTCAGTACAGTGCTTCGCTGATCCTGATGAAGGTACGAGGAATCCTGAGCAGCATGAACTGCCCAGGGACATTTTATAGTGTTTCAAATTTAGAGCAGGGCACCCGCAAAATGCTACAAATTAAGGTATGAATCTGTTGCAGCAGAACTATTTTCCATAGCACCTGTAAGGAATAAGCTGAATAAAGCATCAAAAGATAAAGTGCAGCATTTTGACACACGTAGGGCAGGTTGGAAGACAGATACTGACAGCAATTTTGTAGTAAAATTTAACTTGTTATGATGTAAGATTGGGACAATTGGACAGAGCAGAGCAGATTTTAGCAGATGAGCTATACATCTGTGCAGGGCTTATCAGGACAGTCATCTGGCCTCTATCATCTGAGGTACTTTTGCCACCATCATGGACTGTTTCATTATGCATGTGAGACCACTTGCATTCTGGTGGCTGACTAGATAGCTGGAGTCCTGAATATGGAAAATGAAGAAAATTGATCAAGAGTCCTTATGCTATTTACTTCTCCTCCAGTTTATGCTGCATAGATGTCTCTCATCTGTAGACAATTACACCTGACAGTTGTCCAGCGTGCGACATTAGACTCATGCTTAGTCCTAGCAAAAAGGAGGACAGTTTGATGGATTGATTTAATGGCCCACTGAAACATCCATAAAATCAGTCTTTATGTCTAGCTTGTACTTCCCTGATGCTCTTGATGCCAGTGACTGGGTCATTTTCTGGCATACACTGAAATAATCATAGAATAGTTTGGGTTGGAAGGGACCTTTAAAGGTCATCTAGCCCAACCCCCTTGCAGTGAGCAGGGACATATTCCTCTAGCTCAGGTTGCTCAGAGCCCCATCCAACCTGGCCTTGAATGTTTCCAGGAATGGGGCATCAACCACCTACCTCTCTGGGCAATCTATTCCAGTGTTTCACCATCCTCATAATAAAAAATTTCTTCCTTATATCTTACCTAAATCTACCCTCTTGTAGTTTAAAGCCATTACCCCTTGTCCTATTGCAACAGGTCCTACTAAATACTTTGTCCCCATCTTTCTTATAAGCCCCCTTTAAGTACTGAAAGGCTGCAGTAAGGTCTCCCCACAGCCTTCTCTTCTCCATGCTGAACAGCCCCAGCTCTCTCAGCCTTTCCTCAGAGGAGAGGTGCTCCAGCCCTCGGATTGTTTCTGTGGCCCTCCTCTGGAGCTGCTCCAACAGCTCCATGTCTTCCCCATGCTGGAGGTTCCAGAGCTGGACACAGGACTCCAGGTGGGATCTCACTAGAGCGGAGCAGAGGGACAGAATCCCCTCCCTCGACCTGCTGGCCACACTTCTTTTTATGCAGCCCAGGATACAGTTGGCCTTCTGGGCTGTGAGTGCACATTGTCAGCCCATGTCCAGCTTTTCATCCACCAGTACCCCCAAGTCCGTCTCCCCAGGGCTTCTCTCAATCCCTTCATCCCCCAGCTTGTACTGACAGTGGGAGTTGCCCTGACCCAGGTGCAGGACCTGGCACTTGGCCTTGTTGAACCTCATGAGGTTCACAAGGGCCCACTTCTCAAGCTGGTCCAGGTTCCTCTGGATGGCATCCCATGACAAAGCTTCTTTGGCCTATGTCCAGCCTGGCAGTGATCTCAGTGCTCCATACCACAATTTTCCTCCTGTTTTAAGCCCAAAGGTTTTCCAGCACATCCCCTTTCTGCAGAGGGAAGCCTTTACTCTAGGAGCTATATTTTCATACGATCATAGGTTAGAAAAGACCTCTAAGATCATCAAGTCCAACCATCCATCCAACACCACCATTCCTACTAAACCATATCCTGAAGTGCCACATCTACATGTTTTTTAAGCACCTCCAGGGATGGTGACTCACCCACCTCCCTGGGCCAGCCTATTCCAATGTCTGACCATTTTGTGTGCTTATAATATAGCATCAGCATAATGGTCTGAATCCTGGAACAGCCTGAGTGGTCTGCATTGCTATCACATTGTCTTCATATGATAGCATATTAAGAAATTATATGGATTACAGCATGTGCAAAGCAAGAAGATTCACATGCATTGAGGGTACATCAGCCTCAAGACATAAAGACTGTGTACAGGAGCTGGCTTAAGCTCTGACTCCCAGGATGCCCAGGTTTCCTGCCACATTGCTTATGTATCTGTAGTTCAAAATACCCACACCACGAAGAGCCACATTTGGGAGACGTGCTCAGAGGACCACAACACAGTGCAGCCAGACACCTGCATTCAGACTGTGTTAGAAAAAAGTTGGAGCCCATTTTAAGGCATCAGAACTGCTCGGGCTCTCCCCCTCCAGGGAGCTACTGAGCACATGGTGCGTCCATGCAGCATGGACCAGATACGGTCTTCATGGCGTGTCGTTACCATTCTCTTTTTGCTATATTTCTGAGGTCACTGAGAGAAAAGATCAGACAGCAACAGATTAGTGTTGGCTTAGTCTTATTCTTCATGGCATGGTATTGAACTGATTCTTTTAAGTAGCATTCCTCTCTGTCGACTTTCCTGATTCAATTGTATGGTAAATCCTAACTGAAAACTAGATAAATGATGGTTGATGTTCTGATCATGTTCTTCTCACAGAAATTAAACAGAAGGCTAGCCCTGCACAATGGGAAGGAGTTGCCTCTCCACCCACTAACTTTCCTGGGAGTCCAGCAGTTACTTTGTATTTGCACTAGGATAAGATCGTGTCCCCAGACTGTGCAGGCCAAACACCCACACGCACGCTGGAGCGATTACAGCTTGCACCCAGCACCAGCAGATTCCTGTGACATTCCTTTCTTCCTACTCCTACAAAATAGCTGTAACGCAAGAACAAAAAAGAGCATTTGATTTCCTCCCCTCCGCCAGCTGAGTATTACATTAGAACTAAATGTTACTGTTGGAAGAAATACAGCAATTCAGTGTTGTCAGTCGAAGGGATTATTGCAATTATTTTAAGCTGGAAGTCATGTAAACCTCACGTATGGATGGAGACTCGGAACGAATGTGATGAGCCTCGCTCAGTAGCCCTGCCCCAGCACAGCCTCTCCATCTAGCTCTCATCAGCCATCATAGGACTTGCTGCTTTGCTGCGAGCAGAGCGGATATTTTGAGGAACTGCTGCTGACTGTCCTTGCAGCAGCTGGTGGGTGCTGGGAACTAATGGACTGATGCCAGCCTAAAAGGAAAAATCCAAGGGTGAGCAAAGCAAAAATGAATATTTCATACCTGGTTTTCAGCTACTGCAAATCAATAAAGATACACCATCTTACATCAGATGAGGTTGTGCCCCTTTAAGAGCAGAGAAATCACAACAAAACTAAAATAGGAGATAGCATTCTGGAAAATCACAAATCCAGTGCTTTCTGTCAAAAGTGAGGTAACTCTGCCACTCAAATTAGCATTTTCACTGAGTCAGGTCTGTTTATTATTGGGTTTTAATTCAAGTATACTCAGAGCTGAGCATTGCTGCAGAGATATGAATGCAGCAACGGTGCTTGCACATCACTGTTCCTTCCAAATCAAGGTGCATCAGTACCTGAATTCCTAGGGAGTCCCAGGGAGAGCTTGTCTTATTCCTCCCTGCTTCTAGGTTTAGAAAAATATTACATGTCCAAATTCCACAAAATAAAGTTTGATGCTGAGACTTATGAAAAGAGTACTTGTCTGTGGAGCAGTCCAAAGTTTCCAAAGACCTTCAGTTCATGCTTGTGCTAATTAACCGCATGCCATCAGTCTTGATTACCATTCTAGGCACTTAAGGACTTTGCAGGATCTTTATGCATGACTCAGTTTCACCAAGTCTGAAGCAGCACCTTTGACAGAGCAGCGAAGTGTCATGCACTGGCCCTGCCACCTTGCATCTCACCTAGGGACAGTGGTCCCCACAGCTCCCACGGCAGCCCACTGAGGGTGAGCAGGAAGATCAGCATCGCCACTGCGCCCTGTGCTCTCCCATAGCCCCCACCAGCATCTTGGGTGCTCCTTGTGCCCGCGGAGCCAAAGCAGCCCAGCGTGGGGAAGGTGATACCTGGCATGAACCTATTTAAATATCTCCATCGGGAACCTTATGCTGAGCATCAAAGTGCTGGTGTTGAAGCTCGCTTCCACTCCCCACGAGGAGAGGCGTGAGCAGCCATACATGGGGAGGCAGGGGTGACAACGCAAGGTGAACACAAGCCTAAGAAAAGCCAGCTGCCCTCTGTGTCCATGACCCACTGCCCGAAATGCCATCCAGGAGTGAGGTGTCAGTCCCATTGGGCTTCCATAGCACACAGGGCAAGGGGACACAAAGCCAAGGTAAAGAGCAACTTCAGTAAGGGAACAAAATAGATGCTTTTTGTTCTGTCCTGGAAACCCAACATCTGAAGGAGCAAAGTAAAAAATTCTTTTAATAATCCGCTGGCTAATTGACTGAGAAAGTTATTGCTAGCATGGAAACAAACATCATTTTTCCAAAAGCTGCCCACAGATGTCAGACTGCTTGGCTGAGGAGAAAAAGCAGGACTGATACTCTGGGCTGCTTTGCTTCTTGCAGATATTGGAGAGTTCTGGCTGTAATGGAAAAATGAGAAAGGAGCTCTGACTCTCCCTGAGAAAACAGGCTGCCAGTGTGCTAACATATCACCCTAGGCAAAAAATAAATAAAAACTCCGAAGCGGCCACCTTTATTGTTGAAATAGGAGCAGCCACATGAGCGAAATTTAAAATATCCTCCTTTGAAATTACAGAAGTCTGCTTATTTTTAGCTCGGTAGATGCTGTTAGCTTCCTGTATAAGTGCGGTTGTGTAACAGGCATAATCCGCCCAGCTGCAGAGGCCATACGTGCCAAACTATACGGTTACACAACGGCCTCCTGGCGCCTTCCCACCCGGTGGGAAACAGAGCCTCGTGCCCCTCGTAACTGCGCCTGGGTCGAACCCGCAGGCACACGGATTGCAACGCACACACTCATGTGCACGTGTACATGTGGATGTGTGTGTATTAACACACACACGTATCCCCTTCTTTTCTTACTACAGCTTAAACAAGGTATTAATTGAATCGGAAAAATACTGCCTTTGGATTACTCTGGTGACATTATAGAAGGATTAAACTGGTGTGTTGTGACTATTACAAGCAGCAAAGTTAAATCTCAAATGCACGCTTACTTTCTGAAGCTACCGAAAGAGTTCTCCCTTCTTTTCTAATGTGACCTCTGACAGCTCCTTACTTCTGCGTGCTATGGTATGTGGAAAGCACGCGCTGCCACTGCTGGATAAGAACAATTTAATCTCATTAAGCCGTATGTGACATCATCGTTTTTCCTGGTTTTTTTTGATGGTTCAGACTTTTGTCTCTGAGAAGCTGTTCCGTTCCCAGCCAGTTTTGTTCTTCGAAGTGTACAGAACTATCGTTTCCAGCTTATTTTTAGAGTAACCTGTGTTTGCAAATACCCCCACTCACCAAGTCTGGCCCAGATTGACAGGAAATTATTTTTCCTGAAGTGTAAACAAAAGAGAAGTTCTGGCTGCCATAGCGTATTAACCATATTATAGTTTCTTTGGCAAAAATCTTTCCTGTGTCTTATTATGCATGATGTGCAATTTTAATTCACTGTCTATCTACAACAAATGCTTTCAGTGCAAAACCGAGGTCTCTTAATTTAAGCAACATTTTTTATCTTAGCAGGGATTTTTAATGGGAGAAATGTACACCTGCGTGTTTACGCACATTGTTACGGACCCAAACTGGCTGTTGGTTTTGTCTGCAAGGGCTCTTAGCAGCTTTTTTTCTGCAACAGTATCATTTCCATTTCTACAAAGCCACTGGTCCTAGCAGAGAACGTTGCATTTGGAAAAAGCTAATGAAACACAAAAATTCTGGTATGATTGTGTTCAGCCAGTGAACTTTTATCCTCCTTTTTCACCTGAAAGACTCACTGACAAAAGGGGACTTCAGAAAACTTGTTAAATATTGATGTTAGTGAATTGCACTGCCCCAGGCGAGGTGTATCTGCCCTGCCTTTGGCAGCTGGCGAGGCACCAAGGCCTGGGCTGGTCGCTGCAAGGCGCCCTCAGCTTCGGGGGAGCCCTGGCATGGCAGTATCCCCCATCCTTGGACTGTCGTGCCGCCCACCGTCCCCCACGGAGGCACGGAGGGGAGGGGAGGCCTTCCGGCGCTGCCTCTCCCCTGCCACACGGACCCCGGGGACGGCTTCGGGGAGCCATGACCAATGCTGCCAACTACATACCGAGGCTGCTTACTCACGACATATTGTCTGGAGTGGCAATACTCGACGTAGGGCTTTGCTACCACTTCGCTATGGGTTTTGCCCACTTCCTTAGCCCTGGCTCAGCTGTGTGAGCAGTACGATGTGAGGCAGACAGAGGAATTAATCTGACTTTAGAAAAAAAGCATTGGGAGGAGGCACTTTTTTTAACATGGGAACTTTTGAGCTGGGTGGTTTCCCAATCCAGGTCAGCACAAGAGCATCCAAACTGCCATGCCAGCACAAGCAGGGGACACCACACCACGATACAGGGATGGGAGTGAGAGGAGAGGTTGGGAGTGGGAAGAAGATGCCAGTAGCACCTAAAGCTGGTCAAACTGCTGGGTAAATCTTATTTTCTTTACAGAAGAACACGCTCTAAATAGCTGAAATAATAGAAAAAAAATCTGTGCAATTGCATTCACTTAGATACTTGGTTCTTTCAAAAATTATTAACAAGCCCAGACCAAATTCTGATTTTGGTCTTCTACCTAAGACAGTCTGGTGATGAGGGTGCAGAACTAGGCTTGTAGTTCTTCACGGCAACACATGAGCCAACTTCAAAGACTTTTGTTTCCAGGCAGATGTGCTGCCACAGACACTCACACACTCCTCTGTGTAAAGCGGTAAGCTAAATTAAAGACAAGCGATCGGGCAAATTTACAGTTGATATAAACTGACAGAGCCCTACGGACTTTAATAGGGCTCTGTCAGTGTACCCTAATAGAGAATATACATTGCAGACTGAATCAGGAATATTGCCACTTCAACCACAGCGTTTCTATTGTTTGTATAAACTTCCCACAAAGTAGGAGAGGTTTAGCTGATGAAGACCTTATGTCAGTTTAACTGAATTCATGCTACATAAGTTGTACGCATAAGTCTCTACACAGTTTATTCTCATAAGCCTACAGCAACAATGGAAATACTTTACAAAGCAACACACAACATTTTAAAAACATTTGTCACTGACACAATGCATGAGGATTACAGCATTTTCACATCACCTCTGGTGTCAGAACACAGGACAGCATTACACAGAGTGGGAGCATCCAGTTTAAACACAGACCTACCCTGGTAACAAGTATTTAGCAAAACTGGGTGTCCTGGGTTTGGCCAGGACAGGGTTAATTTTCACCGGACTCCAGGAAGGGGCACAGCCGGGGGGTGGGGGCTGACCCCACCTGGCCAAACAGAGCCCGGTATTCCATACCATGTGACGTCACGCGGGGTTCCGGTGGGGGGGGGCGGCGCGGCGCGGCGGGAAGGCACTCGCGGCTTGGGCGGGCGCAGCGCCGGTCCGGTTTCTGGAGAGCGGCTGTTGTACGGTTCGTGGTTGTGTTTTCTCCTTATCTGTATCGTTGTTGTTCCTGTTTTCCCTCTGTTTGCTGTTCTGTTAAACTGCCCTTATCCCGACCCACCGGTTTCTGCCTCTTTCTTTCCATTCTCCTCCGCACGCCGGCGGGGGGAGGGGCGGCCGCGTGGCGCTTTTGTTGCCGGCGGCAGCCGAAACCAAAACACTGGGTTAATTAATAGTTTCCATTGTCTCAATACACTAAAATATGTGTAAGATCCCCCTGAAGTTTAGCTAACTCTAAACTGAATAAAGAAGCTAAAGCTTTTGTACATATTAAAGAATATACAGAATCAATAAAAACATTTGAAAAGGTAAACACCCTACCTTCAGTTTAAAGGCCTAGTTCTTAACAACTGTCAGTTTTTCTGAAATTTAATTTTAATCCTTTCTCTCCCACACCAAAATAATGAAGATTTTTACCTTCACTTTTGCTGTCATCCATTGGCGCTATGCACTACAAAGCTAAAGGTCAGAGGCAAAGCTCTCAATACAACAAGTCATTTCAGAGGGACTCACTGTAGCTAGCACTAAGTCTCTATTTAACTGAAGTCAGTCCCGTTTTAGTGTCTAGGTTTAAAGGGATCATTGCAGCCTTAACATATCCACTGCGGGTCTGCTATGAGCTGGGTCTTTGGCTTGAGTGAATCTGAGCATCGCAATTCACATCAGCTATGAATCTGGAGCTGAACCTGGTCAGAGACAGCAGGAGATTACAAAGAACATAGGACACCCCAGCAGATTATAATGCACAGAGCCATGTTAATGTTTAACGTAATATCTAGGGCAGTATAAAGAAGGGAGCCTGGCTAAGGGCTGGATTCAGACTTCCTTACTCAGTTGAATATCCTCTTCACATAGCCTTGCTGATTTTAACCACACTGCTACAGCAATAGGATACTGTGTAATGAAATTTCTTGGTTTTATCTTCAATTCAGTGAAGTCATTAATTGTTTATTACTTTGAAAGGCTGTGTGGAAGACAGAGGTCTTTAACAAAATATATTTGCTCACACATGAACATGGACCAATGAACATCTGCAAATGGATATGCCATAGCCTGACAGGATGGCGTGTCATGGATGCTAAATTAACCAGTTACCAGCAGTTCATTAAGCTATACCATGTCCACAGAGGTCCTCATCTGAAGTCAAAGGCTGCAAGCCAAAAAGTTGCCAGTGAGTAGAGTTCCTTCACCTTCTCCTCCCCTGCACGAGTGAGACGCATGCCGGCAGCGGGATCTGCCAGCCTGTTCCTGTTCCCCAGCCAGCTTGGTCGAGTGGCTGCGCAAGAGCGATGGGAGAGCAGAGTCACCAGAACTGTGTAGTTAGCAGAGCAGAAAGCAAAGACCGACCAAGGCCCAAAAGGCAGCAGTGATGCCAAGCAGCAAGGCTGCCTGCTTCCAGGGGATCAGGCCCAGCCAGCATGGGTTCATGAAAGGCAGGTCCTGCTTGACCAACCTGATCTCCTTCTATGACCAGGTAACACGCCTAGTGGATGAGGGAAAGGCTGTGGATGTTATCTACCCGGACTTTAGTAAAGCCTTTGACACTGCTCCCCACAGCATCCTCCTGGAGAAACTAGCTGCCCATGGTTTAGATGGGTGTGCTCTTTGCTGGATAAAGAACTAGCTGAATGATGGAGCGCAGAGTGGTGGTGAATGGAGTTAAATCCAGCTCACGGCTGGTCATGAGTGGTATTCCCCAGGGCTCAGTTTTGGGGACAGTCTTGTTTAATATCTTTATTGATGATCTGGATGAGGGCATTGAGTGCTCCCTCAGTGAGTTTGCAGATGACACCGAGTTGGGTGGGAGTGTCGATCTGCTGGAGGGTAGGAGGGGTCTGCAGAGGGATCTGGACAGGCTGGATCAATGGGCTGAGGCCAACTGTATGGATTTCTACAAGGCCAAATACCAGGTCCTGCACTTTGGTCACAACAACCCCATGCAACGCTACAGGCTTGGGCAGGAACGGCTGGAAAGCTGCCCATCGGAAAAGGACTTTGGAGTGCTGGTCAACAGCCAGCTGAACATGCGCCACCAGTGTGCCCAGGTGGCCAAGAAGGCCAACGGCATCCTGGCTTGTATCAGGAATAGTGTGGCCAGCATGAGTAGGGAGGTGATCGTGCCCCTGTACTCAGCATTGGTGAGGCCACATCTGGAGTACTGTGTTCAGATTTGGGCCCCTCACTACAAGAAGGACATTGAGTTGCTGGAGCATGTCCAGAGAAGGGCAATGAGGCTGGTGAGGGGTCTAGAGAACAAGTCTTATGAGGAGCGTCTGAGGGAACTGGAGTTGTTTAGTCTGCAGAAGAGCTGAGGGGTGACCTTATTGCTCTCTACAGCTACCTGAAAGGAGGTTGTAGTGAGGCAGCTGTTGGTCTCTTCTCCCAACTAACTAGTGATAGGACAAGAGGCAATGGCCTGAAGTTGCGTCAGGGGAGGTTTAGATTAGATTTTGGGGAAAATTTCTTTACGGAAAGAGTGGTCAGACACTGGAACAGGCTGCCCAGGAAGGTGATTTAGGCAGTTGAGGCACCATCCCTGGAGGTGTTCAAGAAATGTGTAGATGTGACACTTCGGGATATGGTTTAGAAGGCATGGTGGTGTTGGGTGGATGGTTGGACTTGATGATCTTAGACGTCTTTTCCAGCCTATGATTCTATCTTTTTTACTCAGGTAAAACTTCCGCTGTCACAGCAGAAGCTTTATCTGTTGAACATTTGAGTTAAATGTAAAGGAGCTGATAAAAAAGAGGGGGCTGCTTTCAAAACGTTTAATGTCTGAAGCAATTCCAGGAGTGGGAGATGAAGAAAACAGAATAAAAGTATTTAATCGACAATGCCTTTTCCCTTCCTAATAAATACTTGCTAAGGAACAGAAATCTCAGTGACACCATTTCTTATTTCCTTGCACTGCCTCAGAAGACTTTAGTATGTGGTATAAAGCAGCAGAAGCTGTACAGCTCCTAAGAAGCAGACATAAAGCTTTTGTTTTCTTGATCTACTGAACACGACGTGAACCCAGCGCTCCATTAGCCTTTGGTCAGGCAATTCACAAAATATTCCCGTCCAGCCCTGGTAACACTGACACATGAATCTCTGCCTCATGGCTTCAATACTCTCCAGGCTCAGTTCACCAGTCACCTGGAACCTGGGGCCCCTCTCTGAGTGACGGGCTTGGATCTTAAAATTAGTGGGTGATAAATGGAGGTAAGCAGAAGAGTCACTGTTCTTGCGGATACATCTTCCATTCTTCTTGCACAGGACTTTGCTACAGAGTTTGGCTGCTGAGGTCACATTAATGATGTAATGTCCTAAGGGTCCATCAATGTACTGTTTCACAGTTGAACAGCTCTCCTGTAGGTAATAAAAGACCATGACACATTTCTCAGTAGCTAGGAGTATGTCCATATTTATCATATCTAAGAAAATGCTAGTACAAAACTGTTCTTGGCTTAAGTAACTTGCTGAGATATATCTTGTTGGATTTACATACTGGAGTAATGTATTGGGTTTAAGTGAGCTTGCTTTCATGGGTAAGATTAGCAAAATATTGACCTTTACTATATAGAATCATAGAATCATAGAAAGTTTTGGGTCGGAAGGGACCCCTAGAGGTCATCTAGTCCAACCCCCCCGCAGCAAGCAGTGACACCGCTAACTAGATCAGGTTGCTCAGAGCCCTGTCCAACCTGGTCTTGAATGTTTCCAGGGAAACATATTGTCTATCTGGGTGCTAGGTAGCAACATACGGTATTAGACTACAGTAAACAGAATCTATGTGCTAATCTGAGACTAACTAGTTCCTTAAAGTAGAGATTTCTGATAACTGCTGACAAGGAGCAGTGCATAGGACTAACAGGTTTTAAAGTACATATTGAGTCACTGTTTTGGTCCCGATCTCTCCAACTCCTGCAATTTACTGGGAGCCACATCATTTTCAGAAACCAGCACGGGAGTTGTGCAGTTGCAGCTAGAAAGTTCCAGTTCAGATTTCCCTCCTCCTCTGCCCAAATCAGTGGTGCTTTGCCAGAGACTTCAGGAGGAGGAGAGCAGACCGCATGAAAAGCAGAATGGACACCAAAGCCCTGCCCAGGTTCTGGAGTAGGGGCTAGCCTGCTGTGACTCCCATGAAACACTGGTGCAGCCTCCTGCCTCCTCTATCGCTTCAAGAACAATTATGTGTGAAAGCCTGAAGAACGTGGGAGGAGGAACTAGGCCTTTTCTTGTAGTAGCATCATTTGCCATCTGTCATTTCAACACAGACCCCACTAGTGAACAGAAAAATTACCCACCTCCAGAGTCCATCCCTTCTCTGTGGATCTGTACAAACTGCTATAGCTATGAAGTAGAATACTATAAAACACAACTGTGTTTATATTTGTATGTCATTGCTTCTAAACGTACTTGCCTTCTAGCCTGGACTCTTTATTCCAAGCTGCTACAAGTGACCCGCCCAAAGCAATGTGCTCTGAAGCAATGGGACTGCTCGGCCTAACAAAAGCATAGAACTAACGAGACCTGACAGTAGTACTGAGCCATCGCCTTCAGTTGCTGGCTGACGACATCGATAAAGATAGATAGGTGCTACAGAGGGTGTGGTGGTAGAGAAGAGAACTTGAGGTGATTCCTAAATACTAATAAACCAGTACGACCTACCTTTGAGCTGGCGTATTGCATACTGCCCCAGAGAACAACTCCAGCTGCTCCCAAAGCCGCGCTTTCACCGATCGTATTGACCAGATCCGTCTGCAAAAGGAGGCGGCCAAAAACAGACATCAGACAAAACTGAAGATATAAAAATAAAAGTAAAAAAGCACAAGGATATGGGCATCACTTTTTTTTTTTTTTTTTCCCCCAAAGGAGATGTCAGTCCTGTGGTATATTCTTCACAATAAAATCACTATGTAGTTTAGAAAGCTCTTCTGTGTACCTCCAAAGGTTTGCATAGGTTTTCATGCATAAGTGGGACTACTAAATAATAAAATCATTGTAGTTTATTCATAAGACATCCTCCAACCAAGCTGGTGGAGTAAGAATTGAATGATTTGTTTTATCTGCTTTTCTTTGAATCATTACCATACCCACATAGGCACCCTTTTTGGCAAGTGATGATAAGTATGATCACACATCATTGGATAGCCGTTAGAGTGTCTAATTGCATTTGACAGGCTTTAGGCTGGTGTCTAACCTGCGCTGCTTTAGCCACACAGTTACAGAGCTGCTGTTCCTACCAGCATGAATGCCACTATTCCAGGAAAGGCGTCTTTCAAAAACAAGTCTCTCCTAGTGCTGCATAATGCCAAATGGAGAAAAAAAAAGCACACATTTGCATACTGACTTAACCATGTCCACTTTTGGAGCTGCCCCAATAAGCAGTCGAGTTGTAGCGACAGCAGTAACGCAAGTCTACCAGAGCAAAGACTGTGAGTAGAACAGGAGCTGCTGGTGTCTTACCAACAACATAGCAATGTGCCTCGCAAGTGCCTTAAAGCCAGTTCCTGAGGCTGTGAATATTATGTCAAGAGAAATGCAATTAAACACCAGAAAATACAGAGGAATGATCTTCTTCCACCCCCATATTTCAAAGCATGATCAATTACATCTGAAGTCATATCTGCCTACAATAACTGATTAGAAAGTAATTCCTGATTAGTGTTTGTAATTACAGATATTACGGTATTTCTTGATTTGATGAAGAAACAGCATATTCCTTTAAAAAGTTAATGATGGTCCTTGATACAATCTTTTCACCTGTTTTTAGGAGAAAACAATCCAAAAGTCCAGCCAAATTGTCACAGTATGGTGGCACCTTAGAAATGCAAAACGATAGAGTGGAAGAATCATGTTATTGTTAATGTCTACTCAATAATTTATTTCACTGTATAAGTGGGCCTGTTGATTTGCTAATGCATAGTTAAGGAGTCCACGTTGCTGAAATATGGCCCAAGAGATATAAAATAAGGCACAAATAAATATTTTGGGAAAGGGAGAATGTGTTGAAGCTCTGAAGACAATTGCAGAGAAGTCAGAGTAAACAGTGACTTTTACCCTTAATTAAAGGTTGGAGAAAACAGTGCGGGAAAACCTGACGAAGTTTGAAAGGGTAGAGCTTGTCTGCTGGATCTTAGTATAGCATTCAGAGTGATATAAAGCATAACTGGCCCTGCTGTTTCTGTTGCTGCTGATCGTCCAAGTGGTCTTTTAGAGAATTCCATTACTCTTAAAAGTATATAGCCTGGTGCTAGTTTTATAAAAGGAGAGTGGTGTGAGCTGCAGGTGTTACTTTCACGTGGGAAATGGTATTTTTTTTTCCTGTGGGAATTAATTTATCAGTAGAAAAAAAAAGTATGTTAATTAAAGAACAAAATACTGAACATTAAGAGAATGTGAAATACGGCCTGACCTCTTTGTAATGAGGGTTCCCAGGCTTTCCTCATCTGCAAAGCATTTTATGAAGATTACCCAGATACAAAGGCTGGACTGTGATTCTACATTAGACACATGATGATTGAGTGATTTAGAACTAACACAGTTGAGATCTCATTAAAAAATTAATGAAATCTTTTCAGACAGCCAAAATAAATAATCAATAGATATTTAGCATTGCTGGGTGAACTAAGACCTGAGCAAACCCTGAAATAAAGATTTTGTGAGTAATACACCTCAGGAGTTAGGATGCTTGACTAGGAGTCAGTAAATCGATTTTTTATTCCCTCATATTCCACAGCTTTGTTTTGCTACTTGTAGAAATTGTTTTGATTCAGATCCACAAAGGGATTTCAGCACTTCATGTCTCTTTCATATGGATAAAAATCATCAGATCCAAGAGCATAGCCCTTAAAGTTCAGCTAGTCCTCTGGGTGTGTGAAGTCCAATGGCACTGATAATTTCACAACTGAAGTTCCCAAGGCACCTATGCTTCCACTTCCGTGCACACCTAGAATAATAACCTTGCCAATGCTGTGAAACTCAGCACTTTTCTAAGCCTAAGGCCAAATTCTGGCATTTGAATGGAAGGTATATTCCACTAGGGATGGTTAGAGGATTCTTATAGCACCAGCACAGGTGTTGGATGCTGGCGAAAACATCAGCTCACTGCAAAAAAAATCACAGGAGACTTCATTTAAACACTTTTCTTCCACCTTGCACTTCGTTTTCTTATATTACTTAAAACAAAAGTTGAGTGCTGAGAGTCCTCCAAAGGAAGAAAGAGAATCAGAAAGATACAGGCTGAATTTTTCTCTCTTTCTCCCTGCTTAAAAGGTACATCATCTCCAGCTAATCCTCCAGCAGGGGTTATGTTCACCGTGAGGTTACGGACAATGTTTAGAGGGGTGCCATTTCTCTTTCTCATGCCATTTCGCTTTGCACCAATTCAATGAAGGTTCAAAGGAGAGCAAGAGAAAAAAGTGGGAACCTGACTACAGCTTATGCTTAATTTAACTTAATAATTATGTAACTTGCCCACAACAAAAGAAGTGAGGTTTCTGACTGTCATTTCTAGGCATAGTTATATCTTTTATTGAATGACTGACTCATGTTCAGTACCTTAAAAGCCATCAGCACAGAAGGGGTCTTGCCTGAACAGCCTATGAACAGAAGCTGCACCCTCTCTTTTATTTTTTCTCTCTTGCACGCTTGCTGTTTTTGGCCTGGTGATTCCTTAGCTCTTCCTTGGTGTCTAACACAGGGTCCTGGATTCATCCTGAGCAGGCTGGGAAGAGAACTGAGCTGAGAGACCCTAGGACAGAGGTGAGTGCTCTGACCACCAGACAGTCGCATGAAGAGGGAAGCACCACCACCACCCTCCCCTGCCACAGACACGGTTAGAAAATACAAGTCTTACCCCCTATTTGAGTATTTTGAGAAAAGGAAAGATAAGTGCATCTTGTAAGAGCTGAGAGTGGTAAATTGGGAGCAGAGATAGAGAAGTGCCTCCTCGAAGCCCTGAACAAGGCACATGAGCTCCACCAGCGGCTTCAGAGAGCAGTCCTCGTGCTGCTCCTCACAGAGAGCATCTTAGCATTGGTGGATGCTCACTGGCATGGCTCAGCCGTATGAGCGTAAGGAGTACCTCATATGGAAGAAAACATGTGAATTTAAAAAGTTTTAGACATCATCTTAAATAAGACCATCTTGGCATTTGTCTAGGTGGGGTATCGTATTTCACTCTTTTTATCACATCCTTGTCCATCCATGTTAAAAGACTGTCCTGAGGAGACAGCCTTATGGGTCAGCTGCCACTTAGGCATCTGGTATTTCTCCAAGCGGTAAACAAGTCAACAAAGCCTATTCCCTTCTGATGTTCATTCTTGTTCAAGCTTCTGGGGACAGTGTGCGACAACCAAAGGTCCTCAAGATTATGCTGGGCTATGTCCGAGCGGACAGTCAATTTGGCAGAGAGGAGGAGGCTCTAGTCCCTATCAATGCTTCTCCAGCTAAGTCCTGCATGGGACACCAAAATAGGAGGTGAGCTAAGCTGTTTCAGTATTGGAGCCTGAGAGGAAACAGGAGAGTCAGTCCTAATTACATGCTGAGGAAAGAAAAATAAGTACATCTATAATCATTCCTTTAAATTTTGAACAGTTTTGGTTTCAGACATGCTTTTCCTGTATTCAGAATGGTAGTGCAAGCCTGGCGTGGCTGCAGGGAATGGTCTCTGTACACATGCACACCTGGTCATCAGAGAAGACTATCTGTAGGTGAATGAGAGAAGTTGTTATCCATTATTCATCATTTTTTAATTGTCACCCTGCTTTACTAATGACTTCAGCCATCTAGCCAGATGCTACTGTGCAACTCCCCTCTCCCACACGGTTAGAAGAGAATTATCCAGGCAGATAGTTTCAAAATACCTAACAGATGGCAAACTGCTTATATGCATTTCTAGCAAATACAGAAGCCTTTCGTAATGATGGGGATCCCATTTCAGAATTTACAAATTGCTTCCAAGAAAAAAAAAACAGTATGAATTTCTCAGATACCTTATGCACAACTCACCTGATTTGCAGGTGCAGTCATGGTGAAAGGTACAGCACACAGAGCTCCAGCATCTGTTTGGGACCTGGATCTTCCATCTTTCTGAAGGTCTGCTAGACCTGTGTTTCTCCTTCAGCTACTTTGACTCACAACATTCTTTCTATTTTCTTCCACTGTGATATTTACTGTGTTTTTCATAGTGCGTACAGAAGGGCTTATGCACAAGGCTTGAATGTGTCAGCCATTATTTCCATTGGACCAGAATGTCGCAGCTCTTGCACAGCTTGGAGCAGGACAGCAGGTCTCCTGGCCCAGTCCCTGTCAGAGCTCAAGTATCTATTAGGCTTCTATCCCAATTTTTCTATGGCCATTTAGCCTGGATGTCACCATGCTACACTGGCTCCTTCCCTTGTCGCATTCATGCACATTGTTGCTAGAGCTTGGAGGTTTCATGCCGTGTTTGTAGGTTTGTGAGCATCACTTAGGGGCATGTCATGCGTCAAATGAGACGATCCAGTCTAGCCTAAAACCTGAACACACAAAACCATATTTTAAATATCTTGGTAACTTCAGGGCTATGAAGTAAAGCAAGAACATTCTTTCCCTGATCATTCCTATTTAAGGTTTTCTTAAGCACAGCCCTGCAAGTTCCTGGTGGTCTCAAGCTGTTAGCACAGATGATGTGTATAGTCTGGAGACACGTCAAGCCCTGTCCCCATGGCTTCCTCCAAAGCCAGGTACTGTCCTTATTAGAAAATATGTAGTGGAGCATAACCCAAATATGTTTCTCTGGCTATGCATGGATCTTCCTTGGCTGCAGAGTTGTAAAATGATCTTTAAAGCACTCAAAAGTAAATGGCTACATGCAATGGTAAAACAGGCCAGTGAGTTAAAGAGTAGAACTTTATACCACCCCAGATTTTGAACTCGTGCATAACTGGTAACAGCATGTTAGTTTTTATAGCTTTCAGTAACATTTGTGGTGTTTTTATGTTAATCTGGGGACTGATTTATATTCTAAAAATGTGTTATTACAGCCTGTGTTTGAAGAATGTTCATTTGTTTCATGGCCTGAGTTCTTCAGTGAAGGCATTTTGTGTGAAATCCTGCCTGTACCGACCCCAGTGGCTCTTGCCTCCAGTGGGACCCAGCCTTGCCCTTACTTGCAAATGCCCACGATTTCTGAGTCAGCTAGGACCTGCAGTTTCCAGGTCATGCAGAAAACAGCACCAGAGTCCCTAGTTGCTAAAAATGAGGCAGACCGAATTCATGATTGCTTCTATGTACCATTTGCTTTGGGGGGCAGCCTGAAACACTTGCCAGGCTGTCGGGGCTCCACCACACCTCCCCAGCTCCCCACTCCAGGTTGGAGCCACATGCAGCCTGTGGTTTGCTGGGCTGACCCTTGCCTTTTCCCTTGCCCCTTCTGTCCTTTTTCTGTTCTGGTTTGGGTCAATAACTTGTCTCTGGCAGCAGCAGAAGTGAGCTCTCTCTTAAAAACAAAGGGATGGAACACCCCTAGACAGCCCTTAGTCACCAAGGGGTTGTTTCCATGAGCTCCCTGCCCCAGATTTCCTCCCCTCTTGTGGAATTCATAGCAGTCCAAGGAGAACATACCCAGAAAGTCTGGGATTCGTATGCATCTAGCTTTACCATCAATGCTGTGGCCTCGATATATCTACTGCACTTTATCACCGGTTGAAGGAACATTGCATGACTGGAAAACTAGATTTCTTTATTAAAAAAACTGCACAGTGTTAGCACGAAATGTTCCATCATGAAGATATTTGAGTGTGTTGTACTTCTGAAAAGCAAGATGGCCAACGCTCATCGTGCAGGAGTTAGGAACTCCAGGCTAGACTAATTCATTTGACTGGTTTATTTCTATACTGAATGAATTTACTTTTGGATAAAGAAATAAAAAAGCCCTGAAGCTCCTTTCTTGTGAAAGTTTATCTTTCCATTACACTAATTAGTTGTAAACTTCACAAAAATTTGCAAAGTTCATTTCACAAACCGTCCTGAAGAATTAAAATGTCAGAATGAATTACTTCCTTAATGAAATTATTTCCTTGTACTTTCTAAATTACCCTCATTAAAAATATACAATGTTACCCTACAGAAGTAGATCAAAGCACTGTAATATTCACTATTGAAAGGTGTAGAGTTTTGTACTGTGACTACAGTACTTCCTTTTAGAGGGGCTGTCTTAAAGATGAAAAACAAATGCACAAATGTTTTTATACAAAGAAAACTTTTAGAAAATACTTTTTTTCTAAGAGGCTGTTTCTAAACTCTAAATTTCTAAAGAAGTCTGTCTGCTTACCTCTGTTAAAACATGAAAAGTATAGGCATAAAATGGTCTGGAGTAAACAAAAACAGGCAAAACGTAGTCTTTTCTAGCAATCGAGGCAACACGTATTGCCTCCTTAACCCGATAGTGAACAAACTTTAGTGCATTTGGGCTTGACTTCAGTATGTAATCCAGGTATATAGAAGGGTAGAGAGCAGTGCTTTCCTTCCACAGCCAAAGCAGGAGGTCATTGCGGGAAGACTCAATGGCTGGGCATTTCCCCGTATATGTTTGGGGGTGTTCTTTGTAATCGTAATTGTAGCAGTCTGGGTAAAGATAGTAACCCCACAAACCATTTGGTCTCATATGCTCAGCCAGAAGGATAGTGTTGTTCATAAAACTCTTGCCAGCATTTTCAAATTCCTCTTTAGCCACTTTCCTAATTCTGTCCTCTGACCACTGAGGATGTCGTCTCCTAACCATCTCAAGAGATTTATTTCTATAAATGCTTTTATTGCCCCAGTTCCTGTCCCACTGGGGTCTCCAGTTTTCCCAGTCAATGACTGCAAGTCCCTGAAATCTCTTCATGGGTATGCAATAATCAATGTCAGACTTTGCTTTATTAAGGTGTTTGATAAGACTTTCGTTCTGGGGCACCCCTCCATTGACAGGATCTCCATTGTCTGAGTAGTAGGGATAATATCCCAAATGAGTGTGATAGAAGATTGTCACATTGGACCCACTCAGAGTCTCATTAGTGTTGGATGCAATGTCAAAAACGCTAAGATCCAGGTCCACCTTGTACCGTAGCCTGCACTGCTCAGTCGGTGCGTTCCAAACAACCATGAAAGGCTTGTGCAGAGCCAGAGGGGCCCGTGCCGGCTTCGGCAGCTGAGCATCAACCATAGTAAGCAGTGCTGTCACTGCTAACCGTTTGACCCAAACATCCATGGTATGTTTTTTTCTGGGAAATTGTTATGATGTGTCCTTGAAAACAAAAACGAGAGAAGACATGTTAGAAGGGCAATAGCCACCCTGGAGGCAGATAGGATGAAAAAGGAGTGTCTTTTGGTTTGATATGCTTTTGTTAACATTATACCCAGTGCAAACAGAGAAAAGTGAGAAACTGTGATCTTGTAAAAATTAGGTCTAATTTCAAATGCTTTGAAAGACTTTTTGATAGACTTCACTGTCCAGAAGTATGTTCTGATGCTCAGCTTTTTTTTTGGTTTCCTTCTCACCCAGACACCTCCCACAGTTGATCCAGACCTTTCCTTAACAATTATTTGCTCCCTGATGTCTAAAAACATGAGTTGATAAAAGAATAACTTAAAACAACAGTATAAAAAATAATGTGCTGCTCATTTAAAATTTCAGCTTCCAAGCATCTTCTGCTACGGTCAGTCTGACTTGCCTAGAACATCATCACAGTGGGGCTAAGGCCTTCTTTACTTTCTGTATATGTTAATGGTCACAAGACAAAAGGTAATTTAAACAAAAGGCAGAGGCTTCTACCTCACACAGATTAATCAACGTAACTCGGAAATGCTGCAATTTTCAGCATATATATAAAAAAGTGCAGTTATCTACCCCTGAATTTAATTTTATTTTTCTAAATGAATAAATGCAGGAGGGATAATGAATGTGCAGGCTAGAAGGGTGATACTATTAATGGCTTAATGGTTTAAGCTACTTATTATACTGAAAGCAAATTAGATATCAATATGTAAAAGAAAATAAAATAAATTATGTTAAGTGGATCTGAACTAGCTGGAAAAACGTGTTGTATCTTTGAAAAAGGGACCTAATCTGTAGAAGTAGAGGATAAGTAGCATTAATTTTTCCTTTCAGGGTCTGCTGTTTTCCCTGACAGTCACAGTGGCTTGGGGACTACTAATACTCTGGGAGCTGGCAGAGCTGGAGGGCTGCTGGCACCCTGGGCACCCAACACCCCCACTTTGCACTCCGCAGGGCAGCTGTTCGCCCACTGCCCACAGTCGGCTGCTCCAGAACCTGCCTCTGCTCCTATCCCTGCTCCATGGAGCACAGCTCAATTCTGTCCTGGGTTTGTCACTCAGGTCTCTTTGCTAGGGAATATGGTACCTATTATTGGTGCTGATGAGCAAACACTTCATGGTGGGGTCCAGCTGATATATCAGCTTGAATCTAGAGATCATAAAAATTGTTTGCTCTTATGAACATTACCACATCTGTAGTATGACATGGTTTATACTCTCAGTTGCTATAATCTGTCATTCATATGTCAAGTTCTTCCATTTTAGTCACATGTGAAATCACTGCAATCACTGTCTGCATTGCAGGTTCACTTCATGCACTAGCCATGTGAATTTTAAATGTCCTGAAACTGGATATTTCCCTATTTTTGCATCCATTTTCAGTGATATCCTTCTTTGCTTGTAAAGTCAGACCCAAGTTATCCTACCATAATTAGCCTAGCTTCACTTGTCCCTGGTATTTTCTCACTCAGTCAACATCAGTTAATCGCTTAACTCCTTTCCTAGACAAGGAGAGGTCTTCACATGTACCCACCCATTAGCACACAGCTGAGATCATCAGGTTTCTTGCTTTCCAAACCAGTATAGACAACACACTATGTACTAGATTTTGTAGTTCTCCTTGGGTATTGCCTTTTAACATGTAATGGAATGCCAAATCTACTGGAAGGCTGCAGATACCTATGCAACTCTGGCAGCAGAACTTCTCCATTGTTTGAAAAATGATGAAATGTTGAAAAAGATCATACATTATATAATCCAGGATTTCTCCCCCTGTCACATGTCCTTCCTTGTCATTTTTCTGTCCTCTGGGTTTGATGTTTCTTTTCCTGTGTGCTGCTGGTCTCCTGATCTTCTGCCTTTCCCTTAAGTCTCTACTTTGTCTTTTTATCTCCTACAGAACAGCCTTTCTCTCCTCTATCTCCAGTCTTGTGTTTTTCCACCCTCAGCCCCAGAAAAGCATTGAGTCCCCCCCGACCAGTGGTCTGGTACAAGAGCATCTTCACAAGAGGTGGAGGAAGGCAATTTGCATTAAGCAATGGCTCGGGGCAGTGAGTGAAGAGCAGGACTGCAAGAAGCCACAGCACAGGACTAGAACTTTATGCTCCTATTATTTCCTTACCCGCTCTCTGGCTGCTTGCTTTGCATGCCTAAATACAGATTTAGCACCCAAGTTTTAAAACCTAACTCACGATCCTTTAGATCCTATTAAGGACAACATCCTTGGGTGAAATGGGCCATTGCTACAGGCCACCGAGCTGGTACTACATACACGTGTGCCTGTTGGAAAAGGGTGCCAGGTTATTTTCACTCCACTGATCTGCTGGATGGAAGTCTTATGCTTGCAACTAGTATATTTTTCTCTCTTTTCCTGCAGAGTCTTGCATAGTCAACGAAGTAACGTCATAGGCTAGGGGTAAAAAAAAAGCCACAAAGAATGCCTTTCCCTTCCTGTTTTATACAAACTGATAAATGCATCATAGTACTTTGCACTCCTTCTTCGATGCAGCAGACTGAGTTTAGTACATGTTTAAGTGCTTTTTCAATATTTGGACTTGATTGCTTTGCAGTACGTGAGAACAAGCCCATAATATAAACAAAGATTTTCTCAAAAAGTGAAAGCTCAGATGAAATGGGAAGAGCACCAGGACAGAAAGAAAAGCTCTTCAGTGAATTTCTGTGTGAGAAAAGATCTGGGAAAAGATCCCAGCTGCCTATTCCCACAATCCAAATGCTGATATTGTTCAGCCTTGTGTTATTATGTACATGTAATTAGATCATTTTGTCAGGTATTAATGACTAATACAGTACAGTTCTTGTCTAGATCTGACAGCCTGAGGCATTACAAGATTGCAGATAATAAATCATAACAGGTGGAGTCCAGGAAATAATAGAGCAGGATAATTTTAAGTTATATTTTTAGTTCCTGGCCAATTCTTGTCGCTGTCTCTGACAAGGCTTTAAATCACAGAATGGTTGAGGCTGGCAGGGACCTCTGGAGGTCGTCTGGTCCAATGTCCTGCTCAAGCAGGATCACATAGAGCAGGTCACTCAGGATCATGTACAAAATACCACAAGTGACAGAATGAAAGTGTTTATCTCAGGACACATTGCATAATTCTCAAGGGTCTCTTGACTGGATTGACCAAATCTTCACTGAGGTTGTGAAGAAGCCTGGACACCTTGCTAAACTGAAAACATGCAGATATCTGCATCTGCAAGCTGAATCACACAGAATCACAGAATCACCGAATGTTAGGGCTTGGAAGGGACCTCTGTGGGTCATCTAGTCCAACCCCACAAAAAAGGGCAGGAATGTGTCTAATCCTGTTGAAGCTGTTGTCCTTGAAAAAGTTCCAATCCAGTTGCGTTAATCTGAAATTAATGCTGATGTTATTTGCAGATGGGAATTTAATTACAGATGCATGCTTTTTCTTTAAAAAGCCATCCAAAGCCACGTGAAACAAGTTTTCAAAGAAACAGGTAATCTTAGAGTTCTGAAAGAGAGGAATATAAGCTATCTGTTGGTTCACAAATTCATGAAAGAACCTTTAAACAAGAACAAAACATCTTTTATTACAATTTCCACTACTGTATCTTTGGACTATGGCCTTTTTGGACTCATGCATGGCCACTAATTGGACTGTTTTTATCCTTGTTTTTTAATGAGCACAGACACTAACGAGTCCTCCTTGAAGCTCATTATCAACTTGATTCAAATTCTCCTGTTTTTCTGAATCAATGACATATTATCATGGTTAATTTAACTTCCCAAAGATGCACATAGCTTTTGGAGGCACAACAGTGTTCTCAGAGCAGAATCTGTTCTTAGTGTTTCTGCTCTATATTCTAAGAACAAAAATTAATTCTTCATAAGTGGAAGAAGTGGGGCCTGATCACAAATCCATTGAGGTTGATGATATTTTTTTATTGTGTTCAGGAAACTTTGGATCGTGTTTTCACTGGACAAAATAACGTAGTTTTCTATTTGCATCAGTTTCTGCTATGCAGTTTAGGATGAAGTGGTTTATGGCTGGATTTCCATATATCCTTTAATAAGTGTGGAGAAATTCCCCATTTTTTGAACAGAAAATGCAAGTTCATTTCTGCGTATTCCTTTCATCATTTTTCTAAAAAGAAACAAGAAAACATTTGCTTTTCCGAAGCAAAAGCTGTTAACAGTCCAACCTTTATTTCAACTGTGTTTATTGGTCAGAATTCCACGGTATTTCCATTTCCAAATAGTTGATGACAGCTGAATTAGACATCTTAATTGTGTACTTTGATTGCACAATAAACCGCTTAAAATTTGTAAAAATACAAACTCTCACCCTAAAGAAACCTAACTGCATACCATGTGTTCCAATGCAGCCCAATGGTGTTCTCCAGACAGCCAGTTCTGCTTGTCTGCTGTTTTTTATTAATTATCCCGGCATTCTTTGCACTGTAACACATGATGTTACAGTGCAACACAGTGTAACACATGATGTTACAGTTGTTACAGTGTAACACATGATGATACACTTGGGACTTTTGATTATGATTCATATGTTGGTCACATAGCCACGCAACGCAACATCGTAATAGCCAGCAAATGCATCCTCTCATTTTATGCTCATCCATATGCTGACTTTTAAAAGAAGTATAATCCATACGTTTAGCTATAATACCATTCTGCAGTTTCATTTTCTGCAGAGTTTAATTGTTCTTGATGCCCAAGGTTGATAATCTCTTCTGGATGAGCAGCTCATTTGTATGGACACATTTGCTATTCAGATTTATCTTGCATAAATGTGGGACATTTTAAGTGTCTTGACTGCCTATGCAGTTTAATGTCAATGTGCAACAAAGTAAGAAGAATCTTCTACCAAATTAGCATTTCTTAAAACTTAATAATCTTTCACTGTATACTTTAGTTAAAAGTTGATTTTCTGGAGATTTCATTTCGTTATTGTTCTTTACCTGTCAGGTGAGAAACTCACAGGATATCTAAGTAATTTTTGTACTCATTCTGAAGAAATTGGTGTAATTTCTCCAGAGCTATAATGACAAAGTATAACAGAAGGGGAAAGAGATTTTAAGCAGAAGTTGCAGTGAAGCAGAGAAAGTATCTAGATTTAAACCTAATTTCAAGTAGGATTTAAAAAGGTGGTTTAGTTGACATTTCAATCTTTCTGAAATATCATAAAGATGGTCTTAAAAACTAAATCACATAATGATTGTAACACCTGGAGGCCTGTATCCTGTGACTAAGTTGGGCTTATCTCACTCCTGCAGTTCAGGCAGAGAAGGGAAAACTATACTCTTAATATCAAGACTATTGAAATGTATGCAATGTCAATGTAAGGAAGTGAGAACTCACAGAGATGTGGTTTCACCTGAAAATTATGAGTGAGGCTGCACATCTTTCATTGAACTCCATCATTATTTCAGAATTCACAAATATGTTTTTGAAAAAAAAAAAGAGGAAAAGAATCTAGAGTTCCTACACAAACAGCCAGATCAGATTCCCTCCTTAACCAGCATCTGGCTAGCACAATTTAAAATCCAGAATAGGAAAGAGGTAACGAATAAGTTAGGATTTTTTCCTAACTTATTTAGCAGAAAAAAGTCATGCTTTTGGCCTAAACTAGGTTTGCAACATTTTACCAAGCTTGCTTTCAGCCTCTCACGTGCACTATTGACTCCTGTCCTGCAACTGCTGTGTGTAGTGCTGCACTTTCTTTCATTGTAGACACACACACATTTTAATTAATATTTCTCATATATGTAGGGAAGCATTTTGCTTGGAAAATAAATTAAATATGATGGCACTTACAGAGGAAATTAATGTAACTGGATTGTTCTCATTCTACTGAGGAATATGCTAAAACAAATGTCCTTTCTTGAACATAGACTGACCACGTTTGGGGTAGAAATTATTATTGTGGCTAAGAAATATGGACATTTCAACTGTATTTAAACATTTTTTTTCTCCATAGAATCACATTTTAAAGTAGCTTGTAAATGACTTGAAAAATCCTGTGCGTTGATAGTTCATTCTTTGTGAGATATGATTTATACACACACAATATGTATTTACATGATATCATGCATCTATCTACATGTGCATGTATATTTCTCTGTGTGCTTAGAAAATAAAAAAAGCCCAAGTCTGTCCATCCTGTCTCTGTCTTGTCCCCTCTCAACTGCTTTTTTTCTGTTCCAAAATTATGTCAAAAGTCTTGCTTTTCCTGGTTTTGTTGAAAAATGGCTTGCATTAGATAAGGTAGTAGGGTGCACACAGACTGCGTATTTGTTGTAAATCCTTCTATGGTCCAAAAGTGTAAAACTGCATTAGAGAGAGATTAAGTATCTCTTTAAGTCTCTTGACTCATGTCATCCTAATTCTCCAGCTATATTTCTCAGACCAGATTCCAAGTTAGAAGGTGAACAGAAGAAGAACACTAAATTTTTTGTAGTCTTCCTTACAGATCAGTAAAAATACAAATGGACCTACAATTGACTTTTCCCTTTGCAATTCGTATTACAGTTCACTTTCAATAGTTGAATAGAGATACAGAGGTTGCAAGGCATAAATTAGCATCCCTTTATTTTTGTGCAAGATACATGAAAATAAATTCAAAGAGCAAGAAGATGGAGATTCAGGCCTGTGCTATCACTGCTGACATTTTTGTAAACTGTGGATTATTCATTTTAAAGCAAACAGAAAACACCAGAGGACATTCTTGGGTGCACATCCCAGTTTTACAGTAAGTCGTATTTGGGCCACAGATCTTCTTAGGCACTTCCTGTTTAGTTTTGTTGTTTCTGCTCTGTGCAGCTCGTGTCGTGCCTTAAATTGAGAGAGAAGACTGCAAGGAAGCATGAGAATGAAGGAGAAAATAATTGGTATTGAAGACAGTCTTCCCATGGAACCCATAATTCTTCTTTTCTATTAAAAATAACCATTTTAGTACTTCATGTGTCCTCATCTATCCTAGTCTACCCGTAACATATTTGTCAGATAGTCGTTAGAGACCAAACTCTTGCGTCTTTACACACAATGTTTCTTATACCATATCATCGCATTGGTACTAACAAGACTGACGGCTACTCAGCACGATAAACGGCGATGGTGTTTCACCCCACCCTTGGCCACAGGACTGGTTTCACAGAAGTACAAATCACTACTTAAACTACTTCCATCCCGGTATAAACCTCAGTAAAATAAGGAGACTCATAACTTTTCATTCCCAGAATGACAGAGCTTTCAGCTGTGTTTAAAAGCAAGAAACAATGGCGCAGGTTGGAGAAGGGCAGAAAGGTCGGGCTACGCCAGCTCCCTGGTGCCGGCACCAAACTAGCTGCATTCTTTCCGCTCATCTTCGCCGTCGAAAGTGCTCTTTAGTCCATGCAGTCAAAGGTTGGGCTCTGGTCACTTCCAGATCTCATAGACACAGATAAAGACACCTCCATTTCTGTGTTGTCACCAAAGCACCACTGGTAAAATATTTGACCTTTCCCCTTCCACGTCTGCAGTGTATGCACCCTAAACATCTACTGGCCCAGCGCTCCAGCACTGGAACAACTCTGTAAATTGTCCCAAATGCCTTCATGTCCCATTTTTGGAGCCTGCACCCTCTTTTTTGTTGGCATCTGGCTGTTCAAGGCTGGGTACAGTCTGCTCACAAATGGGTGCACTGGGGTCAGCTTGTCCTTGCTTCGTGCTGGCACACAAGCAGTGGAGACTGCCGGGGCCAGGGATTTCCTTCCCTCCTGGCTCTCCCTCCTCACTGCCTCGCTGCCGCTTTAACACAGAGACCTCAGACTGTCGTTCAAGTGTTAATTCTTAACTTCCTACTGGAGAGAAAAACACTCCCTGTTGGGATACTGAAACTTCTGAGTGGTTTACTACCAAATCAGTGACAGAGGGAAAATTAAGATATAGGTCATGGGTCCCAGTACTGTTTAAGATAAAAGACTGTCCTGTCATTTTAAATCATTGCTGATTATTGATGACACTTTGAATACCAGGGAAAGATAAAGTAATATAGTTTAAATCTTTCTGTGCAGTAGAGGGAGATTAAATATATATGTGCCACAAACAATTTTTCAGTTGTTGAAGGACTGAGTAAAAGAAGTATTTTTTGAGTGGATGAAACTGTGTAATATCTAGAGTATTACAGCATTGTACCTATCTAATACTTGAATTTAGATCGCATCTAATATATGAAGCACTGATCTAATTTTTTTAGGAAAAAGCTTGATGTATTGTTATTTTCAGTTCCATTCCCTCTGTTTTATTGCATTATAAACTGGAGACAAACATGTTTTTGAAAAAAAATATTCTCAGTATATAAAGTTGTAAAATTTATATTAAATGTATAACCTTTTATAAGCAATTTTAGTATTTATTTCTCTCCCATTTACAAAGAATAAAGGGGAAAAAATAAATTGGTTTTTTTTGCCCTCTCAAGGAGCCATATTGATTGTCAGAGCTGTTAAAGCCTTAATTCCCTGAATAATTAAGACTAATGTCCTCAGCAGTGTTCAGTATGCTGTTCTGGCCCTTGATGGGTGAAAATAAAAGTGCCTACCAACAGTACTCTGAAAAGAAGTTCTTACTGTTTTATAGATTTTCCTTTTATTTTTTTACTAAATACTTTTAACTGAAGATCATGAATATTAATTGACACTAACAGAATACATCCTATCTTCTGTCACGTAATTTTAATAGCTCATAAGAATGTATGAATGGGTAATACTGTACAATAAATAATACATGAGTTTACATTGTTGCAAAGCATTTAAAATAGTTTTGTTTCTTTCACACCATCTGCTTAATTCACACATTCATTTTTTGAAAAGTTTATTGTTATTAGAAGCACTTATAAAAGAGAAAATTATGTTGAATTGATAACAAAGAGAATTCCTACAATCAGGCCTTGGCTTATTTCTGAGAAAATGTTGTAAGCTAAATTAACTTTAGCTCTCTCAAAGATAAATTCCACTTTCAGATGGTGCAATTCAACAAAATTCAATTGAAATTAATTGAGGGGTGTAAATCTGGAACTATTCCAGTCAAATTAATGGAGTTATTCAGAATTTATAATCTTGTGACAGGAAAAATGTGTCCTTTAGTCAGCTAAGAAAACCTATTAAGTTGGCAAATGCTTAAAACAGTTGTGTATTTCCACTGTAAATCTTTGCTTGCAGTAAATAATTCCTATTATTTGGATAACAAAAAAGGAAATATTGCACTTTGCCGAACAGAACTCAGGACAATTTGGAAAATATGCATACGGCATTTGAGGTGAAATTAACATCAGACTTTATTTGCATGCCAATACACAGCTTGCCTGGCGTCTACATTGTCTCAAATAAATGAATTAAAAATATCTCTAGCTCTACAAATACCCAGCACAATATATTAACACAAATCATTAATAAACAAAACTCACCATCAAACAAACTGACTGCATCCTCTTTTGGGGTCCTTTTGAGATTACTTTCAAATACACTGTTTGTAGCTGATGGACAGCCTTACTGTGAGTCATTTTGAAAACATTACCAAGAGTGTTTTGCTTTAATGAAAGAAGTATTTTTTTTTTATTTTTCATATGGGATTAAACACATGACCAACATCTGATTAGCTGCTTTCTAGGTGTGCAGTGTTGCATTCACAGCGGAGTGCACTTAAGTATTAAAATGATTAATCAGATTCTTAAATACCTTTAAAGCAAAAATATCACTCTTGCTTTTCAAACTTGAATTTTATTCACAGACAGCATTTCAAGATCAGTTTTCTAATTTATAATTGCTGTTAAACGTTGAAGCGTAAAGCACCAGATAGCTATCTGACAGAAAAAAAAGAAATAGAATATAGTCCAGAACTGACAAGCTACAGAAAATCACACAGGAAGTTTTCCTAACTGGTAGGCTATAAGAATAAGTGAAAACTTTGTCTTTACTGATTATTAATTGAGTAAACAACATGGCACTTACCTCTATAAAATCAGTGAACAGCAGAAAACATTGGTGGAACAATTTACATGTGTTTGTCGTGGGAACGCGCTCTTCCTAATGAGTGGGCTTTTAACTAATGAGAAACTGAAACCGAGAGCATCTGAAGGGCAGAATTTTACCTAAGCACTCATCATGTCATTGGAAAAAAAGAAAATAAATTCATTAAAAAGTTAGCCGTCTAACTTGTAAGCAGCCTGGCTTTTGTTATAACAATTTTATATCACCTACTTTACGGCCTGCTAAGAGAACGATCGGACCAGTGTTTGAGAAGAGTTAAGTTGTGTTTTGAGAGTTACGTGGTCTGGACTAGGCAGTGACAGGCATTGACAGCAGGGACAGCTCTGTCACTGCGGTGCAGGGTGAAGCAGGGATGCTTGCAAAACTGAGTAAACAAAATAGTTCAGGGAGAGCATGTTAAAGAACTGGCTGGATGGCCAGGCTGAAAGAGTTGCAGTGAACGGAGTTAAATCCAGTTGGCGGTCGGTCATGAGTGGTGTGTTCCCCAGGGCTCAGTTTTGGGGCCGGTCTTGTTTAATATCTTTATCGATGATCTGGGTGATGGGAACGAGTGCACCCTCACTAAGTTTGAACACAACACCAAGTTGTGTGGGAGTGTTGATCTGCTGGATGCTAGGAAGGCTCTGCAGAGGGATCTGGATAGGCTGGATCAATGGGCTGAGGCCAACTGTATGAGGTTCAACAGGGCCAAGTGCTGGGTCCTGCACTTCAGTCACAACAACCCCATGCATCACTACAGGCTCGGGGATGAGTGGTTGGAGAGCTGCCCAGCGGAAAAGGACCTTGGGGTGTTAGTCGACAGCTGGCTGAACATGAGCCAGCAGTGTGCCCAGGTGGCCAAGAAGGCCAACGGCATCCTGGCTTGGATCAGGAATGGTGTGGCCAGTAGGAGTAGGGAGGGGATCATGCCCCTGTACTCGGCACTGGTGAGGCAGCACCTTGAGTACTGTGTTCAGATTTGGGCCCCTCACTACAAGAAGGACACTGAGTTGCTGGAGCATGTCCAGAGAAGGGCTACGAGGCTGGTTAGGGGTCTGGAGAACAAGTCTTATGAGGAGCGTCTGAGGGAACTGGTGTTGTTTAGTCTGCAGAAGGGGAGGCTGAGGGGAGACCTTGTTGCTCTCTACAGCTACCCGAAAGGAGGTTGTAGTGAGGCAGGTGTCAGTCTCTTTTCCCAAGTAGCAAGTGATAGGAGGAGAGGCAATGGCCTCAAGTTGCATCAGGGAAGGTTTAGATTGGATATTGGGAAAAATTTCTTCACCGAAAGGGTTATCAAGCACTGGAACAGGGTGCCCAGGGAAGTGCTTGAGTCCCCATCCCTGGAGGTGTATAAAAGATCTTTAGATGTGGCGCTTAGCGACATGGTTTAGTGGTGGGCTTGGTAGTGTTAAGTTTATGGTTGGACTCAATGATCTGAAGGGTCTTTTCCAAACTAAGTGATTCTGTGATTCTACGGTTCTATGATTTGGGCATAAACCTCCCTAAAAACTAACCTGAAGTGCTCAGGCTTTCCATTCCCTGAACATGACACCTGCAAGCAGATTCCGGGGACCACCAGTTCCTGATCCCAGCAGCTGAGTGCCATGGGATGGCATGAGGGACCAAAGCAGGGCAGGAGGGACCAGCAGTATCACAGCACCCTTGTGTGCGCCTCAAAGAGGCATTTAAAATGATTCAGCATGACAACAGCTTAAACAGCTACAACTCACCTCAACGACCAGTCAAAACCCTATCCCATCAGCTGTATAGGGATGGATAGAAGGGGTCCCTACATGCAGAAGTATGATGGTCAAGAGCACTTGTGTATCATAACAGTGCAGACAAGGGGATCAGAAATGTCCACATCCCCATGTGGGAAATGCAAAGTGTAAAAGAAGGAAACCCTGTGTTTCCTCATCTTGTCAAGCATGATTGTGGCCATTTAAGTATTAAATTTAAAATAAATACAGTAAACAAGTAGAGAGAATTTTTGGAACAGTTACAGATGTTTTTGTTGTTGGGCACATTTGTCTCCCAATCAGTGCAGCTATTTGAATTAAATAAGAAACAAATAGCTCCCTGAGCCCTGGAAATAATAAAGGCAAGTTTCCTATGGGCCTGTGTCTCATCCTTGACTGAGCTCCAGACTCAAGTTTCCCAAGGCTGAGGCATGTACAGAAGATCTCTCCTGCAGTGGTTCTCCGGCTTTCAGCATGACTCCCTTTACTTCTTGCCTTTTACTCAGCAGGTTGTTTCCACCAGTGGGTAGAGATGAGACGGTCCCTGACACCTGAGCACTCCTGAGTGTCTGCCTGATGTTTGCTGTCAGGGGAGGACATGCAATAACACAAACAGGCAGACAGACAGACTTGTGCCCATATCTACACGCTCTGTGCAGATTTTTAGCATCCATTCTACAATGGGAAGGGCTGAAATAACTTCCCATTGCTGACGGTTGCCCAGCACCTTCAGTGCGTTTCACAGCTATCCCATTAAGCCATTGTAAAGGTCTCTTCAGCCCAATTATCTCAGCCTGTAGGCTCGGGAGTGGAGACCAACGTGACACATGTGAAATGCTTCTTTCTCTATGTGTTTCTAGCTGCCTCTTCCCCTTGGATGGTGGCTGCTAACCTGGGTGCTGCCCACCTCCCCCTTACTACACCCTTACCCTGCTTGTAACGATTAGCATCACCTTGGAGCCTCGACTGCACAACTCAACCTTGTCAGTATTGCAGCGATACTTGCCCTTCACTTTCATCCTTATTCTGGGTCTCATTTTGCTCCACTAAAATATTTGCATTTTTCTTATCCTGTGCTCACATGGAACAATAGGAAGAAAACTGAGGCATAATTCACAAGGAATTGATTTCCATTATTCTCTCTGTTCTGTCTGTTCAAATACACCATGTGAAGAATAACTTTCTAATTAAATGTTATTAAAAATATCTCTATGTAAGAGTAAAATACATAGATGCTCTGCACACGTATTTGGTTTATATACATATGTAAGTAAAATCTTTGGTATAGTCAAAAAATAGACCTATTCAGGTCTTTAATAGAAGAACTTAAAATAGAATGGTAGGGTGGAAAAAACAACTCGGATAAACCAGTAGAAAGTACCACATTTCTTTGACTAAAGTGGGAAAGAACGACAAATTTGAAGTAAATGGCTGGCACCTACCAAGGCACCACCCACTCCAGGGTTTTACTGAGAACCACACACAGAAGTGAATCCTGCAGGACAAACAGGAGACAAAGACAACTCAAGAACTTGCTGCTTCAAGGCATCACAAGTCATTCACGCAATGCTCTGAGCTGCCAAAGCAAGAGAAATCCCACCAGCCACCGGCGAAAAAAAGCCAGCAAGAGCAAAACTTATGTGTTCAGGATGGTGAAACAGTGCCAGAAAGTCCAGGATGGAAGAAGCGGCTTTGAGAGCAAGTAGTTTCTGTTTTACGATACTACTTGATGCCAAGACTTAATAAAAGTCAGTGTGGTACTCTAACCCACCACATGTTGTGGGTTTTCACCTTTCTTTCTACCTGCGCTTGTGTGGGCACTAAGAACTCAGGGTGTTGTGTTCGTGTTGTTGTCTTTACTTGATACTGCAGTTACATTGGATGTTCGAGAAATGGAGATCATGGGGGAGGTGCAACGATTGCCGTGAGTCAGCAGCTATCGATGCCTGCCATCTGACAAAGGGATGCCTGGGCGTCTCTATATATATATATAATTCTGACAGAGAGGAGGAGAAGGACACTAGGATTTGCAGTCTGGCTCCTGCCAACCTCCCCCTGAGCTGTACAAAGCTTCTGCTAAACCTGAAAGCCCAGAGCAGCCTGAGATATTATTTTCATGGAGCGCCTGACTCTTGCTGTGTCTCCTGATGTCGGGTGGTGGGCGTCTACATCGGGAACCTTCCCAGGTTCTGCTCCTTCTTCTCAGCAGCCAGACCTCAGCCCCAGACACCCTGTAGGAGAGGCAGAAAATGTTCTCTGGGACAGCAGGAATGACGGCTGCAGCAGGAGAAAGGGAACTGTAGGGACAGACTGTTGGGGGAATAATTCAGAGAGAAATTTCTGCTTTGGTTTGATTTGAATTACAAATGAAACCAAGATCTTTAATAGAAGGAATTAGAGGAAGAAAGCTGTACTTTATGTAGAGTGGCATTTGTTTAGAGCTGGAAAGGAAGCACAGCTGTTCCCAGCCTCTTATTACCCATCTAAAAATAATGATATTTTTATTTCAAAGATTCATTCCTGATAAATAGAATCCAGCTTCCTATGCATCGAGAGAGAAACACCTCAGGAAATCACAATAGGAAAATTGGTTGCCACTTGAATAAAATGTAGTCTGTTCTCAAATACAGAACTGTTTGTTGGGGTTTTTTTCCAGATAACTGTCAAAAAAATTAGAATGTATGTTTTCTAGCTAATTACCAAGTAGTTATTAATGTTGATGTTTAAAGACTGTAAGAAAAATATGAAGTCCTGATATACAGTAAAATCCAGGTTCTACACCATGTCACAAATGCATTCTGAACAATAAATGCTTCTAAAAAACTCACATCTTATTAAACAACCTGACTAATACAGCAATTCTATGAAGAATATACATTTAACAACAGAATTACTTCAAGAGTTTTAGAAAAAATTAAATTCAGCACTGCCTACAGAGTATCTCCTTATGCTCTGTAGCTAGAAAAAAAAGGCTGAGAAGGGGTGTGGGAATAATGCAGTATTAGACTGAGGTTTAATGCTGATTTTTAAAATACATATTGTTAAATTGATTAGACCTGTGGGCTATGGGCTTCATTTCAAGCATGTTTGTACGTGTACCTGGTACTGAATTCCACTCCTAAGGGTCTATTTTATTTAAACTTAATGTGAAATAAGAGGGCTCATGCCCCTGTGGTCAGATTTCCAAGTCATATCATTGCCTAAAGATGCAAACAGGCACGCACTGACATTGTTAAAAGCAGTTGAACTGATTGAGCCTCATAGGACTAAGGGCTTATATCTGTAAAATTATTCAAATATTTCATTTCTGTTTATTGGTGATTTCAGTGCAGTCAGGCACCTAGCTATCTTTGGGCATGAGACTGAGAGCATTGTACCAGGTTTGTTGATTTTGAAAGTATTATTAGATAGTTATTTGCGCTTTAAGCCTTTATGTAATTGTATAAATCTATCCCTTCGAGGGTTAGAGGGTTAAAGGATTAGGTCCCTCTCTTGCATTTCTGAACACATTTAATCATAAATACTGTACATGTGATTTTATGGCTAGATAAACTAAAACTAAAACACACCCTAAAAATATTTAGCTAACCATGAGACAGAACAAGCTGCCTCTCCCAGTTTTTGTTTGGACAGGGGGCAAGTTTGGGCTGCTTGTATCTACTGTTCGCTTCCTTTTTGTCAACATTTATCACCAACACCTTTTTGGGGAACAGCACCCTGTTGTTACAGGCTCTCGGTGGAGTCTGTCTGAAGGCAAGGATGCTCAGGTCGCCTCTGCCAGAAAAGTGCTTGGCCCCCATTGCCAGCACTCAGCCTCCGACCCAGAGTCACATCCACCTCCCTCAAGCTGCCGGACCAAATCTGACCTACCCCACTTATTTTGCTGGGGGGCATCACGCTGCCTGCTGCTGAATTGCCAACACAACCCACCGGTGCCAAACCACATATATATATATAAAAAACTCTTTCCAGTAGGAGCACCTCTGAATAACATGTGTTCAACCTGCGTGTGAGTGGCACTTCTGCCAGGCAGGAAAGGAGAGTGGGCGTGCACAGCTTCAGGGTGGAATCAAGGTCAGACCTGTGAATGCCAAGGCAATTACTAATCAGCCAGCACCAATGCAAAGTTTGGGCTGGTTTCGTCAGGAGAAAGAGCAGGGGTGCAACAGTTTTACAAGGAAATTTTGCAATAAGGTTAGAGGTTCTGTCCAAGCAACATCTAATGTTCCCTCAGCCTGATGCAAAACATAAGAAATTAAAGATAAATCCCCTTCAGTTTCCTTATGTTTTATAAAGAACCTAAAAATCCATTTAAGACAGAACCTCTTACAGTAACGCCTCTGCATTTCTGCAAATATATATTTCTGTGGGTAAATGCAAAAAGTGTGCACTTTAGTAACATTCTCCAGTGGTTTGGTCAATCTCAGTTTTTAGGTATTCTTTCAAGCAGTCCTGAGAATATACTCAGCATTTGGGGCCTTTGCACATAGATGGCTGAGATCTTACCCTGGCAATGGTTATGTTTACAATATAAAGAAGCAATACAAAGATAGAAAAACATGTTTAAATCTCAAAACCTGCAAACATTTATAAGCTTATCACACTTGGAGCATAGTTTTGGAGAGATAAATGCTTTATGAAGAACTCTCACAAAATCAGATCCGTGGCTCCCCAACTCTTGGTACCTCTATCAAACAGAGAAAAGTAGGGCTGACTCGCTGAACACATTGCCCTGAAGACAGGAGTCACCAGGTCTGAGATGCTGCTGTCTGAAGAGTTGCTTTACTCAAAGACTTCTTCCTAATTTTTTTTTTCTGCAATATTGCCATTATTTTGGCACTTCTTTAGAAAAAAATGTTGCGCGTTCACTTTTTTCTAAGTGTAGATGAATTTTCGTTGTCCCACCAAAGGGAGTTGGTAATCTCATCACACAGGAAGAGAATAAATAACAGACCTTAACAGACCTTGTTCCTGGGTGAACAGAGGAATGAAGTTATATTTAAAGTGCAAGGAGGAACAAATGGAATTTATTGTTCAGCTTCATGCAGAGAGGTGGCTGACTCACAGGCCTGTACGGCTGACTGTACTTTCAAGCAACAGCAGGAGATTAAATGAATAAGGAGAAAAAAAATGTCAATTTATGTTGACTAAAGAGGAAGCTAAAGAACCACCACGACTTCCCACATACTTCTGCAAGGCAACTTTCTTCTGTTTCTATTGTACAGCCAGAAAGCAGAAGCTGAGGCCTGTGGCTAAATCATATCTCCGCAATTTTCATAGATTTTCTGTCCTAGTATGAAAACAAGCAGGATGATAGAAAACTCATGAGATCAGGTTATTCCCGCATATGAAAAAGAATACTTTTCATTTCCACAGTAAGTACTTTTGGATGCTAATAAAAAATAAATAGACAGCACTTGAGAAAAACCTTTGTGTGGAAAATATGTCTTTGCTTATCTATATACATATGTGCATGTGTATATATATACAGAAATCACAGTCAGAAACCCACTGCTTACAAAATGCACTTCACACTTAGACTCATTTTCTGAAGTCTATGCTGTAAACTGAAACTTGGATAAGTGGAGAGGGTAATGGTAAGCCACCTCTAAAACCAGGAGATTTGTTTTTCTTAAATTATTTAGCCCTTCACTTTGTTGAACACTCAGGCTCGTGAAATGTTGTCCAAAAGTTGTTTGTCGGCTAGTAGAAATATGGTAAAGAAAGATGTTTGCAGAAGTGTTCACTTTGGTCATGCCCCTTGGCCTTTCAGAAGCTCTTTGTGTGGAAGAAGTGAAAGAGGAAAGACTCGAAAAAGTGCTGAAGATGCAACAGGGTTGGGGAACCCGCGGCCCAGCACCCAGACCCCACCAGCACTGCACACTTTCGTTATGCCACGCTAAAGCAGAGAGCGAAGGGGCAATGTTGGTAGCACCCCGGGGCAGTGGCGACTGCAGGGGCGGTGACGCTCAGCAGCCCTGTCACCAAAAAGGCAGCAGCAGCCAGTCATGGCGAGAGAGCCATCTCATGCCTCCGAAACAAGCCCTTTCTAATAACCATCCTTCTCATCCGTGAACTTCCTTTCCAGCTTATTTTCCTTCCTTGTGTTATTTTTTCTCAATCCTTTCTGCTTTCTGTTGGAGTGAGAGCTCAGCTTAGCCAGGCAGATTGCCTTAACCCTGCTACATTTAGCTTAGTGCAGCAAGCTAAAAACCAGTCCCAAACAATCGGACCTAGTTCTAAAAAAACAAAAGTTTTCCATGAATTGTAGAGAGGAAAATAAGAGCAAAAGGCAAATGTTTTTCCTGGCCTGAAGAACACAGTTTGGATCATGTGCTCCAAAAGCTACCCAGATGCAGACCCTGTGTTTTCCTGCCCGTGCTATTCCTTCCTCCTTCCCCTTCCTATCAGAAGGCTTTGTCTTGCTTTACAAGGAAATATTTAATTGTGAAACACAAAAGCCACTGCCTGAAAAAAACACTTTTTTTTTTTCCACAGAAAAGGCATTAATTATGACTTCAAAGACTACCAAATGAGAGAGGTTTTTTCCTCTAAAAATATGGCATAATATAAAAAATACTATATTATAAAGTGGAACTATTTAGAAATACAGTGTACTGAGTTTTCTAATAAAATTTGACTCAAATTATATTCACTTCTTTGAAAATCTTAACCCTAATTTTGAAGGTTTTTCTGTTTTCTTGCTCCCTTCTCTCTATTCATCTTCCTTATTTTGGCATTTTAACAAAAATTAAATGAAATTTTGCTTCTTACTTAAATAGTGAGAACCAAGGGCCTTACAACACAATCTCAAATCCACATTTTTGTGCAAATCCAGGAAGTAGTACAGTCATTTTCCGTAACAGTTTGTGTCTCACCTTTAGACTAATTTTCATTTTTCAAGCACAGTCTGCATATGCATACGGGGAACTCCCATAAGGAAGCAGATTACTTAGGCATCAGAGAAACACCCTGTGTGACTTAGGCTGGGACACATCCTTAGGCTTGCGGCTTGCCTAAACAAACTAGATATGGAGCCGTCTTACTACCCTGAGTCATGCAAAATCCCATAAGTACGGAATTTGAAGTAAATGAACCCTTTTGACACCCATTGGGTGAACAACCTGTTCCCTGCAGAATTAGGGGTTACCGTAGGGATGACACTGTGTCACCCGGGCCAGGCAGAAGCTGGGTGTGAGCACGGAATTACCCTGAGACAATGACTTGCTGCATGATTGGGAGGTGAATTCACGCTTTGTCATCCAGCCACTCACATTAGGGTTTCTGTATTTCAAAGACTTCCTTGGGCAATAAAAACACTTGAAACCATTTCAGTCATTCACCCTTCTGTTCCTAACCACGTGAATAGAAACAGTTTGGGATTACACTCCCAAATAAAACTCACAAGACCGCCTGAGAGATGTAGAAGCCTATGGTTTGACTTTCAGTAGGAATCAGGCACACAATTCATTTCAATAAAAGGTTGATTTTTCCACCTTAAATACACATTAGGATTTCCATGATACAACACAAAATTATGCCTCTATTCTTACTAAATTAAAACATATTCTCATCATGTGTTAGGCTGGCAATGATGCACATTGTCAAGTTTGCCTGATGTTCTTCCATCACTAGACACTATTTCTGGGGTACTTGAAGCCCAAATAAAAGCAGGGAGACCCTCCACACTGGCTTGCTCCCCTGCCCCACAGAGGAAGCAGCTACTAAATGAGCATGAGGGGAAGCAGAGAGGGGGAGCAAGCAGGGAAGCAGGCAGGAGATGCTGTAATACTGATGGGAGAAGAGGGCAAAGCCCAGGGCGCACAGGGGGATTGGAAGGGGACGAGCAAAGGGCAGCCGAGGATGGGGACAGACAGTTGCCAAGGGGCTGCCTCTTTTACCGTCTCCTGCCATTTCAGTATTTGACTTGAAGATATTTTTACAGATCAAGTGTTGTACAAAACTGTAAATTGGTCTCCTCATCTTTCAGGTTTTCACCCTTAATAAGGTGACCATAATCGTAAACAGCAGTTACTACCACAAAAGTCCTTCTTCTGACGTGACTATAAAAATGTTATTGTGAATGTTCTGCTTTTTTACTCTTCTTATGCATTTAGTTTAAAAGCTAGCAGTGTTTTGTCTTCTTTTTCTAACTGCCAACTTTGTAAAACCAGCAGCAACCAAAAGGAAAGCTGGTAGCTGATGGCTTTCTATCCGATTAATCATTCTGGGCAAGGAAGGCTCTCAGATGTGTTCTCAGCCACACATTGGCAACCCCACTCTTTTCAAACTGCAGTTATATCTGTGCAGATCGCCCATCTTCAGTACACTTCCTTAGATATAATGATTTGACATTTGATTAATGATTCTTGTTATTGTGCACAGAAAGAAACAGAAACCCACTCAGACTGAGCGATGTGACTCTGAAGAGCTCGCAGTGGCGTTACGCACTAATGGGTTATTTCTGCAACACAGATTAGAAATATGTCCCTGAGTTTGTGCAGGATGTGTCTTACTCTTGTGGAGAGGGCCAGCAGAAGGACCATATGTCATTTAAATCCCATTTAAACATTATTTTAAGGGCACTAGTAGGACTTGTGTGCTCCGTCACTCTTTCCATAGGGATTAATTTCAGGAGGGTCATTGTCATGTTGATTTCAAAGGAAAATTGCACTTTAAGTCGAGGACATGGCACCATCTTGTGGGTGAAAATGAAAGTTGGTTTTTTCTTAAGTAAATTTAGTTGGTTTTCACTTTTCTCTCATTTCCCGCCCCCTCCTCTTTTTGGTTCTCATAATTCTAGAGAGCAGCCTTTTGTGTCTAAAATATAATCATTGTTTCAGAAGACTTTAGAGAAGAGTTGTGCTCTATTATGCAAAAAGCGCACAATATTTTGATGACTTACAATGCTACACAGATTTCTGAGACATCGACTAATGTCTATGAATGATTTTTTAAAAACCCTTTTGAGGTCAGCCCCAGAAAATTAAAATTAAAAAAAAAAAGCAAGCTAAATTATGTCTAGCGAGAAAAAAATGGCTACATTTGCAGTGGCAATGTCTTACTCCCAGAACCCAGTCAAAATTGTTCAAAACCACATGCACAGGACTTCAGCTTGCTTAAAAACTGAGACCTGTGCCTCCACTCTGAGAATTATCACGATGCAGACTCATTGTTCTCAGCCTTTTTTTGTTAAATACCTCGATTTCTTCTACTTGTAAAGGACTAGTCAGACTTGTCAGCAACCTACTGTGGAGACAGAAAAGAGAAAACCAAGAATATTGTTTATGATAGAGTATTACCAACTAGTTTAATATGCAGATAATTGTAGGGCTATGAGTAAAATGTGTAGTGCTTAAGCTCGTTTATTTAAAGGCATGCCCCTAATAATAGTCAGTCATCTCAGTGGGATTTGCCTCTCTTTAGATATCACCAGTATGAATGTCTATACCTGAACTGGTCACCAAGGCTCCTTTTGAAGTCACGAAGGAGTAATAGCTGCTTTTAAGGTGCAGTTCATCTCATATCTGAAATAGATCAGCTGACTCATACCCTTAAAGTGCTTTTTTTTTTTCCTTTGGTTATACAGGGAAAATGATGTGGCACAGTAAAATGAATCCCACCCCTTGTGCCTCATATAAAAGACATTATGAAGATTTTTTTTGAGCCCTGTGAATGATATTTAATTCAGCACTCCAAATGACTTAATACAGACTACCTTAAACACGGATTTCAAGAACAAGCTCTAAAGATCAAAACTCGATTAAGAGCCATTAAAATAACTTAATATAGGGCTGCACATGCTGCATCAAGAGGTTGGCATGATCCTTTGTGCTGAGCCTATGAGAGGAACTAGATATTTTAGCACTGGTAGCTTTACATTTAGAGGTGTTTTGAGTTCTTTTTGCCTGTGGTAACTGTAAGTATAAAGCACCATTCACAGAAGTTAATGCGCAAAGTAACAATAGCTGCTCTTTTTAATCACTGAAATACAAGTTAATCCTCAGATATTTCTTTCTAATTGCAGCTGTTTTCGAAAACCAAAGTCAATATGAGAATATGAGAATATCAGAATATGATCTGGGCTGTAAAGTAAAATCTAACACAAGAGTATCCTCCTTACAAAATCAGATATTTGTGCAAAGAATATGGTCCTGCATTGGCGTCACGCCTTGTGAGCAAAGCTCAGAGGCTGTCTCCCTGTTGCCGAACAGAAGGCTGAACTTCACAGCACCTGGATACAGCACCTTCTCTTGACCACATTGCAGGACTAGCCACTCCCAGAAGCATGGGGAGAAAATGGGAAGGCTGGTCGGTTTTGCTGCCCAATGTTTCCCCTACACCTGCAAGGTGTGGAGATCCTCTCTCGTGAGATGCAGTGGTGGGACAGGTCTTGCCCATCCTCCCAGCGTGACACAGGACAGCGGTTCAGAGCCTTCTGCTGCCCAAAGCTCATGCAGGAAAACAGACAACGTCCAAGTGCTTCCACTTTCAACCCCTGGCTGGACACACCTGGCACCCACATGTTACAGGACACATCTCTCAGAGTTTCCAGTACTTGAAGGTTAACCTGCTAAGGGATTATTCATCTGGGCTTTATGCCACACCTTGCCCTCCAGGAGATGAAGGTCTCCATTTTGGAATTGCTGATTCAGGAATACCTCTAGGTATTCCAGATGAGATATATCCTATCTGAGATCTCCTTCCCATGATCTTCTCTTCTCTTGGCAAGGAATATTCCAGGACACTCCATAGATGCATGTTGTAAAATAATGGCAGCATTTAATCAGAAGTAAAAGAACAAAAGATACATATATATATATATATATATATATATATATATATAAAGTTGTAAAGGCAAATCATTAGAAAATGCTTCCCCAAAATCTTACTTAGCAAGGCTGTAAGTATCTACCTGTGAATTTGTAGAGAATAAGTAAGAGAGATTAAGGGTGTGTATAGCAAACCAGCCCAATTATTCACCCGATGAGGAAAGACATCAGAACCTTGTTCAACAAACTACGAACAGTTAGTAGAAAATTGAAGTTACAGAAACACAGTACAGACATAATTTGGGCAAGATACATGGTCTAGAAGTGAAATGTCCAATGTTTAAGGAAAGAGGACAATCCCTAGCCCAACACAAAGCCCTTGGCAAATTTAGGAGCTTGCCTAGGCTCCCCAGCTCCATATTTATAGTAAGCGTTTGCACAGGCCAGAATCATTATGGAAACACTGCCTTAGGCAAGGCAAGAATCTGGTTGACTCTTTGGCCATTTCTTGGACTGAATCTCTTCTGATGTTAGAAGCAGTCTGGCTCATTTAAATGGTAGCAACTCCACCCACCTTTTAATCTCCTGCTGTGTTTCTTGGGTTTAAAATGTCACTGAGAGTAGAAGCGGTTCCCGCAGCACCCTGGGCCCAATGGTGAGCATGATGGAGCTGGGACCTTTCCTCAAATCTCTTCTCCTGCCATTTGCAGCCCATCATCGCAGACTAAAGACAGGGATGTAATTTCAATGGAAAATCCTCTAAACGTTAAACTTTGCCTGATCAGTTTGAACAAAACTTGGAGTTTTTAACTTCTTTATTCAATAATCATATGTTAAAAAAACCCTTAATATTTGTTATCAGGTCTTTATACATTCCCTGCCTTCCATTTAGCTCAAGAGGGGCAGAAGACTTTTCAGTAATATATATGGAAAAGGGCTTTGATTGATAGAATAGTTTAGGATTTTAAGTCTTAGGCAGCAGTTGAAAAGAGAACACACAAGGGCTTAGCACTGAGCTTTGGCTGTTTGGGGGTCCAGGATTGTTCCCATACCTTTCGTTGGTAAAAATCTCATTTACCTCACTGCAGATAAGACTACACACCGGACAACCAGTCATGTTCGCAACGTATTTAAATTCTTATCCATCTATTGAGCTCAACTTGCAACTACTACAGATCTCTCTGATTCATTGTAAATGTTTACCGTAGGAGGAGGTTTGTATTTACATGCCAGCTGCTTACAATACCTGCAAACACTTTGGCACTTTGAAAGCAGGAGGTTTTTTGTGTGATTTTGTATTCAAATTATCTTGGATGACCAGCAGTGACATCAAAAATCCATGTGAGGAAGCAGAGCTATTCAAAGCTTTCTAAGAAAAAGCTCTACCTTCTTGGAAGTCCTGCCTCTGCTTAGGCCCTGAGCTATGCAATCTCATCCAGACGGTACAGCCACACTGAAAGTTCAGTTATAGCCATAGCTGGTTCAAAAATTCCAGTATAATAGGAATTTGTGAGACCAAAGACAAACGATGCTCTTCAAGATTGCTGAAGGCAAATGATTCTTCTCTGGTGAGAGTTTTCCTTTACTCCAGTGGCCAGGAAGCATCCCTGTTGGAAGAGCAGTGCAGGACCAGAAAAATCAGTGATGATAAACATACTAATACATACATATATACACCCACATATATATACATGCACAAATGCCCCCATCTCTGTAATACATGGCAATTTTAATGAAACCAACTGTAAACGAGCATGCTGCTTTCCGGATTGTGGGCTATCATGAGACACGAAGTACTGATGCGGGTACAGGCCTGTAAAGTGCCTGTTTTGCTGGGGGGAGGGGGTTACCCCCCGCTGCGAAAGTACTGCTAACCTTTAGAGAGTATATTACGGCTGATTAACTTTGTAGACTGCATTGGTAAATGGACGAGTTTGTTTCCAAGTATTTAAAATCTCTGATCACTGGCTCAAAAGCACGTGTTGAAACACAACTCTCTTGTGTAGATTGTTTACTTTGTTTTGTTTGTCTGCTTGTTAAAACTTTTGGCATAACTTTAGCTATTCAGTTTCATCAAGAGAAAAACAAGTACAGCAAAGCAGAAACTTTGAACTTTTATCAGTAGCTGTGCTTTTGAGGGAGAAGGGAAAGTTAGACCAGCCAACCACTAACAGTAAGCAACTGTTTGCTTTAAATTAACGAGGAAATAACATGTAGAAGTGGAAATGGTGGACAAAATTATTGCTACAAGGCAGAAAGTGTTGATAGTAGTATTCTCTAACAGCAGCAGGGCCTCACTGCATTTCACCTTTGGCGCTTCTCTCTTCCGATAAGCACAGTGCCGAGCTGTACAGGCTTTGTGTCCACACGTATAGCTTGCACTCACCTCGAGCTGCCCTTCCTCGGGAAGCTAACACCACAGCCATATCTTAAGCGATCTAGAGGTTGTGATAGCAGAAGGGTGGAAACAAGAAACGACTTGCACAACCTCACGTGCACGACCAGCAGAAGGAGTTATGTTGGGAATGGTGGGGTTTATGCTCACGTATCTGTGTAGACTTTCAGAACGGCGCTGAGAATGGCCCACCACGAAGGAGGTTCTGTGACTGAAGACTTCACCACGAGCCCAGCCCAGCGATGAGGGGCAGCTTCATAGAAGTGCAATCGTGCGCTGGCACTTGTGGGTGCTGGGATTCAATCAGGACAGGAAACTCATGCACTCCCAGCCTGCTGTGTTGTCTTCTCTGCTGTTCCAGAAAGCTGTCCAACATCTTCACATCTCCTTTTTTCAGCATTCTTCCTCTTCATCAGTACAACATCACCTGTGATCACTCTGGTTTTCTCCTCGGTGTGTACGCTCAGCATACTGAGTGGCTTGACTGGCCTTTACATTCGCTATTCTTTTTAATATTGGAAAAAATTAATTTCACACACACATATTTTATTTTTCTGTGACAAGAGTGGTGTCTACATTTTTTATCACTTGTAGCACATTCACGTTGTTCACTTAAAGATTAGCCAGAGGTTATAAGGGAAAAACCTGTGGCCCAATTCTGCAATTGCAAGCGAGTGAACTCAAAATGAAGGCGAATTCATAGTTATGGGAGATAGAGCAAAGCTGATGAATCCACAAAGTAAGTTTAGAGGAATTTATTTTTCTAAATTTTGTATGCTTAAGACAGACACCAGGAAGTATTGTGATAGTTATTTGCATTTTATTGACATACTTGTTTCAAATGATGCTTGCAAGAACAATATCCAGCTCTAATGGGATATTGAAAGAAAACCCAACAATTTTTTATTTATGTGGCTGTTACTTTATTCCTGTGGGATTTAGATAATTGCTGCTGGCTGTTGGGTCCTGTACCATTAGATAGCCTGTCTTCCTGCTGGGATGCTAGAGGTGTTCTAGCCTGGTAGTTCCCAGCCTTATTGCTTTTCATAGCTACACAAGTTCTCTACAAGCCGTTCTCTGAGATCCTGCAGCTCAGTGCCCCCGCACCCAGTGAAAGAAATCTATCCTTCAGCAGGTACAGAAGTGTATTGTTTAATAGGTTTGCATTTAAATTTCTATACAGGTTGTCAATCCAATGCTTATGACTCAGAATGGAAACTTCCTCCCAGAGAGACCTGATTTAACCACTGACTTCTAGATACAAAGAGTGAGCAGTACACTGTAAAGAGAGGTTATAAACTTTTTTTGTTTTAAACTAACCAGCAGTAAGTTCTGGCTTCAGCAGTTTTATTGCTTTTTATTAAATGAACTCTATTATTGGAAAGTGCGAAATAGAATGAAAAAGCTTTTTGACAAGACCTGCTAGACATATTTTACCATGTATTTTCTATTAAGAGCAATTTCACCGCTGCAGACTAAATAGAGACTTAAATTAAGATTTGACAGATTTGTTTAGAAGCTACTGTTCCACAGCAGACCCCAAATCATTTATTATTTTTACACAACTTAAGACAGAAGGATTCTGAATTCCTTCCATAGCAGTGACCGGTTTTATTATTACTTTTTAGATGGTAAGATACCTGAAAGTCAAATAGGAACACACAAACTAAAGGGATTTTCTGAATTATTGAGTCCTGTCCTTTGGTTTTAAAAGCAACATTTTATAGAATCACTTTGATAAATGTCTCGAGCTCCAGCTTAAAAGCTGTTCAATTTTTTGCCCCTACTTGAACCTGCTGGAGACACGTTACAGACGATACTCACAATTAGAAGTCTGTAAATTTCTGTCTAAATATGTCCTTTACTAATTTCTAAACATTTTCTCTAGAGCCAATGTTACACTTTCCTTTAAAAAACTATTTTTCTTCTCTGATGTGTTCCTCATAAAGTCTTTCATCACCTGATAAACGAGGATGCAGTCATTGTGGATGGTGTAGAAATCACATGTATGCACAGAAATTATATCTATTCAACAGAAATTGTACCTATTTGATGATCAGAAAGTACATTATATTTAAACATTTATATCTTTTCTCAGGTCTTCTGTCTTTCTGTTTAGCCGTGATACCTCATCTCCTCTTCCTTGTTCTCCCAGACATGCTACCTTTCCTCTGAACCTGTTCCAATCTAAATTCACCTCCTAGAAAAGGGGCAGAGAGAACCACAGACGTTATTTCTGGTCAGGTGCATTAGGGCACTAATACCTCCCTGGCTTTAGCAGTAATCTCTCCCCCGAAGTCCCCAGGACCTGCATTCACTTTTCCAAGGCCATGTTGCCAGGGCAGCTGCCAGCCATTCTCGGGCCTCCCCCTCCGTCGTTCTCAACCGAGACACTTCAGCACCACGCCTTTTACTACTGAACTTCATCGCATTCCTATGACTCATCCTCAAAGCCACAGTGCTCTTTCTGTCTAATATTCTGATCCCCCTCATATTTGAAGACAATAAATAATGGATAAAGACAACTCATACTGCAAAACTAAGCAGGCTGCAGGTTATGGATTGCGTCATATTTGAAACAAACCACAGTTGGTTATAGAGACTTTGGCAAACATTCAGTGTATTCAAGAATGATATTAAAATTGATTGGGTTATTATTTCATCAAAAACATTTTTTTAGTGTAAATATGAATTGATTTTTGTCTTCTCTTTTGAAAGTTTAGAGTTCACGCATTTATTCCAGTCCATCTGCTTTATACTATTCCTTAGGCAATCAGCTAACGCTGGATTATTTCAGTGCAAAGGAAGTCTCCATATGACACAGGCCTGTGTAACACTCTCAGCCCTGACCTCACACGGAGATAGCCAGAGAAAGTACAGGTACAGTGCAGCAATTGAACACACCCCAACCTGCTTTGGAGATTGGAACTATGATTCAGTTATACTTGGTTAGAGATTTTGGGTTACAGAGCACCATAAAACTTGTAAGACCACCCATATTTCCACAGTTATGTTATGGTTACAACCATGAGCAACCTAGAAAAAAAAGTGAATTTATTTTGTTATGGTTACATGCTGGCAATCTCGATGACATTCAAAAGCAGGAGAACATAATAATGAAAGGCTGCTCTTCTGCCTCTAAGAATATTTCTCATGTTTTCTTGTTCTGAATGGACCACTGTAGCTTGTAGAAATCAAAACACCTATCCAAAATAATTGTCATAATGTATCATTATGGGAATAAGCCTATATTGCCTATATATACTGAAATATCATACCTCATCCTACTGCAACGTGCAGGTAGTACTAAAATAGTATAAAAATGGTACTGAGCCTTATTCCATCTGATTTGAACAAATTACTTTATACCACAGTTAAAAATGGCTTAGCTTTTAGGAAATTTAGTGAAAAATTACCTCCCCCCCCTACGCAAACACTCTGCAGGCTCTGCTTATGGAAAATTATTCTCACAGTAAGCAGCTGTACATGCTGACAAACTTGTTCTTTTCTGGTTGCCTAGCTGTCTACCAACCTCCTCTGGCTCCCCGCCACGACCTCTGTGAAAGAGCTGCTATAGCAGCAGCAAGTATTTTCCCAGGAAGCCTTATTAACTGTGCTGTAGGTTTCTAGCTTTTGAATAGCAACTCATCGTACTGTAATTATTGTGAAAGTATTTTAAATGCAGACATTTGGTTTCATCTTTTAAATAGACATGACAAAATGCAAGGCCAAGAAACCCAGCCGGACAAAGCAGGTCAGCGTTGTGTGTTCTGCTGTTGCAGCAAACACTGCAAAACCAAGTCTAGTTTTAGGAGGTGGACTCTGGGGATGCTCTCCAACTTCAATGTCACCTCCCCCCAGATTAGCCACTAGGTTCTCATACATGTTTACAGGGCACTTGGGCATGAAATCTGGATGGGGCTTCGGGCACTACTGTGCTAAACATACAGCAGTATTTTAATTAGAAAACGAAAAAAGAAAAAAAAATAGTTCTCACAGGACAACTTCTTCTTCTTCAGGCTGAGTTGATGAGCACGAGCAAAGCAGACACCCACATAAAGCACTGATATCATTTGTATGTGCCATCTTCACATACCATGGGGAGTCCTTAACTGAAAGTAATAATAGGGTAGCCAGGAAAGTACCAATTAAAATAACTCAGCTGTCTGTGCTAAATTCTAGATATTCCTAAGGTCTTGAGGAAATTAGATTATCTTTACTTACTAGGATGCAACCAAAAACAAAGATTTACTTTTAGACTTGCTTATCTCTGAAGTGAAACAACTGGACAGACTGCACATTTTCTTGTTGATGTATCATACACATAAGCAACAGTCAATTGACTACACATAGTTTTGGGAAAAAAAAAAAAGATGTTTTTCATCCATCTTCTCAAGCGAGTTTGCAGCATGTTCAATTTCATTTTGTTTATATTGTTTTAAAGCTCCTACAGCATACATTTGTTAAGCTTCTAGATTTGTTAAGCATATTCTCTTTTTCCTATAAAAACAATATAGTTCACTGCACCAGTGGCTCTAGTTGGCCTGGAGCTGATACAAGTAAACTCCCCAAACACAAAAATCAGGCTGATCAAGATACGCATGTTCTCAATCTTGCTTTATGAGGTAGAGCCAGACTCCTTCAAGAACACTGATTCATAAAGACTGCTCTTTTTCTTTTTTTTCCCCTAAATATTTGCATCACCTAGCAAATCCACACAGAAGCAAGACGGTTAAAGAAGTACCAATGCACCAGACACAGTCTGATGCAACAGAGAAGCCCCAGGTCTGGACCCACCTGCCAGACAAACGCTGACCTTTGATGGGATCTCACCCCTTTGGCCTCCTGCAGGCCATCAGCAGCAAAACAGGACCAGCAGGACGTGGCCAGCCCTGACACACCACAGGGCTGCAGTAAGGCTCTGTGAGCCCCAGCACAACCCCAACAGCAACCAAGGTGGGGTTCATGCCTATTCCTTAGGGTCGTTATATGGCAGATACAGAATTAAAAAAGAAAAAAAAAAAAAGAAAAAAAAAAGAAAGAAAAACTACAAGAAAGTTACTGAGCCATCCGTCAGGATCCAAATTCAATTGTTGCATTACATATTTGCTAACTGTTCATTGACTTGTTGGGAGTAAACTACTGGTCTCAACCCAGCTCTTAGAGAGCGAGTATGTACACAGCGCTTAGCGCTTACAGTAAAAAGGGTGGAATTTGAGTGCACTTGGCGGTGCTCCCCCTCGCCCGGCGAGGACAAGGCTTCCTGGTCAGAACCACGCTGATAAGGGTGGGAGGTCAGGCACGCTGACGTTTCAAAGACAGAGGAAGATTTCTGTTGTCAAGGAAATGTGCTCTTAACAACAAATTTGCAGATCGCACTAAGGAAAGAACATGTCTTTCCTTTTCTTTTTAACTGGTGAAGTTCTTGAGCTTTACGGTGGCTGATTAACGGCTGAAGGGAGATTTCATTACATTGAATTTAAACACTGTCAGGAAACACAGAGGAAGGAATAAATGTTCCTTTTAGTACCTGTGGATAAATCAAAATGAACTTATTTACTCCACTCATGGTTATAGCTGGGTGCAAACTCAGACGTCACTCCTCTGCTGAGGTATAAAGCAAGCAAAGAGAATAAAAACAGCGTTTCAACAAACCTCATGATATACAGTTTTGAAGATGAGCTTTGATGCAAGGCTAGATGCTAGCTGGGCTGGGGAAATAAAAATGTTTTCCTTTAATTTGCTGAGCAGCTATGGAACCATTTCACAGTTACTGCAGGCAATGATCAATAAGTAAGTATTAAGAGGAGAAAGAGGATGCCTCAAATTCCAGTATGTTGTTTGGTTCACCTTCTCCGCAGTCTTGAAAAGAAGAGCAATACAGTCCGATGCTTCAGGCCACAAAGGAACTGTAGAGGAGCTCTTGAAGAGCTAGATCTCTCCATGACTGATATCAAAGTTAAAACAGAATTGCCTGTATCTTACTCCAGCATATTCAAGGTATGAATCTACATCCAAAGCAAAATCAATGTTATCCTTTACTGAGCAAAATGGAAGGGCACAAACTACCTTCCTTCAGGTAAACAGCCTGGGGTCAAAAATGAGAGCTAGAAAAGATATGGCAAACAGAAAGACATGCGTAACACGCACTGCAGGGAGAGAAAAAGTTTCACCTGGCACCAAAGACGGCATTCGTGCAAGAAATTAAAGAGCTTATTGTCCCACGGCACTAGTTCTCACGGTGAGGACACTCTGCTGCGCAGCCGCCCCACAAAAGGGGAGGATTTTTCCTACTGACACAACATTTCCACATCGACGTGGAATCAGCAGAGGCTTTCCTGGCTGATTATTACCTGCCTGAAACAGGTAATATAAAATCTCTGCAAGAAAGGAAATGCAGTGACTGAATCTGAAACGAGCCGTAACTTAATAGATGATTCAGTTCCCTCCAGAGCGGGCTGGGATTCCTAAACACTTAAAGGTTCAGTGCACAGAGAGTAGAAGTGAATGAACCTCTGGTCATTAAAATAACTAATATGTTATTTGCCATCGATTCAGTAATGATGCAAACCCAGTCCTCTTTGACGAGGCCTCTGTTGAGAAAAACAACATGGTTTACTCAAAAAAAGAGAACTTCTGTCTTCACGGCTCAAAACCCACTTCCAGCCACAAAGAGAGTTCCTTTTTTTGGTTACCACAAGCGGTTTTGCAGTAAGCGGACCAGCATTTCCTACGGGCCCAAGCAAAAAGGGTGTTGAGGAAAATAAGCCCGTTGTCCCTTCTGTTCATTCTTGGGCTGCCCTGTTGACATACCCCTCCCCTGCGGTGACAGTAATCACAGGCTCTCACTCCTGATCTCCCCCAGCCATGTTCGTGCGGTCGCTGCAGCGAGGTTTGCACTCATCCCAGGCTGCTCCACTTGTCACAAAGAATAATATGAGATGGAACAGAGGCGGCAGGAATTTTTTTTTCTATGGAGAGCCACATTCTCCTTTAACCCTGCTTGTTCTTCGGTGTAATCAACTGTCTCTTCATCTTATGGAAAATAAAAAAAACAAATTGTGTGATGTAAATTCAGCATTCAAGCAAAATAAAGATCTGGGAAATGCAGTGACACTACTAAAAAAAATAATAAAACCTTGGAGAACTAACTTCTTCTTGCATTTAGACAGCAGAGACTTTGATAAAGCCTTTAAAATATATTATGACTCGTACCACTAGAAAAATGAACTTTAAATAGAACGTTTTCCTCACCTTTTTACTCCATTTTCAATTGCCAAATGTTATTTCTGAAATTGTGTGAATATTTAAACTCTGAAACTCAAAGTATGAAAGTATGAAAAAATACTGTAGAGGTCCACATCTAAAGACAAAATTCAGTTATACATTTTCTGTCAGAGAAGTCTCATAAGGATAACCAAAATTGTTTATTAAATAAATATTTATAATATACATCTTTAAAATCATTACACTTGCTTATATTGATAGACATTACATCACTTCCAATGTATTTCGGTACCTTGGTGCTAAGAGCTCATATCCTGAAATGACAAAATACGAAAGAAGAGCAGCTTCCCATAAAGCTCACAGATATCAGCAGTAGGTAACACAGCTTGAACCCTAAGGACTACAGTGAGAAATTCAGAGAAAAGCCTCAGATAAACAATGACAGCAATTTTCCTAAGAGAGGTCAGAAAGAGCACTGCGATTTCTTCAAAATATAGACAGGTAATTCTAGTCAGAGGCTTTCCTTGAGAGAACTTTGCTTGAAATCAGATGTTTTATGGAGGAATAGCAGCTCTTTGCCAATAATACTGCCAATGTAAACATCAAAGGCAAAAATATAGTTTTCAGTGGGTCCCTTGGACCTATCACCAGATACTGGCTTTTCCATTTCCCTTCAGAATTTGCTGTTGCACCATGATACAAAAACAGAAACAGCTTCTGCATAATTAATGAAACACAGGACCTGAAAATAGTCCTGTTTTCCTCCCTTTGCTGCCTACCCCTATTAAAAAAGCCAACAAAATCCTAACAATAGAGCCTGAACGTTAAAGGGCCTTTACAAACAGCTACCAGCCAGCTGGGCTAAGAACAGTATGCAGCAAAACGTATCACCCGTAACGCCCAGAACTCTCTTTGAATTGCAATATCTAGATAATAAGGAACAAAGAGTAAAAGTTAACAGAAATGAGAAAAAAAGTCAATGAACGTAAGTGGTCAGAGAGGTGAGGACAGTACCAGGATGTACCCATTGAAGGTGTACTATAATTTTAGCTATTTACACAGTGATCACCAACAGAGATATGTAAATTTCCTTGAAACGGCTTTGGTTATAAAATATTTGGTGTATGAAATTATAGAAGACACCTAAAGTACCAAATGTCTCGTAAAGTGCTTCCATGTGCTTTGTCTTTTTACACATGTTCTCAAAGAGTGAAATGCTGCCCATATTCCTTACCTACAATATTTCCCCTTCCACTAAATATGCACATACTCAGACAAGAAAGAAATGAAAACTGAAGAACCTAGGACTGCTGAAAAGTACTTCGGAAGCACTGGTTCCTACTGTTTTTCCTTTGCAGCGCAGCCCCAGGCCACTTCTGCAAAATCTGCAGATTGAGGAGTACTGCACATACATATGTTTCAAATTCTTTTTATGCTGGAAGCTCAGGATTTTCCACTATAATGTCCTTTCCTTACACTTTTGGACACAGCTACAGGCTCTTCAGTACAGGGGAAAGGGCCTATAAGCAGAGCACGAGCACTTGCCATCTGTTCCCACCTGATCTCTACAACATACGAAGTCAGTACAGCTTTGTACAAAGACTTGCATCCACAGGTTTTCCTCCTGTGCTTCTCTAGTTCTTCCCTACAATACAAAGGAAGTAAATCAGCACTGGAGGACTGCTTTAGCACCTTCCAGATGGACAATGAATTTATTTATGTGAAGCCAACATATTCTTCGCCTAAAAACACTGAAAGAACCAGCAAGCTGCTCACTTCGACCTCTGATTTCCACCTTTGCGTGAGCAAAGCGCGAGCACTTCTTCCTCGCAGCTGAAAGCCAGGCCGGGCGCAGGGCAGCTGTGCCCCGCGCATGGAGGAGGCCCGCACAGCTCTCCCGCCTCCGCCCCAGCCAGCTGCGCCGCAGGGAGAGCAGCGGCGGCCGGCAAGCCCAGCCCAGCCAGGCCGCTGGCTGCGCGCACCGCTTCTCCTCAGCAGCGCACTGTGGACCCGGCTCCCCCATCCCGCCCCGGGAGAGCCCCAAGTCCCCACCGCGGTTCTCAGGCGTCTCTCACGGCAGCCGACTGCGGCAGGCTGGGTGACGGCCGCCCCCGGTAACGAGCTTCGCTCCGGGCAACGGGGCCCTTTCACGGATTTCGGGGCCTTCGCCCCGGACCCGGCGCCCCACGGCTCCCGCAGCACCCAGCGGCGCCCCCCGCCGCGCTCCCCCTCACGCCCTGCCCCGGCGGCTCCCACCGCCTCCGGGACCGCTCCTTCCTCCTCTTCCTCCTGCCCGCTCGCCGGCCCCGCCCGGCCAGGTGCTGCGGAGGAGGCCGCGGGCTGCCCAGGCGCGGCCCGGCTGGGCGGCAGCGGAAGGCGACGCCCCCCGCCCCGCACGGCGCATGGTCGCGGCGACAGCGCGCTCGGCGGCCTCCCCCCTGGCTGCGGCGCGCTGTGGTCTCGCCCGTCCCCGCTGCCATGTTGGATCGTGCGGCCGCCGGAGCCGGGCAGGAGTTGGAAGTTTAGCGCGTTTCGGAGGGGCGGGTGCGATCGGCCGCCGGCGCGGAGCGGCACCGGCCCGGCTGCACGCACTCTCCCCCCCCCCGGCTGGCCGAGGCCCCGCCGCCCCTCTCCGCCTCGCCCCTTCCGCGGCCCCGAGAGGGAGGCTCCGCGATGTGGCTGCTGTGAGGCCGCGGCGGCAGCGCAGGAGGAGGAGGGGGCCGCGGGCGCCAACGGTCGCAGGGCGGCGAGGGCAGCGCCGGGCCGGCCCCGGCCATGAGCGGCAACCCGCAGCAGCAGCCCCCGCAGCCGCGGCGGGTCACCAACGTGGGCTCCCTGCTGCTCACCCCGCAGGAGAACGAGAGCCTCTTCGGCTTCCTCGGCAAGAAATGCGTGGTGAGTCCCGGCCCGCGGCGGCGGGGCGGGAAGGGGAGGGGAGGGAAGGGGAGGGGGCGGCCCGCGGCGCTGCCGGGACGGGGACCACCAGCCCGAAGTCGTCGTCGTCCGTCCCCCCCCCCCCCCCCCCCCCCATCCCCGCCCGGGCGCGGAGGGCCGGGGCTGGTGGGGGGCGTGTGAGGACGGGGGGCCGGGAAGTTGCGGGCTGCGGAAGTTTCAGCCGGCCCGGCCCGCTCCGCCGCCCCGGCCCAGCGCCCAGGAGGGGAGAGGGGCGGCCTCCGCAGGCCTCGCTCCCTGCCCGCGCACCCCGGGCAGTGGGAGCGGAGCGGGGGGCGGTGACTGGCGGCGGCCGCGGCCCGCAGCGCCGGTAGAGGAGCCCCTCGGCCCGGCCCGGCGGAGCTGCCCGCCCCGAGCGGCGGGCCCGGCCTCGCCCCCGCCGCCGTGCCGGAGCCGTGCCCGCCGGGGCGGCTCCGAGACCGCTTCGGGCGCCGGTGCGGGCCGCGTCCCGCCGCGCTGCCCTGCCCGGCGGCGGCGGCGAGCTCCCGGGGGCGGCCGGTGGGTGCCGGGCAGCGGGGAACAGCTCGGAGGAGCCGCGGGCGCACCGGCCGTACGGCGGAGCGGCGTGGGGGGAGCTGCAGGGAGGCTCGCAGCAGTGCTAGGCCTGCCTGGGGTTCGGGCTGTGCTTTTCCTAGCCTGAGCAGCAGGTTCATGTACGGGAATGGCATTCGAACACTGCATGTTTTTCCTGTTTTTATATATGTATTAAAGGCAACATAAGAGTTAGAAGAAAGAGCCTCGTAGTAGATGTGTTACCAACTATATGAGTAAGTTCTTTTCTTCAGAATACCTTCTTGCATGATAATATAAAACTGTATTAAAACTATACTTACCTGTATTAACAAACTACTTGAAGGCTTCAAAATTTCTTTCTTTAGCAAAGCAGCGGCTTTTAGAAAAAAAATCCTGATTTTGATAACATGAAAAAAAATGCTTCTTTTGTTAAAAGAAACCCAAACATTGCCGCTTGGAAGCCATTGGAAATTGTATTACCTGGCTGCCTTCCGATGCTTTGTGTCCAGCGCCTGGCATACTGATGTCGGGCACTGTGCGTCTTGCTGTACCGCTGTGAAGAGTATTTCATGAACTTAAAACTGTGATTTAAAGCAGGATATCCGTGCAGTCATAATGGTTCCACATAACTGTTTGGACTTTGAGATGGCATTGTTGATGAAACTGACTGTTGCAAGGAGGGTGTAAGATGTAGTAACTGAGCAGGAAGTAGGTGATATTTACATTGGGGTGGGTTAAAAAAGATGCTGTCGCAGTACTAAGTTAAATGGGTCAGAAGGTGTGACCGTAAAGCATGTTTTTGAAAAGTAATAGACTTGTAAAAGTCATCTTCAATTAATTGGACTGCTTTCAGGCTCATATTTCATATGTTTAGCTGCTTTGCAAAAAACCTGAAGCTTTTCTTTATGTTTAAGAAATAGTGCATGAGTTTGTGTATGTTGATTTCTGTGGGTTTTTTTTCCTACATCTTGGATTTTCTTGTCAAGTGAACACACTTTTCTTTTTTGTTACGCTCAGCTGTAACACTCACCTACTCAAGTTCTCAACTTTTCTGCATAAATACCATGTTAAAAGCAGACTTTGGAGGCAAATATCTTCACAGTATCTGGGTGTCATACTTTTTGTGACAGGTTTACAGCTTCATAGACATGACTTGCTTTGTATTTTTCTTGAAACTATACATTCATTTTCACCGAATCTCGGATGAGTTTCCAATTGAGTTTCTTTCAATTGTGACCCATTCTCTTCCCCTTTCCCCCAGCCCTATATGCTCTCTAGGTTAAATATAGGCTCATCTTACTGTAACTGAGGGTCTTTGCTCGGTCTTGAGGACTTGAACGTTGATGGTCTAAGAGATATTTAACCAGGCTTTTTTGGCTCACTGTGGCATGAGCCAAAAACAGTGACAATTCAGAAACAAATTCATGAACAGATTGAACATCCCGGTCCCTTGGAGAGGCAGGGTCTCTTGAAGAAGTGGAATGGGCACCTGGAGACGGTAACAGCTTCGACTGTCTTAACTTGGATCCACAATGCCTGTCTTGTCAGAGCCCGATAGTACCCTTGATACTCTCGACCTTCTAGTCAGACTCAGGTTGGCATACTTAGCTGATAAATGCCTTTTTGCTGTTATGTACATGATATTTGATCTCTTAATGTTCAGGTTTGAATTATTCATTAGTGAAACTTCAGACTGTGTGTGCTACTTTTTAAGAAAGGAAAATCATGCGAGTTTGATAGAATGCTACAAGCTTGCTTTCCTGTCAGCTGAACCGGCTGTGCTGCCTGGCTGCTACAGGTGATGTTTCTGTCAGTGTGGGGTGCAGGTATGCTACTGGATGTGATGTATGTCTGCCATATTGATATAATTTTAGGTTATGTTTGCCTTGACCTTGTGTTTAGATTGCTAGTGAAACAAATGCCAGAGGAGCAGCTGAGACATTGAACAATGATTCTGGATACTCTTTTTGTAGTAATAATCTGTGATGTTCTTATGGAGGGCATAGTGCTGGTACCAGTCCTGAGGGACTTCATTAAGAAAGCATGTTGCACTCTGGTCCTGGTTTATTTCAACAATCATTCCTTTGGCTCTGTTTTTGACAGATGACAAGGCAGCTACTTTAAAACAGCATTGAGGATTCAACTACTTCATTTTTGTTCTGTGGGAAAGCAAAGTTTATCAAGTAGCTTAATTTTGAGTGGTTGCAACCTATGAACTCCAATACTGACATAATTTAAATGGCATCTTAAGTAATGATCACTGGTAAACACAAAAATTACCTGGGAGTGGGGGAAGTGGTGAAGAGCCATTGCTATGTGTGTGTTGCGGCTGATACCATTTTCTGGACTACTTATACTTTGGGAAATTCATTGACCAGTAGGCAAATGTATGTGCAGAAGGTTACTGGGTTTGTTTTTTTTTTTTTACCCTCTTTTTTCCCTCCCTCCTTGCTGAGCTGTAAAATGCTTATCTGAATCTATAAGCAATTAAAATACCTTTGCTCATGACAGATCAGATTTTCAAAACCAAGCCACTGGCTAATTGTCAAAGCTGCAGCTATAGTTAGTTTGGTTGAAATAGGAATCCAAGCGTAGAACTACTTGCAGTAGGTATCCAGTGTAAGGTAGCCCTTCAGGACTTTCATTGTTGCCTAGGCATGTAACTGATTTTCATTCAGGTACATGACATTTCTTATCTAGGTCAGGTCTAAAATTTACTATCTGTAGAAATATTTCAATAACTATTTTTTATCATAATATAGAAATAAAAGCCTATGTAAACTTAAGCTGAGTGATGAGATTACTTCTGTCCGTATTAATGAAATGTTTTTGTGGTTATGCCAAGCTTGGAAGTTTTTGCTAAAGTCTGCCTAGTTATAAATCAGTCACTTTAATTTTGTCCTAAGGAATGAGAATGAGTTTTGTAAGGAGAAGCAAATGCTAGGTGTCCCATTAATAATTTTTAATGAAGAAGGTACTTTTATAATTTGCATGATTAATATTGGTCAGTAATGTCACTGATGAAAAGCTAGTTTATTCTGTAGAAATAATTTTATATGTGTGAGACCCCTTAGGAAAGAAAACGTGAGAAGTGTGTACTTGATAACATTAGAAGTAGGTAATGGAGTATGGATATTTTATACTGCTTAGAAGTGGGACTCAACACTTAGATGAGGTGTGATGAGTAAGGCTGGGAATAGGTTGTTATTTGTAAGATCTTGCCATGGTTGATACAGTAAACAGGAACTGGTAAAGAATGCAAAAAGAGAAGCGACACAGCAGCAAGCCAAGAAAACTGTTTTGGCTGCTTTTAAAGTGCATGTGACCAGAATAAGATTGTCTGTCAGAGCCAAAGGACAAATTACAGTGATAGCTGAGATAAAGCAAAAAAAACCCCAAACCCTGAATGGCAGTTATAGCTTTTAATTGAGAAGAGTTAAATGTTTTGTCTTGAAGGGACTTGTAAGATTACTTGTGCATATGGAAACAGCATGTGCTAAGGGTTGAAGGTGGACTACAGGTCTGAGTAATGGGCAACTTTGTGTGGCTGAGAAGTGGTCGGACTCTTCAGTTTGAGTTAATGCTGCAGGCTGTACATCCACAAACGGATGAGATTGTAGTTTGAGAAGGAGTTATCTTCTGAACAGCTAGGAAGAACTGAGTCATCAGTTCAGTGGTGGTTATGTCATCTTTGCATGTGTTTTTAAATGAGATGCAGAGGGAGAAGACGAAGTGTAAAGGATAGGGTCTTGTGGAACAGAATATCGAGTTATATCTGGATTTCTTCTGAGGTCTGTCCTGTTCTATCAAGACATGTAACATCTTCAGATGCCTTGCTAGTATCCATGGGAATCACCTCCCCTAAACAATTTGTCAGCAATAATCTTCACTTCTAGAAGGAATTATGTTGTTTTTTGACAGTTCCTCTGAACCGAAGCTGTGCCTACAAATCTGACTTCTACAGGAACGAGTCAGATCAGACTCTTCAGAGCAAGTGGCTTATCCATCGTCCTCAAACTGCCTCCATGTATGTGCAGTGGGGTTACTTACTGTAAAGTGTTTCTCATGCTTGTTTTCCTCACAGCTTACTTTTAAGGTAGGGAACTATGCTGTAAACAGATTATTTAGCCATGGATGAGAAATGTTTTGCGACTACATGTGAACACTCTGCAAGGCGTTGCAGCTGGTAGCTGTATGCATTTGAGATAAAGCATCAATTCACAAAGTGTAGGATTTGGTTCAGCAGTAAGAGACAGAAATTTAAGTGTTAAAATCCCATCATTGTCAGTAGTGGCTGTTATCTAAATCTCCTATTCAACTTACGTTAAGATAGTAACTTGTAATTATCAGCTGAATTTCTTTGCTTCGGTGACTGTAGTGGTTACATCTGTCATGACCATGCTCGTAGCTCATGCACTAGACACGCAAATTTGTGTCTTGACTTGTGAGGTAGGTCCTAGTGCAAATTGCATTTGCTGTGTATCTCTGTTATGTAGTGTTACATGTTGCTGAACAGAAGGTGATCTAGTAATACAGGGCTGAAACAAGTATGTTGATCTATTAAGGCTTCAGCGCTCTTGCATTCTCTTCTGAGCTGCTTTACAGATCTTTTCTCTGTTTTGGAGGTAATGAAGTGCTAAAAGTCTCTTAGGATGTCTGTGGTTAATCAGCTGGTCAAGTACACCACTCATGCTCCTGATAACGTGCTCTGGAATCCTATAGTGTGCACACAACAGGATGAAAACAATTTGTAGTCACAAGCTGTTGTGGTGTAGCTTACCAGCTCTTCACAGCAAACAGTCCGGTGGAGGAATTTAGAAGAGTGCAAAGTTTTAATGTAGGATTCAGACACAGTCATGTTTTGACTACAAGATTTCAGCCAAGATGTTCAGATACCACTTGTTTAGGAGAACACCTGAGGAAGAGGTAGTTTCTTGTTAGAATATAGAGTTTACTGTTTCATGCAAATACGTAAATTGAAAGATTCTACTTTGTTCCTCCTTTAATGGAGAATTGATGTGATTTCTCTGCATTATCTGATCATAAATACCTATTTTAATGTTATCCCTAGAATGTTTCCTCTATGAATGTTTCTTTTGGGATTCTCAAGGGTTTAGTATAAGCCAAATTTGTAGCAAGTAGAGTGTGTGAGATCCATCTCATACCATGCAATTTCAGGGTAAAAAGGTGATAATGGAGAGTGTTCTAACTTTAGGTCTTGAATCTCTTCTATTGGTGGAGTTCTGGTTCTTCTACCTGAAGAAACTTCCCTGTCTTTTCTGTAGAGCTTCTTATGACCCTTATTGCTCTACTGGTAGTGTAGTAGTACCAGTAGCTCTACTGGTATTGTAGTAGTGCCAGAATTAGGCACTTGTTTACTGCTCTCTTTGGTAAGGAGTGGCTACAGGTGCCAGCAATGGCAGCAGTTGCCACTGCCAACTCCTAACTCAGCGCTGGAACCCAGTGAAGTGATGAAGTGGTTTGCATATGGTGAGTGAGCGTCATCTAGGAACTTTGCAGTAGTTTAACCACCATGAGAAAAGGCTTGATTCTCTCATTGACCTTTTATAAGCAGAGTGTCTGCAGTGGAGTTGGGGTTTGGTGAGCTTTTAAGCACTCTGTTTGTCAGAGAAAGCTTGGTGTTCACTTAAAGCAGTATGGTAAGATTTATGGTGTCCTCTCTTCCAGTGGGCATGTTTCATAGGCTCGTCTCTTGAGAAATCTTTGCAGTACAGAAATAAAATCTAGTATAGTGCAGCAGACTTACGGTTTCATGACCTAATACCTAGACAAGAAAGTATAGGGAGTAACAAAAATGTGTCATGGGCACTAGACAGAATTGCTTATTGGTAGGTTAGGGTACAATTTCCTCGAGAAAGGTTGGCGTTATGTGGGCACAGAGGGATTTCTTTATTGGCCATTTTGTTTTCCTTGCAACAGTAAATCCTACAGCATGGATTTAGTGGAACTAGAAGTGCATCTTCATGGGTGGTTTTAAACAGCCCACTCTACTGGGACATAACACAGATGTTGTGCAAGATAGTTTTGTTTCTCAAGGGATTCGGGTATGCTGCTGCAGTAACTTCTGTGGCTTCCAGACATGTTGGTTATGGCTGGATAACCAATGAAATGGGCACAGTAGGTGTGCAGCTACGTTCAGGGACAGTTGCAGTTAAATTCGAAGATCCTAAAGTGTGCTGTGATCTTCATGTGACAGGAGCAGTGTGCTAGAAGGGCCAAATGGAAAAAGAAGAGATGTAATGCAAACAATCATAGGGACACTTTGTTAGAAAGCTGCTCACTTGCTTAATTCTTCAAATTCGGTAGTGTATTTTCAGCTACCCTTGAGTTAAAGGTAAACAATTTTCCTGACACCTCTTTGTATTTATGCAGTGAATGCCACTTTAGGCATCTCAAATTAGAATGCCTGTGTTAAGAATATGTGATTCTGGAAGAAGTTCATTAAATGAATTACTCAGTTCCTGCAGACTTAATGTTCTGTGGGGAGGATCATTGCTGGCAGGGAAACTGTTCCTGCAGAGCTCCACGACACCCTGGCAGATTTGCAGATTGCATCTCACCTTAGGCACTTGCTTTCATCCATGCATCCCCACCTTGGTGGGACTGTTTTCCCTGTAGTGTTTATTTGGCTATCTTAAAATCCTCACTCTAAGGGAGCTTTTTTTTCTTTAAAGTTTTCTGAGATACAGTGTTAATGCATTTTCCAGTTCTCCAGTGTGTCTAGCTTAAAGCTGCAAGATCACATTAAGGCTTGCTAATCAAGGCCGTAAGTGTTTCTATTTCTGTAAGATGGTTTCACACACCAGTTTTCCCCTTCAGAACTTTATGTGTAATTCAGAATTCCGCTGCATTCATCTCATTTCCCTTCAAAGTGAATGTGTTGTTTTGCCTTTATCTCCTCTTGCTAATTAGCCACTATGCAGCATCAGGGTGGTATAGTTATACAGGAAGATGTCTGTGCTCACCAAGCTGTTTTGTATGCGAAGGTACTGTGCCTGCAATTTGAGAAACACCGACCTAATGAAAGAAAATGTGGCTTTCTCCTCTTTGATAAGTTAAGAAAACTGTATTTCGTTATCTGAACTCCTAATTATGGAAAGATAACTCTTGCCTCTGAGATTTCAAACACTTTAAAAAATGCATTTGCTTCAAGTGTTATTGATGATGCTTTTCCCAAAAGTTAGCCAGCACTTGGTGAAATTATTTACAAGAAAGGCTAAGTTAAAATATGGATTCCTAAATAACATTCTCCGAGTATTAAGTAACAAGGCCTAGTACTTGTCTTGCTGTCTAGGCTGAAGAACAATAAGAATATTTTAATATGGGAATTTGGCACTAAATTTTAAATGCTTTCTCCACTCTCAAAGTGACAGCCAAGATACTTATTTATCTGTATGTGATTTGTGGATAAGAAAATAAATTAGTATTAATTTGTTGTATTAATATCTTTCTATGTTACGTACATACGTTTTATAACAGAAGCAGTAATTTATTGACTTAAAAGAATCTTAGTGTCTATGTAGAAAATAAAGCTTTAAGAACTTTATGCAGCAGATTACTGTGAAGTTGGTAATGATATTTTAGGAATCAATTTAACCTCTGTTCCTTTTGTTAGCCCCATCCTGCTGATCTGCTTTAAAGTCCTGCACAGTGACCTCTGTCCTCCGAATCCTGTGTCTCAGCTTTTCATCGGGATCTCCTTGCACTGTCATTTTTTTGACAAGTTTTCTGTCCTTCTGTCCCAACAAAAGGGTTTCCTCCCCTTATTTCCTCTTTCCTACCTCAAGTGCTTGCAGGATCTTCCTTTCTCCCCTCAGTCGCTGCATCCATAATCTGCACAAAGATCTCCTGGTAGAAGGGTCTCTTCTCCTCACCATTCTTCCCTCCACTCCCTTACTCCACTACTTCTCAGTTCCACAAGTGCTTTGTTCTCGCTGATGAACTTTGTGTCTCCTCAGACACATAGTCCTACCCATACCCAGTGCTGGGATAGACGTGGCTTGTATGCTTCGAACTCAACAGAGCATTGCACAGGGAAAGAGCTGGAGAGAGGAGACAGTCACTATCGCAGCCAGCTGTTTGCTGCAGCATACACAGAGTGCACTTCAGCCCAAGATATGGTCGTTAGACATTTCTCTCCTATTTCATCTTCGCTGGCCTGAAGTCATTGTTAATGTTCCTGCAGAAAAGAGAACTTTCGATCGCTAAGAGAGGGGTGAGCAAAAAACAGCATGTGGTACTCCTTAGGCTTCTTGCGCTCCTCCACCCTCCACTGCTGCTCCTCCAGGGAGGACCAGAGTCTCCAGTTCATAAGCTGCTATATTAAGAAACTGTATACTGGAAGATACAGCTTCAGCAACTCACAGGCTCAGATCTGAAACCACAGAATTGCTTGGTCCTGCTCTGAGTGAACTGTAAGTTATTTCCTGCTCCTCCAACCATGTGACAGGTCTCTCTGAGCACAGCTAAGATGTGGTCATTCTTTGTAAGCAGACGTTTTTTTCCTTTACTCCCCCTCAGTCAGCCAAAGCAAATAGAAACATCACTTGGATTATGATACTAAATATACACAAAGGCATCCAAATAGGCTCCTCTCTGTAGAACTTTGCTTGATTTTTGTGGTTAACTGAGAAGAGGAAGAAAACTATGAACATCCTGTAGTGGTATGTGTTCTGTGCAATACCACAGGCAAAAACTTCCCCTTGCGTTTGCAAAGAAGGAAGCAATAGTTTCTAACAAATAAAATGCAGGGCTGTTTTTCCTTTATTTGCCTTTAGTCTGTATTTAAGAGTATCTTGGGTATGAAATTAATTTCATAACTAGGCACACAGAATTACTAGTGTTCATATTTTTAGTAACCTGGCAATTAACAGTTTCAAACACACGTTTGGGGCTTAATTTTGAGCAATTTTATATCAACCAGTATTTTTTAGCCATATAATAGGTGTTGTTATTTTGACCTTTATTAAGCAATGTTGGCCTCTTTTAGTGTTATACTGCACTGTTGGCACTGTTCTCAGTTTGTGTAGCTGGAGCTGTAATTTTAAAACTATACAATGCTTTAAAGTATCATTGCAGCAGAAAATACGGGTTGCATTTGATCTCTAGAACTCAGTAGTGATTCAACAAACCACTTATCTGTGTAAAAAAGACATTTATTTTAGTTTTGTCTTTGAGAGGTTTGTCCATAGCATATTCAGGTGCTGATATTTATATACTTGAAACACTGTTACTACCTCTGTGTCTACACAGAGCATGCCCTTCCTTGCCTGAGTTCAAGGGTGTACAAGATGCAACACACCTAGCTGCATTACAGTTTTACTCGATAGGATTAATGGAGATGGATTTGGTGCTAAATATTTCTCTAGCAGATGTGGATCTTACTTATTCCATGTCATAGTTTTCACTTCATCTTTTTACATCATTTAGGAGGTCTCTCTTACAGTGCTTCAGTTCTTCATTGAGACTTTCCTTAACAGTCTCTTTGAATGTCCCTGGCCTTTGCTCCTTGTGAATAACAAAATCCCATCTGTTCCTCTGCCCTCTGTTCTTATTGTTTAGATGAGGGTTGCTTATTGAACAAGTGTTCCTGCTGCTGCTCCAAGCTTCACTGTGTACCCAGTAGGTCCATCCCTCATACTGGCTGTACCCGTGTGGACCATACATTTCTGTCCCTGATAACCAAAACCGACAGGCTGAAAATGTGGGATACATTCAAGCATCGTGGCAGAAGGATGCATCTGGTCCTTTCTCTCACCTCTGGTCTGTCAGCCAGCTGTGGTATCATGCTGATGCTAACAAACTGAAGTAGGGCAAGTAGTGTGAATTCAGGCACTGATCTGTGACTTTCCATGGTGTTTCATTTGTTGGCCTACTTCCAGCACAGGTTTGGGTAATGCTAGCTAATGCTTGCCCAAATTAATGAGCATGGTTATGGGAATAAAATGATGTAAACACAGCTCCTCATAGACGGTATGGGTAGGGCCGTCCTTACTCAATTTGTTGTGTTGGGAGGAGAGAGAGAGTGTGTTCCTCTGTGCAGATGTGCATTCTGCTGTAGCACTTGCTGTGGGATCCAGATAGTGCTGCTGGTCCTGGTTAGTAATACTTGTGCAACCAGAGAAGCTACCAGGAGATGAAATCAACAGTGATGCTGGGGATGGGGAGACGGGTGTGACCTATCTGCTCTAGTGTTGTCAGTAGCATATACATTACAGAACAAGGGTCAGCTCTGCTGCTGTTCTCATAGCTGTCCTCTGACATCAAGCCAGTCTCAAACTCAGCTTTCCTGCCAGCAGCAAAATTCAGTCTTGTCTCTCTGCTCCCAGAAACTGGAAACCTGAGAAAATGCAGGTGACCAGAAGTTTCCAGCAGATGAAAGTGTGCCTGTACATGTAACAACCTGCTGCAGTGGACGAATTATCAAGTGCATCTGACATGTTGTGAACGCAAGCTTATAAGGTTCCTGGTCCTCTTCTCCAGTTCCAGGAGGGAAAAAAATTATTTTGCTTGCTGGTGTAAGGAGATCTGGCGAACTTGTAGCCGTCCTTCTACAGACTGCATTAGGTTACAGCAGGAGTGACCTTAAGGGCTGCTGCATTTCACTTAATGTACGTCTCGATTACAGAGCACTGGCCTACCAAGAAAATGAATTCCTGTCTAGAGCTTTCTTTTCTGAGGAGTAGTTTCTGAGTAATTTAAGAAAAGTTACATGCATCTTCAGGGTTGTGCTCAGGTCTCTTAAAATCATCCCTGCAGCTGCATTTTGGAGTGTTTTAGCAGTTTTCTGTGAGTTTAGATGCAAAAATTTGTTTCCCACTTGAGCTCCAGAGACAATTCCAGGGCGTGAAGTAGTGTAATTAATGATAGCTTAATCATCACATGCTCTGTCTGTTCTTGTGTCTCACCTTAATCATTGGGTCTGTCTGGGATGTAAAGGTGTAAGCTCAGGAACCTTTTCAGTTCTGTCTTCTACATCTGCTAGATCTGTTAGATAGTGTTTAGATGCCTCAGTTCTGTAGATACTTGACTGAAGTTTTTATTTTACCTTATTTTTTTCCCCTCTAGTGTCCTGTGATCTCCTTTTCCCCCTCAAGCCATATTTTTTTCCAGTGTCTGCTTTTCTAAGTTATCACTGGTAGGAACTGGACCCCTGGTGATGCTGGGTGCTGTAGAAGCAGTTGTCCCACAGCAGGTGGTCTTTGCTTCAGAGCAGAAGGGAGATAACAATCCATCATGGATGTAGAAGCTGAATGCTTTTGGTCTTAGTTTCAGGATGATGACTTGCTTGTCAATTCTGGCTGCAGTAATTTCCCTAGCAATGAAATGACGCAGTACCAATATCTGTGTCACTGGAAATAACTTCTTCTTCAGGTCACCACATACAGAAGATACCACTATGATGCAAGTCCGAATTAGCAAAGGGCATTACGTAGATGGCTTATTCCAGATAAACAAACCAGCCATAAATAAGGATGTCCACTATGCATCATCAATGCTGATTTTTCACTTTGGGCACTTTGAAGTGCAGCATGGTGCCCTGGTTTGTCAGAGTAACGTGGTCCTGAAGTGAGGTGACTGACATGTCATTTCTTTGACTCTGGGATTCTTCAGAGGACTGTAGCATTGGTCTCAGAACTGAAGCTTTTATGTGGAGATTGGCAGATTTAGAGATCTCAGTTCCACATCAGCCAGTGTGAAACTCTGTTCTGATCATATTGCACATCACATGGTGGATGGCAGAGGCTTTCTTCTGAAGAATGCACTTTTGAATAACAAATATTCTATGGGACACTTTCAGTGGTGAAGCTGGCTAACCTTTCAGTTTATTCTGTAAATAGTCCATGTGTCCAGGAGTAGATGCTGGACTACCAAGAAATTAATTTTTTTTTTTTTTTTTTTTTTCCCTGCCAGGCTTGCTCAAGGTCTATCTGTGTTACTGGCATACCTCCATCATCGTCTTCCTGTAGGAAGATCATCAGTGTTTGTCACACAGAGTTGAAGTTTCTGGCAAACAATTTAATTCCTAGATCTGTTGAGGACCCGGTTATACAGACTTTAATCTGATGTTCATAATACTATGCTGAACCTCTAGCAACATATTAATGGATTGCTGTTACGTAGATCCCACTCCTGTGGTTATTTCTTCCAAGAGACTGGAAGAGATACCCTATTTCTATACTCACATAAAGCCTTTTGAGTAGGGTGTCATTCTTCTTGAACTCTGTCTTAATCTGGTAATCAGTTTGTTTTCTCTAAACTGTATACCCCTGGGACTGATACTGTCTTTCATATACTCAACATCAAGAGCTTTTTGTTTCTCTGCTAAAAGATTGAGTCTGTTCATGTGCTTAGAGCAATTGCTGTAGTTGGTTGATCACAAAGGAAGAGAATATCCATACAAAAGCTGGAAACCAAGTGTCTGCTTTGGTAAGAGGTACCTTCTTTCAGTCACTGGGGTTTAAGTTGCATCAGTGCCCTTATGGAGGAATATCTCATTTCCAAAGGTGTTGCACATCTGAAAAAATTAATCAGTGTGTCATTAATAATCTTTTTTTTCCCCCCCTGTTTAATGGTTACAACCAGTATTGTTGAACATTTTTGTTCGTTGGTGTAGTGTAACGATATACCTGCTGTCTTTAAAGCTTGTCATAAAAGCACTGTAACTTATCATTGCATAAGTGGAGGGTTTTAGAAAAGTGACAAACACTTGACCTGACAGTAAGGCTGTTGCCAGTTCGAAGCGGCAAGAACCAGGGACGTTAGGCATGTCAGCCTCACTGTCAGCTCCAGAATAGACGCAGAGACTTGCAGAAGAGTAGTTCAGAAACTGAAGCATGCAGTGCTTCAAATCTGATTTCATTAATTTGGACAATACTCACCAAAAAGAGTGAAGGTCTGTTTCAGACCTAATGTTTCTTCTGAATGTTTTTTGAAACAAATATTTTCTGTCCTGAGAGTTTTAAAATATCTTAAACTACTTTATGTTAAAATGATATTGGTGTGACTTTGTGGATTCTAAACTCTTATATTGATAAGCTTTGTTTCTCACACAAGATTCAGTGCTACTTCAGCACTGTGCTAGGTAGAATTCTCTGTAAATTCAGGCTGGTACATACTTTTGACTTTTCATGGAGCATATTTGTTATTGCTCCTGAACAATGTTCACAAGTTATAAGCAGGAACACAGCAGTATTGGAGAGCTAATTATGGTTTGTTTGTGTATTTTTTTGTGGGGATGCTTTTGTTCTGACCCATCCAAACATATGAGTATTTAAAAATAAAAGATTGAGAATAATACCACTGCCTCTTCCTCAGTTCTCTCTGTCGTTGATCATTAGAACTGCTATGGGAAGTTGTACTACCAGCTCTGCACTGAAGGAAAAAATAAGCATTGTGTGATTTTAAACTGGTGTCATAGTTTAACCTCGCAGCCGGCAATAAAGCACTAGACAGCTGCTCAGTCACCCCTCCCATTCCCCCCCCCCGTGGGATGGGGAGGAGAAATGGACAAAAGGGGAAACTCAGGGGTTGAGACAAATACAATTTAATAAAGCAACAAAGGAGGTACTACTAATAGTAATAATGACAACGATAATAAGGAATACACAAAACAAAGTATATACCATACAGTTTTTCTCACCACCTGACGACCGATTTGCAGTCAGTCCCCAAGCAGCAATCACGGAACCCGGAAATCAGGAGTTTTGCTAAATTCCCCCAAAAGTTCAAACTCCCAGACAACAGAGGATTTGAACCCATGGCAATGAGAAGAGCAGAAAAGTTTTCTGGCCCCTGGCCAAGCCCTGTTCATAAACTGGGCATGACGTCTCTGGTATGGAATACTTCCATTGGCCAGCTTGGTTTTCTGTCTGGCTGTGCTCCCTCCCAGCTCCTGCACACCTGCTCATTAGCTGAATATGGGAGACTGGAAGAAGTCCTTCATTTCATAACACCCATGTTTTCAGTTGTTGCTGTTAACATTCTTTTTGTACTAAATCCAAAACACAGCAGCTACTGGGAGGAGAATTAACTATATCCCAGCCAAAACCAGGACAACCGGTGACTGGACATGGACACTGTAGTGTTGAGTGCAGAGGAAAAATGCATCCTGCTGCCTTCTTTCTACAACTTTTTTTTTTTTTTGTATAAATAAACACTTTATCATTAACTATGAGTAGATTCTTTAAAGTTTTTGCTGTTCTGGTTGTTCCCAGCAGAGCAGGCAGTCTCGTGGTAAGTGATGTTCCGGCACCTTATGGAGGTACAGAGTTTTGGCTTCGAAGAAGGAGCTTTCCCATTCAGCAGCCCTCTGAGCATTTATTTTCGGGTGGTGGGTAGTAAGTTCAGAAAGGAAATTGTCAACTCCGTTGTTGATACTCAAGTTTCAAAATTGTTCTTCATCTGAACTTTTCTTTTTTAAGTCCTAGCTTGGCAGAGGTCAGTTGTATCCCTTTCTTTTTTCACCTTGAAAAGTGAGTATTGCAAACTCAGCAATTCCTTTCCTTAAGGTTTTTTTTCTATCAATAAACTACACTCAAATATTGCCTTTGTACTATTCATTTAGATAATCCAAAGGGAGAGTCTAACAGAAACAAATTGCACCCGGGAGCTTTTCTTACATAGTAGAAACTGAGGGTTTGTAATACCTGGCCTGAGAATTTAAAGACAAATGTTGAGCTGCAAAGCCCATGCTGCAGGATATCGTGGAGGGCAAGTTCTTAATGCAGTTTCTAAGAGACATAAGTAGTAATGCCAAAAGCTAAGCTAAAGTCTCTAGCATTTTTTTATTACGTAGCCCTAATCCTTTGTAAAAGAACGTAGTTGTATGGGATGATGATTGCCCGTATTGAAGGGCTGTGTTGGAGCTAGGGTGGAGTGCCTCATTTTCAAAACTGCTTTAGTGAGGTGATTATCTAGTTCCTCAGGTATTGCCAGCATCAGATTTATTTTTGTGTGTGTGTGTGGTCTCACAATTTTCTCAGTCCTTATGTATGAAGACTTCGCAACTTTTGTTGCTCAGGGGTCAGGGTTATCATGGAACAGAGCGCTGAGAAATGCCAGGTAGGTGGGAAATTTTGTTTCATAAAAATAATTTTTCTTTTGCCATTAAGCTTTGAGTCATGTGCCTTGTGCTCTTTATTCTTCAATATTAAGAATTGAGTATTAAATATACTGTGTAAAAAAAAAAAAAAAAAGTGTGATGATGACTTATAAAAGCATTAGTAAGCTCATTACAAAGAATTTACAGCTGTGGTTTGTCTAAAATGGAAATAGGTGACTTACCTTAAGCCTGAGATTTGCATAGAATTGGCCACATAAGACCGCCATTCTGTGACACTGCTTCCAAACTACTGAGGTTTGTTTACACACAGGTGAATCTGAGTGACTTTTGGCCTCCGCAGTGTATTAGTAAATGCAGTGCTTTGGGCCTAAGATGAAGAGCCGGTAGAGACAGTGACAATTGTAACCATTGGCTGTAATAAATGTCACTTTACTCAAGAGGCATCCCTCGTGGTAAAAGAATATATCAGTTTCCTTATCTAAAACAGTCAACAGTGAGAAAACTATCACATTTGCTGTTAGCAGAGAAGATAATGTAGACACACCCACCTACCCTAAAATAATGGATTTCTGTCTGTGGCAGCATAATACTTTTTTTTTTTTTTTTTCCCCATCAGTAGTTCTCAAGGCAGTTTTACAGAGGTAGGGGTTTGTATCCTCCATGTTATGGATGAGTAAACTGAGGCAGGGGAGAGAAATAAACGTGAACATCATGCAACAGGCTATTGCCAGAACTAAATGAAAAATAGAAGTCTCCCAAACATTCAGCTGATGCTTTCACTGTTAGATGCATCTTCTGCTCTGAAAGAGCTTATAGTGTTTTGTCCCCAGAATGAGCTTTGAATGTGGCCGGGATTCATATAACTGCTACATCTTCTTCCTGTAGTATATATACACTTTTTAAGACTTAAAACTGGGAATAACTTTATTCATAGCAGACGCAGTTGTTGGCATAAAAAAATCTTCTGTACAATTAGGAGTTTCCTTATGTCTGACTTGAATTGTCGTAACTGTTCTGTTCAAATGTAAACTGCTGAAGGAGGAATTAAAAACCTGTTGAGTTGTGGCACAGTGGAAGTGCAAGGGGGGTTGCATCTCTAAGTACCTTTATGTAAGTGGATTAAGTCTGCTTTATGGGACAGGACACAAGTTGTATGCATGATTGCGAGACCAGTTGCTGGCTATTACTCAAAGAGGTTTTACTTTTAATAGCCTTTTCTCAAATTTGTTAATATTTTGAAGGGGGTTCTTTGTTTCATGTTGGCATGAAGTTAATGTTTTCTTATAAAAGAGTTTTTTTTCTTTTAAAACAGTTTAAGCTGTTTTATTTCAGTGTTCTCTAAATATCTGAAGTCAAAATTCCTTATTAATTTTCTGTCCTCAAGTATAAAGATCGTAAGAAAAAATCACCTAAACCTCACCACTGCAAAGCAAATAGTCATTTTATTATTATTTTTTTTTTTTAAATCTAGATCTGGGAGTACCGGTAGATATCAAATAGCATTTTCAGGGGCTCATTAATGAGTATTCCAGAGTTGGGATAATTCAGGAATTCCTGAAGCTTATGCTTCACATCCTTTCTTTAACCGAATTAACTGTTTGTGCTGAACATTTTTACTTGAGAACGTGATGACACATATACCATTAATTGGGGGCTATAAAGAAAGTGAGTCTAACTCTAAAAAAAAAAAAAAAGACCCTGTTTCGGTTTTTATGGAGGATAAACGTCTGAATTCTAACGTATTTTCTCAGAGCACTCTCATATGTTCAAAGTGGGTGTGAGGATCTGCTTGTAAGAACCTGCATTAAATGTGGAACTAGTATGAAGCATCTCATATGTTCAAAGTGGGTGTGAGGATCTGCTTGTAAGAACCTGCATTAAATGTGGAACTAGTATGAAGCATCTGGAAGAACACTGTTGTGTAGAAAATGGAGTGATTGGTGAAGGCTGAAGACAGAGGACCTTAGTGCGTGAAGGCAGTGGGTTGCAGGTAGAAGAGAGTGTTGCGTCAGAGGAGATGGTTTTCCTTGTGACTGAGTAGGCAGTGGGACAGGACAAAGCAGATTTGAGCTCCAGTATTATCCCATGGCTTGTGTGAAGCTCATGATTCTTGCCTTGAATCTGTATGGCTTGAAACACCAATCTGCAACTTCAGTGTATGACCATGGAGCGTAGTTTTGAGAACCAGTTCATCTACACTTCTGTAGAGTGTTCTGTTTTGTGTAAGGATCATCCTAGTCTTGGGAGTCTTTGATTAACTTAAAATGGCTCCAAATTGAAAGGTAGACTTTAACATTTCATCTAGAAATGCCCTGAGCTTGGAAAAGGTACAGTCTTGTGTGCCTTGATTCTGAGTGCCTTGGAAGGCTGGGGGTGGGAGTGAAACTGTGAGACAGAAGGTCTTTCTTCTGCAGTGCAAATTTTTGCTCCATGGCAGTAGGACAGTGACAGATTTGTGGACGGCCTGTACTTGCTGCTGTTCTGAAAGTAACTAAATGTGTAACTTTAACAACAGGACACAAATAACTGCATTTTGTCATGTATCTGCTGTTTTCTGGCCAGCCAAGGTTTCAGGCGCGTTTGGCTGCGAGATGCAGCTGAGTGAGCTGCTAATGATGCTGTGCAGGTCAACAGGAAGCAACAACGTTCAGCGTGCGCGGCAATGAAAACCCCAGGTTGTGTGTGTCATCTGTGAAACGACCTGCTAAGATGAGATAGCTTGGAATATTATAATCCGGAGCGTGACTGTTGTTATGGTTATGTCATATCTTTGGAAGGCTGAAGTCTTGCATGTGTTGTCTGAACTGAGATTGTAGGATTTAAAAGTATTCTGTGCCTGATAAAAGCATGTCTCTCTTAACTAATCATACACTGTTTGGTTTGGTTTTATACACTGTGCTGTTTACCCACATCTTAATTGTTGGTCTTCTGTGATCCATAGTTGAGCAATGAGTGTTTGAAAAGGAACTGGCCAGCTCTGAACTGGGGGGTTCTGGGAGGTACTGGAAGTGTAAATGAACTTGTATCTGAAGACACTCAGAAAAACGTGAGCTGTCTGTAACTGTCTGACCGAGGATTAGGAGTGAAGGATTGCTTTACTAGACAACTGCAGACTGAAGTCTGGAGAAGCACTGTTATAGTTTAGATTTGTTCAACAGCAGTCCCATGTCTCATCCCTTTTTTGTTGCAACATCACTTAGTGATCGCTGGTACCTTCTCCACATCAGTAGAAGGTCTTCAGTGAGGATATTGCAACTGACGTGTGCTGATCAGAACAAGGCAGGGAATCTGTTCTTGGGTATTAAATTTTTTTTTTTGGCCTCTAGGTCCCTTAAATGTTTTGGGCTATGCGTTGTGTGGAACTGTCTTTTAACTTGGCTTAAGATCCTCATGTTCTAGAAATGATACGAAGTACCTAAAGTGGCTTTTTGTTATTTCAGAAAAACTTTCTCTCTTCCTTCTGCCTTCAAATAAGAAAAAGGCACCATCTATTATGCAGTGGCCTTATTTTTAGCATAGCTTAACTTTGTGTGTAGGTGGAAAAAAAATTAATTTCTTAGCATCTATGCATAGTGCATTTCTAAATTAGTGGACGATCGTGAGAAATTAATAAATTAAAAGCAAGCTTTAAGCTTAAAATTGAACACTGTTGGTGATTGTAGCAAATAATTTCACAAGCAGTAGAACTGGTGAGGCCTCTGTCTTCAGTTGAGTAATTTTTCAACTTGCACCAAATAAAGCTTTTCTCGTGTGATTGGGTATTTACAAAAGGGTTTCTTATGTCAGTTCTGTTAAATAATGTGTACTCTTGCTTTAGTTTGTTGTCTGTGGAGCAATTGGTCTGTCTTTTGAAAATAATGTCCTGTGAATGGCATTAAAGTTAGAAGATTGTTTCCAGCTGCTTAATTTGTTGAAATCTGCCAGCAAACTTCTGAAGTTCTGTATTTCTTCTTTCTATGGGAAACTAGTTTAAAATCCTGTCTGTAGATTTGAAGAGAACTCTTTTGCAATACACAATTGTCTTTAAAGATAAGATTATTAGTAATTTAGGTATATCTTTAACAGCTATAATAGTTTTAAAAATGGAAGTAATCACAATTTACCCAAATTACAAACAAGAAGCATCCAAATCCCCAGTGGTAGAACACTGTCACATGACGGACTAATTTCTGAAGATTCTGGAAGGCAACCTGGTGCAAAGACATAAATTGTAAGCCAGTCTGAGAGTTGCAAAATCTAACTTAATAAAATTTAATTTTGTAGTCAAAATATTGTGGAGTCCTTGAAAAGTGTTTTTATGTACAAAAAAGTGTGTGTACTATCAAGACAGTATCACACTCTTTTGTACAAGATGCAGTGACCATAAATAGCCTAATCCACTGTTCTTAAGGGAGGGAAAAGGTTAAAAAGACAGACACATCTGTTGTACTTATTCTTTTGTCATCTGGGCCCCTAATCTGCACAGTTCTTCAGGTGAAGGTGTCAGCAAGAAGCAAAAGCAGTCTGCCTTCAGTGTCACTAGTCTTTTCTCTCTCCTGGTGCTGTTTCTTCCTGTCTCCATCCCTTCCCACCTAAAACTGCAAAGGTGTAAGCAGTTACAAGTTCACACTTGTGAATACTTATTGAGACCTTTAAAATTTGGTGAAATTGTTGATTTATGTTTGTATTTCTTGCTGTTATGCTTGAACTGCACCTAAACCATCATAGCGGACACCCACGCTTAAGAGGGTAGGGTTGCCTACTATCCAGGGCTAATAAATATTGTAGGATTCTGAATTTAGGTAAACTGAAGTTTTCTAAGTTGCTGTGAGAGTGCTAGGAAATATTTTTGTATACTCTGGTAAATGCCTCTGCTACTTCTAATGTGGAAGTTGTTAGGGGAGCATACTTGGCTGTTGTTTATGTGGCCTGTTTAGTTAGGGATCATCTGAATAGTGGCAGGCTTACTCCGTTTAAAAGCGCCGTTGGAGGAGATGGCAGTGTGGGGCCTTCTGTAGGGCTGCGTGGTGATGAGAACAGTCACCCTGGAAGTGGGTTATCAGCCCTTCCTAGCAGGAAGGGAACGCACTGTTCCCACATGGCAGGAGACATCCTCAGTGCCAAGAAAATAGCTACGTTTTGTCCTGAAAGGGGAGCACTGTGGAGAGCAGAAATGTACCTGCCAGAAAGAGTTGAGTTGCAGAGCTTGCCTGTGTAGGCCACTGAAGGCCTTCCCTTGTGAAGGGGAGGAGGTTCTAGTGCCTGGTGCCTACAGCAGGTTTTGTTCATGTTTCTGTGTTAAAAGTGATGAGATAAAATGCATACCTGTGTTGAGCACTGCAGAAATGTTTTTGGAAGCTCCATGTATTTATGACACTGAATATAAGGTAATTTCAGAAAAACAGGAGGGTATGATCACTATCTCCAATTTTGTTTGTTTTGAAAAACATCAATTTATTAAAGTATCTACACTTAAATGTGTAAAAAAAATAATATTAACATAATGTAATCTTAAACATAAGATTTTTTTGAGGTAAACTAAGATTTCAAGCAATAATTCTGTGTGATTGGCGAATGCTATATTTTGGGAGTTTTCTGCAGAATATTTTTAAATCTACACAAAGAATTGTCAACCACTGAGTTCTGGCTAATTGCCTATTTTCTGTGGATTAGTCTTGATTTATTATAGAGTTACCTACCCTGCTTTCTCACTTCTGCCTCTTGTCTTTCTCATTCGTGAGTCTTAATGAGTTTCCGTATGTTCTTTCGTGACTCAGATAATGTTAGGCTGTTAAGAGATTGCCTTGGTCCTGAGGCTTCCTGTCCTTGTTGTGGTCAAGATTAGAGTTACACCTCACTAAATGTTCTCCACAGTGAAGTGGTGCTTGACTTTGGCATGTCTCTGCTGCTGCTGTCTGAGGAAGACTATTATTTGCCACTGTTCTACTGTCAATGAATAGCAATAGCCCTGTATTCTGGAGTAGTCACCCTAGAAGCAAACTGCAGGCAGTCTTCCTCGTCTGGTATCAAAGAAGAAATGAGTGACCCAGGAGCAGCCAGCATCACCTCGTCAGGCTTCAGCATGTTGGCTTAGCCTTAGTAAGTATTTCCATCATAGCAGGTCTTAGAAAAAATGCCTGCTACGGGTACCTTCTCACCAGCTATAGTATTGATCAGGACAACTTTTCCAGATACCTACTTTAAGGAAAAGGTAATAGAAATACTGATTTCTGTTCTCACAGAGTTTGCATTACACGTAGCTATTCACCATAGCTTTTTTTCCCACAGAAACGTTGAAGTAGTTAATTGTGTTCACTGTGACTTTCAGGCCGAACGTCTTCAGACTGACTTTGAAGAAGCTACAGGCTTTGTATCAGCATGTGGTTTGGTTGATTTTTATTTTTTTCCCCCCCCCAGGGGGTTACTCTCCTTGGAAATATCTGCTATTACTTGTATTCTTGCATTACATGGCAAGGTCTTTTTTTCTCCAACTTTATTTGTAAGATATATCCAGGGGTTGTGAAAGATAACTAAGAAAAGCAAGCCTGTCATATGCAATTAAATTATGTAGATGTGCAGGCTTTTGCACCTTTATTGGAAAAAAACATGACTCTTAAAATTGGAAAAAGATTGAAAATCACTGCTAGTGTGACCTCAGTAATACTGTCAACATGTAACACATAACAATACTGAACTATTTGAAGAATACATTAAACTTAGTTGCATTTTTACAAGCACTAAAATAGGAGTGAGTAAGCACTGGAACACATTCCCCTGAGGTGATTTGCAGCCTTTAAAGTTAACTGGACAGGACCTTGAGCAACTTGAACTCTAGGCTTTTAATTACCCTTGCCGTGAGCGGGAGGTTGGACTGGAAGACTGACAGAGGTCACATCCAGCCAAAGTCATTTTGTGAGTCTTTCATCTTTGCACCACAAGCACTTCCAGCTGCATGTGAACACTACAAAAACCATCCCAGTGGGTCTTGAAATGCTTTCTGTTCTGGTGTATACTGAGGTGGCTGAACATCCTCTTACAGCCTTAACCTTGCTGCTGCTCTTTGTTGTGACTTTTGTCCCACTGTGTAAACTAATGTCTGTAGTCTCTTAGATTTTCACAGTCCATGTCAACCATAAGCAATCCCAGTGTGATGACTCTTTCTTGTAATGAGATGTGCCACTATCTGTGTTGGCTTGTGTTACTGTTTTTGAGAAACGCTGAGTTACACCAAGTCATTAACTTGACAGGCTACTGCAGCAAATACACACACCAGAAGCTGATCAAAGTACGCAGCTATCTGCTGCCCGGTTGGAAACTGTCAGTGGCTGCTATGATTGCATTCTCCAAATGCATGATGACTGGTTGTGGCTACCTTTTGCAGGCAGAAGGTGTTTTCATGAGCCTTTTGTTGATACCACATATCCTGCAGTATCTGTGTCCAGGGATGAGGCCAGCTCTGCCAGTGAGGCAGGCAGTGTACAGCTGACAACACCAGACTTATTGCTTCATAGCTCATCAGTTTGAGGGCTGTGACAAGTCCCTGGAATCAATGGCATGTCCTCCAGCTGGAGGCTGACTGTGGAAAAAATAAAGGGAACTGAGGGGGGGTTGATTGTCATCTCCATGGCCCATCAGTTTTTGATGGGCTACCTTTTTTCTTTCCCTTATGCGTCTTTTCCAAATATATAGATACACTAAAAGGACAAGGTCCTCGCCAAAACTGTTAAGCAAAGCAGTAGCATCAACTTCAAAATCCTCCTACTGAAATACAGTAATAATTTTAGGTATTAATAACAAATCAACTTGCTATATCTCAGAAAAAATACGCTAATTATGTTGAGCATTTAGTGACAGTCCTGTTCAATTCTGTTTGTAAAATTGGTGGCATGACCTCTTGTGAAGAATTATTTACATATCGTTTTAAGGAACCCATACTTTTAAATGCAATGTTCTCTTCAAGAATGCTGTGAGAAACTAAGCTGAGTATATTAACTGGCTTCAAAATAGACAAAGTGAATGCTGATTCAGAAAATGTTCAAATACTCAAATTATGGTATTTGCGTAAGTGTTCTCTAATGCTGCAATTCTTCAATTAAAGTTGATTTTTTTTTTTAAATTGATTATATGTGACTAGGATTCATAAGGAGTAGCAGTAGATGAAGTTTATGGTTCGTATATTTTTTTTCAAGTTTAAAATTTTGCTGATAAGTTTGTAAGTTTACAAAGGCTGTGGGTGAGTTGGTGTTTTTGCCACCTGTCTTCCAGAAGCTGAACAGCATAAACCATGGCACCGCTGCTCTGCGTGATCAAAATGAACAGTGGCTGAAAGAGTTGGATTTTATTTATTGTCCTTCTCGCCACAAAAATATACCTTTTACTAAAAAAATGATAGTGGTGTAACAGTGGAATTTGTGACTATGTGTTCTAATGCGTGAAAGCCTTGTTGCAGTCTGTCAGTGCTAGGAATTTGCACAATGCTAATAAGTTAAAATGTAATTGAATGCTAGGCTTGCTAGGCCTCAAAACAACACGTACTTCAAATTCAGTGAAATTGTTCTCTGATGTGTAAGTTAATCTCTACTCGTAGGGTATCCAAGTGTACATTAAATCTATTATGATTATGCAGAATGAGGACACTCTTTTTGTGTAATATTCTTCCATCTACTCATGGGGTAGGTGCTGGGTCAAGGTTTTTTATACACCATCATTATGAAGTTACGACATTTACTGGTTTACCCAGATAATCCAGTCGGTGCTTTTGCTGATAGGTTGTCCTGGGTTTGGCCAGGACAGGGTTAATTTTCACCGGACTCCAGGAAGGGGCACAGCTGGGGGGTGGGGGCTGACCCCACCTGGCCAGACAGAGCCCGGTATTCCATACCGTGTGACGTCACGCGGGGTTCCGGTGGGGGGGGCGGCGCGGCGGGAACTCACTCGCGGCTTGGGGGGGCGCGGCGCCGGTCCTGTGCGGGAGAGCGGCCGTCTGGGTCGTACGGTTCGTTGTTGTGTTTTCTCCTTATCTGTACCGTTGTTGTTCCTGTTTCCCTCTGTTTGCTGTTCTGTTAAACTGCCCTTATCCCGACCCACCGGTTTCTGCCTGGTTCTTTTCATTCTCCTCCGCACGCCGGCGGGGGGAGGGGCGGCCGCGTAGCGCTTTTGTTGCCGGTGGCAACCGAAACCAAAACATTAATCTTATAATTCAACGAGACATGCCTGCATTCTGGATGTCAACTGTTTTGGCAAGTACTCAGTGTTGATGAAGGCAAAGTAATGCTTGTAGAGCGGATGGGAAAACTTAATATGGAGTCCATTACTCAGACTAGATATGATCCCTCCAGAAGGGTCTTGGAACTCTTAACAGATCTATGAAAACATCTGCTTAATGTTACATAGTAAAAAAGGAACTGAAACTCTTTGACTCAGAGGGAAGCAAACAGCGAACAAAACAAAAGGCAATATTATTGTGACCCTGTGTTCGAAAGGCTAACAAACTAGATTCATACAGTGTAAGTCTCATCCCCAATCAAAGGAGGAGGTAGTAGAATTAGGTAAGATCCATGTCAGAGTGACAAGGCTAATTAAAGCGTAGAATGGTATTTTTCTTCTTGGTGCAAGAATGGCATAAACTAGTATCACTTCCCAAACAGTAGAGACCTTACAGGGCAAAGAAGTGTGACAAATACCTATAAAAGCATGTGCAGCATGGAGAGGCAACTATGAAACCATTAACACTGTCTGCTAGTCTAAGAACAAGGAGGGACAGTCAACTGGAACTAGCAGGTGGCAAACTTTTAGACGAAAGTAGCGAACTATTCACACAGTGTGCAAGTGAACTGAAAAATCAGTCCTGCCCAGTGTTGAGATGCCCAGAAGTTCGCGGAGGTCTGAAGAGTGATTAGATAAATTCACAAATGAAAAATCCAACGTGTGCTGTAAAACACGTATGCTGGCTCAGGTGAGCTTTGAGCTCCGGCCTGCCAGTTGCTGGGGGTATCCTCCCACAGTGTAACGGAGTACTCGGGTATCCCTACCTAGGCATCTGGTGCTGTCAGAGAGCAGATCCTGGGCTAGACAGCCTCTGGTCTGTCCCATTACAGAGCCTGCAAGCTTTCTGTCCTTGTGACTTGGTTGCTAAATAAATATTCTTTAAACGCTCCAATTTTCGTTCCCTTACAGAACTCTTAAGGTAGGACACGTGTATACTAGAAAATATGCTGAGGAACATTCCCAGTGACTGAAGCAGTCTGGTGTGGAATAATCTTTATCTCTGATTAAAATCTCTCAATCTGAAAACAGGACAATTTCAAGTTGCCAGCTGGGAAAGAGCCTAGCTCATGTGAATTCTCAAACCATGCCCAGGAGTTTTAGGAGTTTGCTAGCTGGCATAGGCTAAAATCGTGCCAGAGACCATTTGAACAATTAAGCAATGTAGGCAGTTGCGTTCCAGTACCCGGGAGTGTTTCCAGGCGCTGTGTAATTTGCAGTTCCAGCCTGAGTGTTGCGTTTCTATCCAGTTTGAAGTACTGAACAGAAAGAAATTCATTTGCACAGTAGGGCTTCTCTGTGTGACCACCATAGCTACTGGTATGGCTCTTACAGGCAAGTCTCTTTGCTGATTTTAATGACCAAGAATAAAAAGTTCAGTTGGGTTCTTAAGCTATCTTAATCTTGCGTAGAAGTGAAAATCTAAGTGTTTTGGGGTCATTTGAACTTTACTGTGTTACCACCTGGGAAATCATTGGAGTTGCTGCCTAGAGCAAGGAACAAAATTAAGAGATGCTTTGTTAAAAGATGAAATGTAGAATTTGTGATTTTTACCTTAAAAGTAATGGCTACCTTTTCTTTTTAGACGATGTGTTCAGCAGTTGTTCAAATATATGCAGCAGATCGCAATGCCATGTGGTCAAAGAAATGCTGTGGTGTAGCTTGCCTTGTAAAGGACAATCCGCAGAGGTCATATTTTATCAGAATATTTGACATTAAGGTAAGCACCTTTGTTTCCTTTTCAAACTCTTTAAGCTTGGTTGTATTCATTCTCCATTTTGAATTGAATGAGTGTAGGTGGTTGTAGCTACAGACTCTCAGAAACTCTGAAGTGGTTGTGTTTTAAGCGGTGCAATTAGTTGCCCTTGCCTATTAATAAGCACTGTTTCTCAGGTATTCTAAGTTTAAATTATTTCATAAATGTCAGCTTTTATGGATGAAATAAATATCAGATACAATTTTCTTCCAGCTCACAGAAGCTGTCCTCTACACATCTGATTAGTCAAACTAGTGAAGGTTAGTATAGTGTCACTGATATGCATAGCTGTCAAAATTCTAGCGTGTGTCACTACTTTGGATGATTAACAAAATAGATGCTGTCTTCTGTATGGGTAGAAATAATCTTTTTGATTAGTGTGTTGGTGCATTTGAAAACTGCAGGGGACACAAGTTTTTTTTATTTTCCCCTCCGCAATACATGCATTCATAGTGAAGATCTTTGTCCTATTAGAATATTTCACTGGAGACAGTGTGAACTAAGAGATGAAGTGCCCAAGATGCATTTTCATAACAAAAATGATACTGAGAAGCATAAGTCCTGCTGACTTTGCTGAAACTTTGGAAAGCTTCCCGTTATCTCTACAGCCAGAAACAGCTTGTTATCTGTCAGCATTCAGTGCTTGAAGTCTCTCAGATTTGCTCAAGATTGCCAGGTGGCGTTTCCATTTGATTTTGTGACTTGGTCACTTGACTAGTAGAGTTAGTGAGAAACCTGTTCCTTGGGTGCTGAACTATAAAGCCATTTAAATACATAAAACTGCTTAAAAAGGTGAGATTTTTGTTCCCTTTCTGTTTTCAAGTCAAGCCTGAGATAACAACAGGAGACTGGAAGTCTCCTTTATTGCTGTTACCACTGTATTCCTATCACTGGTCGCTATTACTCCTCCAACTATCACTATTGCAGGATTGTAGAACTTGAAGGATGGTTTCTGAGAACGTGCAGGAATTTGAACTGAACACAGTGACCTTATGGAATAGTCTTCCACAAGTTCCAGTATATTTTGATTTTGATGGAGCTCATTTGTTAGGTTAATAGCAAGGTGGATATTTAACAACATGCAGCTTCCAACTCTTAATAGGTTTTATTGTGAAGAAGTTAAACTCTACAATTCGTCTAAGTTTTTCAAAATATGGTTTTTTTCTTCTTTTCAGGATGGGAAATTGTTGTGGGAGCAGGAGCTGTACAATAACTTTGTATATAATAGTCCTAGAGGATATTTTCATACCTTTGCTGGAGATGTGAGTCTCAATTTCTTTGAATACCTTTTTTAAAATGCCTTTTATTTAAACAGTACCTTCTTTTAATAGAACTGACATTTTTATTTGATTCTGTAGCTTATTTATAAAAGTACGATATTATCTGTGTTCCTTGAAGCTTTTTAAGCTTATTTATAATACAAGGTTTATTTGTATCTCAACTAGAAAGTTTGATCTGTAAGGTAGAAGCGTAAAATGCAGTTCTTTGTTTTCAACTCCCTTTAATAAAATTAGATTTTGACTTGCAGATGATCATAGAATCATCAAGGTTGGAAAAGACCTCTAAGACCATCAAGTCTAACCATCAATAATGTTTGTGAAGTACCATATATTCTTAAAGCACAAATTCTCCTCTCCCCTCTTTGATTTCAAACTACAAGATTCTGGTCAAATTTGTTAGCCATGATCTCTAGAAACTTGATTAGTAAGCAGACATTCCTAAGACAGAATGTTTCATTAAGATTTGGTTCCAAATTTATAGTGATGACTTTTTCTGATTATACCTTCAGAAGGTGTAAGAAGACATTTAAGAAAGCCTTTGAAACATTTTCTTAGTCATGGGTGGGGAAATATTAATGTTTTTCAGACATGTCAAGTTGGTCTTAATTTTGCTAATGAAGAAGAAGCTAAACTATTCCGCAAAACAGTAACAGATTTACTTGGACGACGGCAGAGAAAATCTGGTAAATATTCAAATTAATCTTAAATTCAGGCTTGTTTATGTTGTATTGGGGGGAGGCAGGAAGCTGCCTATGTCTGAAAGCTACTGGAGGTACTACTGCCATATTTATATCTAGAAGTAATTGTGTTACTGTAGTGTATTTCTTTTCTGTATTGTGCAAAAATATTTTTTTGAAATAATTTGATATTCCTTGCTGTAAATTCTTTTGTAAGCTGAGACTCCAAGGTTGTGGTACGTGAAAATATAGATCAGGAGGAAGCAAAAATGGTAAGCTGTCAGTGGGAAAACTGGAAATCTTTATGTAAGCTGTTTTCACATTTGGCTAAACCCTGTTTTAGCTCTGGGCTGTTTATAACTGATTTGTTTAAGTTCAGTCCAAGTGGGTTGTAACAAAGATTTTACCATCTGTTATGTTCAGTAGTTCATGTGAATGAATTTTTGGCATTGGTCCAGCGTTTAGTAGAGAAATATCTTTTATTCAAAACTAGTGGTCTTTGCAGAGGCCAAGAACAGAAGATGTAATGCCTATACTGTCCTTAGCTGCACAGGACAGTCTGAAGCACAGCATGCTTCTTGCCAGCTGCAGGATGTCTGGGGAACATGGTCAGTGTTTTAAAGGGAGCTCAGGCTTCCTACAGATCTTGTCTTGGTCCTTTTCCATGGAGCCCATGAACAACTTGCCTGTCTGACAGACATATGTCCGTGAAGATGGTGGTGATACCAAACACAAGCTTTGATCACAGGGATGTGCTTGGGTTTGCTGTAAGCTGTAGCTAGTGTGGACTTGTGTTCAAGCTGCAGGATCTGTTTCTGTAGTCCATTCTGGAATTGACTTGCTCTAGCAATGCAGTGTAGACTAATGTAAAGGGAGGAAGCCCTCACCTTGGAGTGCCATCCTTGCAAGGATGCTTGGGAACTTACGTGATCTATATGTATTCACTTGGATTTCATTCAAGTGTGGCGACTTAGGTGCAGAGCATTTGTTGCAGAAGCTTGAATGGCTTCTTTAAGATTCCCTCTGCTCAGAATTAGAGTAAGTTCATAGAGTTTCATGAGAAGAAGTGAGATCACTAAGAAGTGGCATTAGTAACATTTCTCATACTTGTTATGTAAAAGTAATCTTGCACCTGCTTGCATCTCCTGTTCCTGGCGTTTCGCTCTATTACATGTCTGAAGCACAGTGCCACAGTGTACAGAGGTGACTTGGGAGGAAATATGTTTGAATTATTTGCCATAGCAAACTCTGAATATCGTGGTTCAGTCACACCTTCTGTTTACGGGACAGAGGTTTGCGTCTGTCCTTCCACATAGAGGTTTTTTTCACAGGACCACATAAGTTTTTCTGGTTTACTCTTTGGGCTAATATCTTGGTTTGTGTGCTCAGGCTAATATTGTAGCATGAACTTACTCCATACATTGTCTTTTAACAAACAACAACTCCCCCTCCCCAAATACAACTTGAATGCAACTGTAATTAAAAAAAAAACAAAATTAAAAAACCCAAACAAAAAAAATCCCAAGGGTTGTTTTTCTTGTTAAGAGCTGCAAAACAAGAACTGAAAACAACCATGAGATTCCGTAGTCGAACCACCAGATGGAGTTCTGTATTTGTCATTGATGTGACTGTATCCAATTGTGCTTCTAAAATAACAGGATTTGCACTTGCCCAAGCCAAAGCTGATCTGCTGTTGGTGCTTATATATTTATTTCTACAGAAATGCTTATATAAAAGATACATTAATTTATACATAGGTTTACATATAATAAAATGATATACAAAAGTTGTATATTATTTATAATGTAGATATAAATTGTGTGTGTATTCCAGTGCACATTAACTTCTCAAACACAGAGGCAATAGTCTGGTTGTTTTGATGCTTTTTTATTTTAATGGGATTTTTATTTCCATGCCTTCCAAAATACGTTGAATTTCATATCAGTACCACCTGACATGCTTTCAACTGAAATGAGTACTCTATGTGACCACTTAGCAGCCTGTTACGCCATTCAGGGCTTGCTGGGAGTCTTATGGAAAGCTTATGTTGGGAGTCTTCCAGGAGTCTTATGGAAAGCTTATGTTGTTGGAAGGTAGCAAGAACAGCAGTTCTGGCTCATGAAACTGTGTCTTGGTGCCGAGACAAGTACACAAAATATTGTCTAACAGCTGCAAGAAGAGGCAGTAGTATTCTGCGCTTCCTCACTTGGCATGCAGTGCGCTCCAGTATACAGACGACTCCTGAGTAAGTGCATCTGGAGGTCAGAGAGGTGAAAGTTTGGCTCAACAGAATGAGGGAGGAAGGCAGAGAAAGAATTACTGATGGGTTGTCTTAATCTGTTTAGTATCAGGCTGGTTTTCATCTAGCTAAATTTGATTTTTAATTATTTTTCTTAAAGTCAATAAAATTTTTAACCTGAGGTTAGGAAGAAATTGCTATTTAATTGCTCTGGTAGACTTGTTTAAATAATCTCTCCATTTACTTCTTAAACCAGTCCCAAATAGTTCCCCCAGTAAGCAGGGTGAACACAGTGTTTCTGTTCTCTGTGCCTGTCAGTGCAGTACATTGTCACTTTGGGTATTGTTGCATGTGGGTACCACTAGTTTTTAGTTTTATTGTCTTGCCTCAGAAGTGTTAATGTGTGTGCACACACAAGTGGCCTCTCCACATGCTGAGCACTCAGCCATTAAGGGGCTGCAGAGACTTGTAAAACGGAACCTTTTTCTTAACTGCCTTTCCAAGGTAGGAGGCTTCTTCACTCTCTTTTATGGACTGCTTGTAGCTCATGGGTGGGAGCTCTGTTAGCCCTCTCTGAAGCTGCCTTTCTCCTTCACAACCTTTTAGCTCCGGATGCCCTTCCTAACACACTTCATAAGCTCCAAGCTGGATACTAAGTATGGAGAGCATTTTTTTGTGTATGTGTGTCTTTGATCACAGCTTTTGGTTTTGATGCCTGGGAGACAAGGGCATCTCTGAAGTGCTCATCTTGTGCTGGATTCAAGTCTCAGCAGAGATCAATGTTGTTTCCAGGAATACTTATTGAAGGGAGCTGTGTTTTTCAGAAGTGAAAGTTGGTGAAGTTGATCTGGTTTAGACCAGTAGACATCTCCATTTTCAAAAAAGAAGTCCTCCAAGCTCCATTCAGGTTGTCTGCGCTTCAGAGCAGGAGTTTGTATTTTCTGGTCAGCAGGGGGAACCACAGAAAAGCAGATCTAGTGTTTTTGGGCCACAAATTAATCTTTTATATACCCAGCAAAAATTACAGGAGGTGTTTAAACTGTCTTGCTTTGTTCTCCACTGTCTTTTCTCTTGAACTCTTCTAATGAAAATTGTAATGGATTCCCATGATTTGGCCCAAGGCCACTTAACACATGCTTATGAATACCTCCTGCTTTTGCCAGCTTCCCATCCTGTGCCAAATGACTTGCCATCGGCCCTGCACTCTCCTTTGCTGTCTCTGAGTTGTTGAATAAAAGTCTAATTATGTTCCAGAAGCTGAATTTGGGTTTGTTTGGGGTTTTTTTTGGCAGTGCAACATCAGTGGTTTCTTGAACAGAATATTCTAGGGAGAGAAAGCACAGTATTTGGCCAAAAAGCCTTTTTTTGTTGGTTTTTTTTCTGTTTTTCCTCCCCTCCGACGTGATATCGTTTGCAGAGGTTCTCCACCTCTGTGCCTGAAACAAATCTGTCTTTAGAAGGCTTGCTCAGCCAAAGTTGATTGTGAAGGGGCTTTGGTCCCCTTCCTCTGAAGGTTTGATGACTGATAGGTGCTTTATTCCTACCTGAAGATCAGCTGACTGATACAACGTTGGCTTGCCTTGCACACTTAGGATTGTAGATATTTCTCTCTCTTTTTTTTCTTTCTTTTTTTTCTTTTTTTTTCTTTCTTTTTTTTCTCTCTTTTTTTTTTTTTTAATATTGCTAGGACTAGATCAACACAATCTGTGGGAGGGACCTTCTCTCTTGCTCTTATGTTTTTGTCTGGAAAAATGTAAGTTAGCAGTTTTTGTGGGACTTGCTGAAGAGTGAAATGTCTGTTACAAATTCTTGCTACAAAACCCTTGGGAGACCGTGTTAGATTTCAGATGCTCCAGATCAGAAAGGGGGGGATGTAGAACCTTCCTTACAGAGCCAGGTTTTTTGGTGCTTATGAATACCAAAATTCTTAAAAGAGTCTGTGTGTAGGTACACAAATAGTGTAACTGTGTACTGGGGGTTTTGAAGGACGGTTGTAGGGTAGGGAAGAGTTATTTGTGGTGGGTTGCAGGATAGGTGCATGTGGTGGGTAGGAATTAATAGTAAGTGAGGGAAATCTGCTTTAAAGGACAACTTAGTATTATAGTCTGAGAGAACTGAGGTGTGAAATGTTTACAACTATGTTTTAAATCATCAAGCCAAATTCTTTGTGGTCTATGAAACAGTTTGCCATTGTGAATAGAATACCAGGTTAGTACTGAGGAGGTTGTAGTTCTGTTCCACATTATTGAGTTGGCTATTGGATAAAATAGAAGTGTCTTGCCCCTCTGTGTCATATTTTCTTTGCATAAAATGAAAAATAATTGTATTTTAGGTTCCGGGGGAGAACAGCACTGTGTAAAAGCACTAATGATATTTTGAATAAAAATGAAGGAAGAGTCTCATTCAGTGGAAACCAGAAAGTATAACGCTTCAAAAATCTTGCTGTGATACGTTGTACCAAAACAGCTGCTTTTTTTAATATTTTGCCTTACTTTTGGTTTCAGACATTTGGACTCCACTCAATAGCCATTTCCTTATGCTCCTACTCAGTTTGCTCACTTGAAATCGGTGCTTATTACCCAAGATTGGGTTTTTATTGTTCTTTAGTGCTTTATTTCAACTCCACAAGTAGACTTTAAGGATATTAATAGATCCTTATTTTATGAGTTCAGGGTCGTTGAAAGCTTCACTAGAAACTAAAATTTAGAATGATTTTTTTCCTGTGATATCTGTGAATAAATAGCTCTTTTTTTCTTTTTCAACAGAAAAAAGACGAGACCCACCAAATGGTAAGCTTTTTTGCATGAATCACTGCATTTTATTTTTTCCTACTACTGTCATGTACTGTTTATGTATAGCTTTGTTTTGGACTTGTTCAGAATAGTTGTGTGGTGGTAAAAGCAGTAAACTCATATTCTAGAGGCTAGTATATTTGTTTTGTTTCTGATTTTTGGTATTTGTTTAGTTGTAGCTTGAAAGATTTGTGGCTTAGCTGGCATTTGTAAAGAATGTTTCTGGAGAAGCATGTTTTGTTGCAAATAGAACAGAGGCCCTTCAGCTTAAACTGAGAAGAAAACTTTGTACCTTGCATTTGCTGCTTGGTCTTCAGAATATGCATATATAGGATGACTACACAGAAATGAACGCTGAAATTATAAGTTACCCTCTTTGAAGGCAGATGTCACGATATTGGATTTCATAAAATGCCCATAAAATTTCAATTTCACTGTGTCCAACTAACCATGTGACATAGCTTTTTGGTCATATGTCATATGTTTGTCCATATTAAATTTTTTTTACATGAAGGATTATTTGAATCTATTTGCCTCTTAGGAGTGCGTCTCACTGGCATTAAGATACAGGTTCTTTAGGAGATCCTCTCATTAAATTGAAGGAGTCAAAACTATGTATCAGTTTGATCCAAATCTTTTTTTACCATCTATTCTAAAAGCAAGTGAAAAATGCAGATCAATGATAATTCAGCCTTGGAGTCTATGTAGTTCTGAATTCACACTGAAGTTAAAAAGTGAATTCTCCTGTGATACTTCTGTTGGTGATCTAGATCATAGGTCATATCACTGTATCTGTTAGCTTGCTGCTTGAGCAAGGGTATAGTCAACTGGTCGACTGAGGTCCCCTTACGGCATGAGGAGATAGTCTGAAATTTGTACTGAAACATCCACGCATCTCGGTAGGTCATCAAAATGTAGGTAATCCTTAACTAATCCTGAATTATGGAAACTACTGATATCTTTTGTATCCTGAAAAAACCCCACCGCCACCACCATGTGGAATGCTGCTCAAAAAAATCACTCTTTTTTTTGTAAACGTGAAGTTTTGAGGAAGTTCAAACAATCAGCAGTTTAGACAGGGCACTTTTAGTATCAATTCCTTCAATGGGACTAGGTTGTTTAGTTTTGAAACAATCGTAGTAATACCATCCATGACTATTACCAGCCTTTCTGAGCTTTCAGCAGGTTTTAACTGTTCTGCCTTTTGAGTGACATTTGCTCCTGTAAACTCTGCATCCCTGACAACATTGGTGACTGTGTAGTGCCACCTACTACAAGGAATTTAGCCTTTATCTGTGCTGTGGATGTTACCAACAGTAACACAAGCGATTTGTTTGTCTAGTGTGCTGTCTGTGATTAAAATAAGATTTAAGAAAACTAAGCCTGTAAAAACTTTTGTGCTTAAAATAGTCTCCATAACTCATCCTGTAAGACCTCAGGCAACATTGTTTTTTTTTTTATTTTTGAGAAAAATACTCTCATACTAAACTTGCACTCGTTGGTCCTATGCCCTTATCCTGAATATTATGTGGAAGACATAAGTTTATACCCAGTGTTTTAGGTTTATACTCACTAGTCAAAGCTCTGAGCATCTATGGTTTTTAGTGAACTCTTTCCCTGGGACATCCACGTACTCTTTCACAACGTGTCCATTTTCCTTTTCTGATTCCGTCGAATTCTGTAATGCCTGGCTTCTCTGTTGGCAAAGGGTTAAGTGTGGTCATGCCCTCCGTAGTCACAGGTGAGACCTGGTCTGGGTATGGGTTATAGCCTCAGGTGGTTGTATTCTATAGAGACTCTGCATTTCAGTGTTTGGAATTCAGACTACAGCAGATATATACTATCAGCATGTAACTGGGGAAAAAACCCAAACCTGTGGATGATCAGCTAATTTTTGTTCTACTCTCCATATGAAGGCAGATTCTATCATGGGGGAAAAATAAGGAGCACCTGCTTTTTCATGCTGGGTATCAATGCATAACTACCTTTGAAACTGAAAAACAGGAACAGTCACATTTCTGTACTCACGTGATCCATGCTTGAAATACTGTGAGGAATTTTGTCTTGGGCTTGTTTGGGATTTTCTGCATATGTTGAAGCAGCATGGAAGAAGCACTTTTTTTGTATGACGTTTTCAATGGTACGGATTTAACTTTTTTTTTAAAGAATTGCAGGATTAAAATCAAATTGGCATTAACAGTTATGTAAAATGTATTAGTCTGTAATTTCCTGGGATTTATGTTCTACTCATTTGTAATAGCTAGGTCTCTGTGCAAATGAAGAACAGTTACCATGGTTGAACTGACCTCTTAGTGGAGTTCTGGATGAAAGAATTATTTCTCAGAGAATTAGATTTTGAGGGAATCTTTTAAGAACCATGTGGCAGAATTTTGTTTCAGATGTTAACGAGAACAGTTTGTGTTTATTGTAGGGCTGTCTGCAGTCTGGGACAGATGCATAGAGAGGTTCTAAATAAAATACAAATAATTTCATAGAATTAACATTTCAAAATGTTCTGTACTACATTTTCTGGAACTCCTTCTGAAGATGTGACAGATATTGATAACAGTGGATGCTTAAGACCGCTGTACTGTCAGGTACTTCCTAAAGATGAGCTCTATATGCCTCTCTCATCTTCATTTATTGAACTGTGTGCATCCGATGGGGAAGGTGCATGTCTTATGATGGGAAAAATTTTACTGGATATAAATATGGCAGTTCTGGAAGAGTACAATTCTTTCCAAGGTTCCTTTATCCCTCGTGGATATCTAAGGTGTAAACCTGACGGTAAGAAAAATTTTCATCTTTGAGACTTAGCTATGAGCTCTGGTATGAATATTATTATATCAAGAAATTAGTGTCAGGCTGTCAGTCCTTAATTTCAGCTCAGCTGAATAAAATTTCAATTTGCAAGTGGCTACTGCTTTAAACGGTTAAACCCATATGTGGTTACTTAGGATTTTACATGCAGAAAGGTGTAATTTCAAAGACTGCTAGGAATTGTGAGAAGAATATCAAGAACTTCAAAGAAGCGCTAAGGTACATATTTCTTTTTGAACCTGAGTATAGCTTTGGAAACTACAAATATCACTGTAATGGTGAGAAGAATATAATAAGTGATTGAAGTGAAAATGAACTCTTAGAGTATTTTGGGATTTGTTTTTGAAATTAATGAAATTAAGACTGTTACTTTCAATTAATCCTGAAGATTTACTTAACTCCTCTTGTTAAATTTTGGGTTCATAGTATTTGGCAATTAGTGAATTAATGCTAACTTCAAATGTAGCTTTAACAGTGGAAACTGTTTTGCTTCCTTGCACATGGTCAGTTTGTTTTTTGGTATTCTCAAAAGGGCAGCTGTCTAGATCATAACGTTTCTAGATCTAAGCATTTCTGCCTAGCAGCAGACACTTTAGAAATTCTTCCTGCAGTTTCAATGCAGTTTTAAATCTTGTCCTGTAAGACTGCTACAGGAACACAGGAGTTGTCACATGCTTTTAGGTTAGTTTTGTCTAGCCCGGTGTCATGTTTCTGTTCTTGTTTCTTGTTCTGGCCAATACTAGGTGTTTCCTGCTGAGGTGTTAACCTGCAAGTCAGCTAAGTTATCTATTGTATTGTCTCCTTCTCCTTTCTGATGTGGACTGTGGACTGTGAAACCTAAGTCTTGTTGGTCCTTTCAGAATGCTTAGAAGAACTTTGAATTATCCATACAAAATGCAGTTACGAAAAAATAATGTCACAATAAGGTTCAGATTTATCAAAGTCTAAATAGACATTTTTATCATCTGCCTAGTAAGACTGGATGCAATAAACAATTGGTTTTCTAACCATTGGTAGTAACTCAGCAGAGTGGAAGGTGCTTGTCAAACTATTTCTGGTCAAACTGATCTTAAATTGACTGGTCAGTTCCAGTTTCGGAAGAATGAAACTACTTAATCCTTTTGACAGGTTTCTTTAAAAATACATGTGAGTGTGTGTATATATATATATATGAAAAATGCATAAACTGCCTCTTAGTATTTAAATACTACTATCACTTATGTCAAGGGTTATCTTCTGTTGAAACTAAAAAATAAAGTGGAAAATATGCTAGGTACATTTGTTTGCTAGTATTACACAAGCAATGTAATAGTAAAATGCTGGAATTGGCAGGACTATAATTCAGATGCATTTTCAATAATGAGAGTAGTAATTCAGAATTGTTTATAATGAAGAACAAGGTTTGAGAATGTAATTCGTAATTGGAGTGTTTAATTTCTATTTCTGGTGCTGTTTTCACTGTCACTGCTCTTCAAGCTTTGTTTCATATCTGGGACTTGACTTTGCAAACCTGTGAAAGAGGAAGAAATAAGAAATCCTGAATACTTCCATAGATACTGTCATATATTTGAAGACAGTAGTGTGTCCAGAGCAGCCTTCCAAAGTTCTTGTGATATTCTAGTTCTGTGCGTGATGGGCAGGGAAAGTATTGCCGCTTGAGGCTTACCAAGCAAAGGTTCCCTCTTCTTTAAGATCGGTTAACGGTGCTGCCAAGGTAATGGCGTGGTGGAGGTTACTGGTTACGGCACTCTCTTCTTTAATCTTGTCTAAGATTGTAGCTATGCTGTATCTTAATTTCTCTTTCCATGTGTTCTGTGCACATGAAAGCTCTTTGGTATAGAATTGCTTTCTTTGCCAAATTTGCAAAAATCAAATTCCAGTTTAGAAAATTTTTCTGCCATGGCTCTGCTCTAGCAACATGATTTGTTTGGGTTTGTGGGTTTTTTTTTTTGTCTCCAGCAAATAACTTAGTTTATGTTGCTGACATCCAGAACCCAGTCAGATGCATGTGGCATGTAGAACTGTGGCTTCGGTACAAGTGTTTTTCCTTAAACATAGCTTTATTGAGACACAACAGTAAAAATCCTGTACTTCATCTTCACAGGCCCGAATCTACCGATGGCAACTGTTGATATCAAAAACCCAGAAATTACAACTAACAGATTTTATACTCCACAAGTCAACAATATTTCATACACCAAAGATAAGAAGAAAGGAAAAACTAAAAAGAGAAGATTGACAAAAGCAGATATTGGAACGCCATCTAATTTCCAGTAAGGACTTTTCTGAATTTGGGTTTTGGTTTTGATGGTGGTGGTGTTTGTTTTGGGGTTGGGTTCATTTGGGGGGGGCAGGGTGTCACTTGCAAATGCTCAAGACAAATGTGTGACTGCTCTGTGTAACATGAACTACAGTGGATGCTAGCTGGAATGCTGCAGGGTTTAAAAGCAACTTAGTTTATACACAGGTGAGGAGTTTACTGCAACTGTAAACAAAAAAAAAAAGTGACTTACTGTCCTAAAATGGTTCAGAAAACAATGTAGTTGCATAAAAATGTCTTACTGAAGTGGCCAGCTCAGTGCAGATGTATATGTGTATATGTAGCCTCAATGGTCAACTTTTTAACACTGTTATTCTTGCAGCTGTGCTTTGTCACACAGAATATACACAGGTGGGTCCTGACTTGTCATAAAATATGGCAGTGTCATTTCTGCTGTTATCTCTGACTTTCTGTTTACAAACTTACTTATTCTGATATATGGGCTAATACCCGTCTCTTGCAATGAAAGTATGGCGTGCATGTATACAGCTCTGGGGAACGGGTTGTTTTTTTCTACTATTGTTTCTTATGTATCTTCAATCTTTTAGAATAGTTATGATGTATCATTTTAAGCTTCACTTTCATGAAACTTGGGTTTGGTCAGTTTACTGAATTAATTACTGTTTTCCTGAACTGGAATTTGGTATTTCAATCTTCTTCCTTTTCAAATAAGCGTACTTTATTTGCTAAAGGAACAGGAATTTAAAGAGCTTGAGTAAATGTAGTGAAGTGGGACAAGGGGCAATGGGCACAAACTGAGGCACAGGAAGTTCTGTCTGAACATGAGGAAGAACTTCTTCCCTCTGAGGGTGACGGAGCACTGGAACAGGCTGCCCAGGGAGGTTGTGGAGTCTCCTTCTCTGGAGATATTCAAGACCCGCCTGGACAAGGTCCTGTGCAGCCTGCTGTAGGTGACCCTGCTTCGGCAGGAGGGTTGGACTAGATGACCCACAGAGGTCCCTTCCAACCCCTACTATTCTGTAATTCTGTGAAGTGCTGTATCTATTAATGTCACATAAACTGAAAAATGCAGAAAAGAAGGAAAGGTGAAAGAAAGAAAACTGAAATAGTATTTGGTAGCTGGTCACTGTTGTAGCTCTACTGATGCAGACTTCAGCATATGTGGACAAAACTGCAAATAATGATTTGCATTAGCATGTCTTACCTCTGATCAGAATTTGTGGAAGGGGTTGTGCAGCAGTGCAGATATAAAACAAATTTTAGACTTTGTTTATAATGTCTGTCGGGTTCTGACCGCTGCAAAACATTATGTGCACTCATAAAATATTAAAGGAGACCTAAAGAAGCTGAGAATAAGATGATAAAATATTTAATAAAGTTCAAACAGAAGATATGTTCTTGTATCCTTAAATATAACATTAAATTGTAAGCGGTGAACCTTTGTGAAAGAAGATTGAAAGTCTGTTTTGTTCAGCTTAAGGTCTAGTTAAGTTTCCTGTAGAGTGCAGCTAAGCGTCGCCCTGCTATATAAGACACTTTCATTACAGGTTTTGTACAAACATATGGGAATGGGTGTTTGGTACTGTAAGGCAAATATGCCAGTAGGATAACTTTTGTGTAACTTCAGCTGTGATACTGGTGAAGACCAACACTTCGTTTATGTCAGGTCAAAGTTGTAATCTGTAGATACAATTTTAAAATGCCTTCTGTTAATTAATATAACTTCTTGCTGTATGCATTCTTTCAAATAACATAAGAGTTGCAGTTACCTGGTAAGTGCACATTTTCATTGAAAAGACCTCTGAAAACAATGTGTTACAGTCAATGTGTACAAGTAACTTATTTTACTCTAAAGGATGAAAAACAGAACATATAAACTTTAATATCAATTAACTACACTAAGCTCCAAATTGTTTGCTCACACCCTCTTAAAGGGCATCATGAATTGCACAGATATGCAGAGATAAATGGGTAAGATTGTATTTGCTGGTAAATTTCTGTCAACTTCCATAGCCATGACAATTGGATATGAGACTGTGTATTAGGAAATGTGTGTCTAATTTATGCGAAACAAGCTGTTGCTTAACTTCCAGAATTCTGTAATGAATAAATTATCCGATATTTTGGTAGTGCAAGGTATTTAAATATTTAGGCAAAATGAGGGCTACCCTTTTTTGCCTTTTGTGTCGCATGATGTCATTTTTAAACTAGAATTTTTACTTCTTGCCCCTCAAACTAAGTAGTTAGTTAATTATAGTTACACCAAAACCAAAAGTGATCGTTGAGCTTCAGGAATCTCATTAAGAAAGCTTGTGCTGTTGGTGGTACTAACAGACCCAAGCAAGAATACAAGGTCTGTTGTGCTAGGCACTGTAGAAGGACAGCGAAACAGTCCTTGTAATTTGGCAAGCTGAGTCTAGGCTGTGTTGGTTACTAACAGCTCACCTGGTATTTTTAAAACCCTGAGTTGAACTTCCTTTCTAGAACTGGCCATTGGCAAAAAGAACCCCAAGGATTGGAGTTCTGGTAATGGTTCTGTCTTCTGTAGCCCACAGCAGAAGCATGAAGTAGTGTGGAGGGGCACAAACTCTTCTGCATTTTTTATGATTGTGCCATCACATAAGATAATAGTTTAGTAGCCACATGAAATGGCTACTAGAAGCCTAGGAAGATGGCACCTGAAGGGTCCTGACTTTTCTGTGAGAGAAGGAAGTGAATGGGAGAAGGGTGATGAGAGAACAAACAGCGATAGTAGGGAGGAGGAGGAGGTTTTTCAGCTGCATGATGCTCAAGACCTTGGCAGTAGCTTGAAGTCCAGTTACTATATAAAGGCCAGACTCATCCCTTGATCTCTGTGCAGTCCTTCCATCACCATCCATCTGCACCACAGGGTGGCACGGAGCCTTCATGTTTTGCCACAGACCATAACCTAAGGGGGGAAAGTAACTTCTTCACTTGGTCTTTTTGACACAAGACAAAACGTGGGAGTAAAGGAAGTTGTCCTATTCAATTCTCAAGTGGGGCAATGAGAAGTAAGAATTGCTTAGTGTCTTATAAGCCTGGAGGTAGAAGCTGGTAGTAATCTCTAGTTATCTTGGTGTCCTGTTACTTTAGTTATCAAGGTCCTTTTTATGCTGATTAAATGGAATTTTCTGCTTTTTTAGACACATTGGACATGTTGGTTGGGATCCAAACACAGGTTTTGATGTAAGTAATAAGTTGTTCAAGACACTGAATAATTAAAAGCTTTAGAGGCTTTTTAATGTAAGTTGTGAAGACTGTCGTTAAGTAAACCTAACTGTACATCAAAGTAGTTATAAATTGTGATTTCATAATATGATTCAAACACAGACAGATGTCGGGGTAGAAGGAAATAGGAGAGATGCAGGATTGAGGGGAAAACAAGCAAAACTTAAGTTTTTGTGCAAGGTGGTTACCTCTCCTAAAATAGTCTTTGCTGACTGAAAAGTCAACCCAGAGACATGTCCATGACTTTGCTGTTCCTATTAACTACATGGTTTGTGGGTTTTTTTCCCAATACAAATGATATTTTAGAAAATTCTTCTAGTTCAAGCTACTTAAAACTAATCTGTCTGACTTGCAGGTGAACAACTTAGACCCAGAACTGAAAAACCTGTTTGATCTGTGTGGAATTTCAGAGGCTCAATTAAAAGACAAAGAAACTTCAAAGGTCATATATGATTTCATTGAAAAAACAGGAGGTGTGGAAGCCGTTAAAAACGAGCTGCGCAGACAAGGTGCGATTCCTTTTATTTCCATGTAAAAATTAGCAGGGCGTTTTTTGCCTTGAGGATGAGAGTAGAAGCTGTTGATCATGAGCCATTTCTGATTCTCATCTCTGGACTTCACATCACCGCAGTTGCATCGGATTTCATAATGTTTCTGTATAACATACACTATGTAAAAATGTTCGTGCATGACCTAGGAGAGTTCCCTAACGAATAAGGATCTTATCTATGTCAGTTAAGTAATTTCCAGTAACACTTAGTCTGACTGTAAAGTTAGGCAGTATATTCCAGATAGATTGGGGTTTTTTTTCAGACTGTGTAATTTGCATATTTATATTTTAATCTCAATCTTACAAATAAATTAAAATTTTAGAAGCAGTATTGCTGTTGTCAGAGTAACAGCAAGTGTCTGACAGGTGTATGTGTGGTGCCCATTTACCCTTGCAGCACTGTGTAATGAACCTTCCAACAGCTAGAGGCCTGCAAATTTTGCTGGAATATTTTAAAAAAGAAAAAAAAGCTTTTTTTCTTATTTAATGTAAAAAGTACTTGTTTTGAGCAGGCTACTGCTACAAGAAAATTGTCAGATAAGCCATTTCCTGTGTAACCTTTAAATGTAATCTCAGCTGATGCACTATCTAGTGGAACATAGCAGGTCGGTCTGAAAACTACACTGCAAATGTCAAACTTTCAGAAATTTGCGTAGAACGTTTCTCAAGAGAAATACGATGTTAAATGCCACTGAAATTATAGCAGTTTGAAAATTGTGAATAAATTTTTTGAGTGACTGAAGAGATACAGATTCAAGGTACAATGACTTGTTACATTTATTCCTTAGGTCCCCCACGGTGGAGCGGTATGTGTTTGAGCTGGCATCTAAGCATATGCTTCAAAGTACTCATGCTGCTGTGTGATTTTTTTTTTCCTAGATGAGAAACCTTAGTCTACATCTGTTTGACTGCAGTACTAAAACTTATAGTCAAACTTCTTAGTTAAATTGCAAGCAAAACTTCAGTTATGATTTTTTTTCTCAGTAAGAAATCTGTCCATTTCTATATATAATCTTAATTCTGTTTAAATGTTTACAGTTATTGATCCCAGACTACTGACCATAAAATTGGATTGAGAAGATTTGCCTTAGAGTCTTACGACTAGCTTAAAATATTTTAAAAATGCCTATTTTTCTATTATGTATGTGTTAACTTCATTACAGCCACTTGCATGTACGCAATTGAAATTAAAGCTGCCTCATCTTTAACATGCATGATAATAATCTACCTCTGTGGTTTTTGATAGAGGTAGATAAAATTTTCCAGTATTTCAGTGGGTTTATCCGCAATTATGTTACTTGGTGTGTAGGCTTGACTGCTGTTTGAAGTGTTCTTTCTCAACTGAAACACATTTTTCTGTATTTTATTGCAAGAATTTCTGTGCTTATGTATTCATCCTGCTAGGCTGTTGACTAGAGAGCTGCAGACATGTTGTTCTGCTCAGGTAGAAGTTACTTTCTTGTTTTTCTTGCCCTTTCGCTAGTTTTAGTATTGTTGTGGTTTGGGTTTTTTAGTAACAATACCACAAATAGAGGATTTTACATACTTTTTTTTTTAATAGCCATGTTCAGGTTAATGTGCATTTGTAAAAAACTAAATTATTTCCTTGCTTTGCCTCTGCCATCTGTTTGGGGGGAAGGGAGAGAGGACCAGGTAATGCTGCTCCCTCCTTGCTGCTTCTCCCCTGTTTCACTCCAGCTGAGTGCAGACAAGCCTTATAAACTGAACTCTATTTCCACAGACTGGATGTGGCATATCTCTCTGTATACGATGCAAATAAAACCTTTCCCCAAAGAAAAACTTAAGCCTTCCGTTCAAAATCTACATACACTACAGATTCTGGAGCATGACCATGTTACCTGTCTTTTCAGTAATACAGAAAAACTGTCTGTAGTGCTTGCTGAGTAAGTTATATTTGAAAATACTGGCTTATAGTGGCCAAGAAGGAAACTATGGTCCTGTCAGCCAAAAAGTGGTGGGATTTTTTTTTTTTTTTTGATCAAGAATGTTGGTAGTATGTCTGCAAAATGTATAAAGTTTGAGATGAGATTCTCCCCACATTCTTTTGAAGGGATGGGAAAAAACAGCAGTTTGTGGAACTCTAGGAATATAACATGTAATTTTAGGAGGGGTCTGTCTCTCTAAAATGAGCAGGGAAGGAGGCACTGAGGCACCAGTGTCTCCTACTTCGTCAAAATCCCTTTTTTAGGGATGTCCCCTCTCTATCCCAGTGCAGACAGCTTGCTTTCTCAGCATGTGACAAGCAGGAGGTATTGGAAGATGTAAAGAAGTATCTTCTTGATTGTAATACATTTTTCATTATCAAAGCATGGGAAATCAAATGTGAATTTTCTTAGTTGTATGATAGTCCCTGGATTATTAAGTAGTTACGTGCAATAACCACACAATCGAAAGTACCTTCAGCCATTAGATGCTTAATGGAAGAGGAAATGAAATGGTGTTATTGAAAATGCCATTAGCAGAGAAAGTACATTTCAAGGCCACTTCACGTAGAAATGATCCTGTGAGTGGAGTTTAGCCCTGAAGTTGTTTCCTTTCTGTGGTCCCTCCCATAAAGATACTGCTGGAACTAATTTTCAGGGAAAGAGACTTAAGAGTCAGTTTATGCTGCATCGGAATGCATTAGTAGGTTTTTTGTTACTAGAAGATGATGCTTCAAAAATATTTGGCTCTGTAATTACCTAATAAAATACTGGATAGATTATAAAGTGGAAGTTCTGTATTTCCCTTCAAGTGTATTTTCCAAAACCTGTTTCTCTTGCCTTCTGTCCTAGCTCGACAATTTTTAGAGGATTCTTTTGAAATTTTTCTGCATTATGTCATGACACATTGGAACGCTAACTTAAGATACACTTGGATTATGAAGATGGTTACTACCATAGCACCAAACCAAACTGAATGACCAAGCTTGTTTTGTGACTGATTAGTCTTTTGATGTATTGTATCCAGAACTGGTAAAATTTGCACAGGCACAGAGATCCTTGCAAAAGGCAAGGCAAAGCCTTTTTTTCTTTTTCTGCTAGTCTCTGAAAGACTTACGGGTATTGAATGGCATGTAATTGTAAATTGTTTTGTTCTGTTTCAGCTCCACCTCCACCACCACCGTGCAGAGGAGGACCCCCTCCACCACCACCTCCACATAGCCTGGGTCCTCCTCCTCCCCCTGCTAGGGGCCGAGGGGCACCACCTCCACCTCCTTCAAGAGCGCCCACAGCAGCACCTCCACCCCCACCTCCGTCTAGACCTGGTGCCTCGGTGCCCCCACCTCCTCCAAACAGGATGTATCCTCCACCACCACCAGTGCATTCATCATCTGCGCCATCAGGTCCTCCTCCACCACCACCACCACCACCGGCAAGTGGGTCATCTGTTCCTCCACCACCTCCTCCTCCTCCACCCCCTCCTGGTCCTCCTCCACCACCAGGCCTTCCTTCAGAGGTTGATCACCAGCTTCCAGTTCCTGTGGGAAACAAAGCAGCACTCCTGGATCAAATCAGAGAAGGAGCTCAGTTAAAGAAAGTAGAACAGAACAGTCGACCAGTGTCCTGCTCAGGAAGAGATGCACTGTTAGACCAGATACGACAGGGTATACAGCTGAAATCCGTGAGTAAAAGCTGTTTCTCATCTATGTCCCTTTGGGACTTGCAAATAGCTGCAGTACTGCAGTGTGAACAGTAACTTGTGGCTCTTTTTGGGACTGGATCATAACTTTTAGAGTTTTTGAAGTGGCACTTTAAGTGTCAGTACTGAGAAAATGCTTAGAATGGATATTTGATATAGGTGACTATTGGTGCATGAAATCATCCTTGTTTGAAACTCATTTTTCACTTCTACTGAAAAGCTTTAAGCATAAACCCTACAATGATAGTACCACAGTATTGTGGCTGTAAAGAACTTTTGCAAGAACTATGAAAGATTGCTGGTCTCTTGAGGGCTTCAGTAAAATCGTCTAAACAACTGTGGGGGCTGAGTTCAGCAGTAATGGTAGTGGGAGGCAAAGACTACATCCCCTCTACCATCTTAAAATGGACCTGTGCTCTGCAAATGTTGAGGCTTGTGACAGGGTGGCTGCCTGTGTCTGGAGAAGTGCTGCCTGTGAGGGTGCCTCCGCTGTTCCTGCTGCTGCTCAGGCTATTATATTTTTTTTTTCTGAGGTCACTGAATATCTTCAAAATAATTTTGTCTGTAGGTACTTTTTTTTTTTGGCTACTGTTCTGCCCTTGAGGCATCTGATGTAAAAATTGTGAGGGAATGTTAATATTTATTTGCCATTACAGGTATGCAGTATCAAAGTCCGTTCCTTTCAGAAGGGATTATCAACCCAAAGCAGACCTGATTAATAAACAAGAAAAAATACGTTGCGTTATATGCCAAGGATAAAATAAATAACGATTGTGCAGCCACACTTGTCATGCTTGTACAACCATATTAAGAAGCTTTCCTTAAGCTGAGCACTCACTTCGTGGTAATCAGAGCTGAAATTTTTAATCTGGAATATGAACTAACTATAGTTGTGTTTTATGGCGAAAGAGAAAAGGTTGGGTATTTTATAAATAAAAACCTAGCTTGAGCTAAAGAAACAAACTGCAGTTTCACTCTTCCTTTGGCTGAAAAAAAACTCACTAATGTTACAAGGAAGTTTGTCTCAAAATGCACAGGTTCTGTCTTGCTAATTGCATCTTTCGAATGTATCCTTTTTTCCAAGGTATCTGATGGTCAGGAGAGTGCACCGCCTACACCTGCACCCACCTCAGGAATTGTGGGTGCATTAATGGAAGTTATGCAGAAAAGGAGCAAAGCCATTCATTCTTCAGGTGAGTCTGATGGAGTTCTTCTGACCTCATGGTGTCAGGTTTTCAATAGTTAACACTTCTATTCAGCATAAAATGTTGTTTGAAAATGGCATGGATTTTGGCATATACTCCAATACAGAATGCTCTAGGAAGACCCCTTGTGATGGGTTGAATGGTTACTTCGTTCTAGTTTGGATTACTGGTGTACGGTAGTTTGCAGTAATACAATCAAGGTTAATAACCTTATAAAGCTTGTTTTGGTTTGGGAGGTTTTTTTGTTGTTTTTACAACAGACTTATTTTTGTCCAATAGATATCTGATGAAATTCAGTATTTTGGAAGGAAGGTTTTTAATGCTTTCTGTTTCTAGATGCCAAAACTCTTGCAGAGATTCAGGAGCTTAAAACTGTGGCTTCCAGTGTGCTTTGGATGCCACCTGCTGGATAATAATCAGATAACCAGTGTTACTTGACTAGGCCTATGCTAGTACAGAGTCAGCTTTTCACACTTCAGTACTTGGAAAAAATCAGGCTGCAAGAGGATTTGCATTTCTCAGATACCAGCTTGTAAGAAATGCAGTTCAGTAGCTGTAGTGCAGTGATTTGGTTATATCTCCTCTGTTTAGTCTTTGATTCATTTTCCTTCCAGAGCTTGCCTTGATACCAAAACTGCACTTGCAGTCTGCAGACTGTTTGACTACGTGCAGTATAGTTCGTTGATTTGCTGCCCTGTGTAGTAGTCTCCAGTTTTGGAACTTTATATAAATTAAATACCAGAAGGGTGTTAAATACAGCATTTTCCTAAGGAAGGAAATGCTCTTGCCTAACACATAAGTATTTTAATTTTAACAGGCTACAACTTTTAAATTATGATACATACAAAAATAGTGGAAAGCTGAATAAAATTAACAAGAGTTGATGCTGAAGCTGATGTGCATTATACAGCTTATAACATTCCAGTAACTACAACAGACTTCAGCTCACAAAATTTTTTCTTTCTGCCTGTACAGTAAACAGAAATCCCATTATGTAGTAAACCTGGGGAAGCAGTTCTTACCTTTCAGAAATTAATCTGTCCTTAAACTTTAAAGCCCAATCTGCAAGAAGCTGGCCTCTCTCACATTTTCTAAGAACGAGTAATAAGTAGTAAGTGTTAAATGAGAACTTCTGATTCTTTTTCTCATAGCAGAAAACAAGATACGTTTTTCTTACCTGGCGAAAGGAGTGAGAAGGGAAACAGACTGAACTCTCAGCCAGTATCTATCTAAACTGAATGTCATGTCTAGCAGTCTTAAAACAGAGTATTACCAAATGCGTTGTCGTGACTGCCTTGAACTGATTGTTCTGTTCTCATGAAGTTTTGGGAGAAATCTATAACACGTTTGGAATGTTAATTTGGTGCATGCAAGTGACTTGTCTTTTTTGTCTTACAGATGAAGATGAGGATGAAGAAGATGAAGAAGACTTTGAGGATGATGACGAATGGGATGATTGATCATATATTATTATATATATATATTTTTTAAGGTGAATGATATACTAAACACTACTTTCTGTCTATGGATTCTGTAAAATTATCATGTAAATGTTCTACCAATTTGCTGTATATTTTTGTTGCCTTTTGCTTTTTTATTAATCTGTGCAATACCTCATTTAATCTGTAAAGGTTTGTCATAATCCTCTACAAAGCTACTCCCTGTTAATGTGTGCAAGTTTACACCTGGATGATCATGTACATGTGAATACTTTTCATTCCATCAATAAGGGAGTTTAAATGTAATATGTGAGACTGGCAAAAACCTTAATGTAATTTAGTTATAATGCAAGAAGGAAAACACTATTTTCATACCCTACTTTTTCTGTATCTAAATTTTCTTATTAAAACCTAGTATAGCACTATGTTCTATAAGTGATGCAGCTCTTAGTTTATTTAGCCCCTTCATTTCGAATGCAGTGCTACGTGAATGTTGAGGCTGGTTTATACTATAGCATGGTTTCAAAAACATTACAACGTTGCAGTTCAGATCTTAGCAGTATGCTTGACATAAACCAAAATCACTACAGAAATGCACAGCTAGTCGTGAGCATTACCTTGCCATAACTGTAGCAATACTGACTGCTATTGAACAGCGGCAGTAATTAAGTCCTTCAATTAGAGAACTCTCTATCTGAAGTTAAGCAGGGTGGCTTTACATGGTAATAGTGGTAGAGGCATCTTTGATGCAGACAGGTTCAGTCTTTTTTTGTTGGGTTTTTGTTTGTTTGTTTTCTTCCATTCCCAGCTCTTACTTTCTCAATGAAGAAGTGTATATTACTGGAGGTTGGCAATTGCTACAGTTTGATTTATTTTTAAAATCAATTTTATGTGGTTTTCAGGCTGAAGGGCTGCATTTAATGCTTGCTTCTATAATGTTTAGTTACTTTTTAAAATTTGTAGGACATTGGTGTACTAATAAAGTAAACGTAAGTGGTATTACATTGCAGTCTTTGTGTTATGGTACATAACAAATGCTGAAACACCAATCCTACATCCATAAAGTTGGAAAGCTATTAACTCAGAATATACGCTTTGAATAAGTACTGAACGTTATGGCAGTATTCTGTCTTCGTTTGTTGGCTTTAAGACCAAGGGTTGTGATGAAGATCAAGAACCCGATTCACAAGAATAGTGTTTGAATAAGCGGACGGAAAATGGGATTCTTATTTCACAGCTTGCACATTTATATAAGTTGTACTTTGTAGTGCAGTAAACATTGGCACATCTGCCTATTACAAAATACTAATCTATGCTATGTGGGTATTTAATATCTGCAGCATTAGTTACAGTACTTAATGTAATTTTCAGGTAGAAAATCTTTTTAAAAACCACATCATCTGACACGGAATGTTTACTTAAGTCAGTCATATTTGGAGCATAGTTAATGCATAGTGTCCTGGGTCTTTGACTGTAGTCAAGCGATGAAGCTAAATTTAAGTTGTCGGAATTGTATTGACTGAAACCCAGTGTTGACCTGATCTTGACAGGCTGGACCTGCATGATACGGCTTGGATTTCTAACCCAGTTATAACCTAGTCTTTAGCGAATTAATTTAGTCATATGAGAAGAAAGTTGCTGAAAAGTAGTGGGAGAGGTAAGGTTGTAGTTAAATTATTCAGAGGATGTTAACTTCCTTCCAGGAGTAATTTAAGCACATAACTTGAGGAAAAAGAATTTCCAAGTAGTCTCACTTTCTTGCAGTAACTTTCGCGTTGCCCTCTGCTGCTAGAAACACTTGCTGCTAGCTCTGCTGCTGTAATGGCTTGAGCATTGAATCAAGCGCAAGCGCAGCCTGGGGTAGCTAATGGCAGTGGAGTTAAGAACTTGTGTATAAGGAAAATACTTGTATGGCTTTCATATAACTTCTGGCACTGCTCCCTTACTTTCTGTGGCATATAGGGCATTTTAAAATTGCACAAATGAGGCCTAGAGATTTTCCTAACATGCTACTTACTAGATATGTTTAGCTGTCATGTTCCCAGAGTTGGAATTTCTGTAATATAGTTAATAATTAAGCATCACAGTTCATTAATCATACTTCTATTCCAGGTTTTGGGAGCTCTGAAGTTAACTTGTTGAATAAAACTTTGATTTGTAGATACTGGCCAAAGAAAGCTTCTGGGTTTTCTATTTCTTTTTCTTCATATAAAAAGTACACTCATGTTCTGTGGTGTCCAGGTTAATATTTACTTTAAAGTAGTATTTGTACATGATAAATTTCAGGCATAAAGACTGCAGTGGCAGTTAAGTTAGTCATAACTGCATGCTTCAGCACTCCGCCACTTGCACTATGAGCAGACAATAGCATTTCATGATACTGGTGCATTGTTGCTAAACATTGTAATGAAGGCCTCTTACGTATTCTGGTTAAATGACTGTCCAGATAGCCTTAGCAATTAACAAACTGGCATGAGGCTTTTGTATCTCAACACTCTGTGTGCATAGACAATATCAGCTAGCCACTTGTACGTATGAAATCCGTAAGAACTTCTCAATCATTCAGTTTTCCATTTACCAAACTGAAATTTTTAGTATGTGAATTTTTGAAATGTACAGTGAATAGGATGTTGCACTGGTGGCAATTCATCATGGAGCATAATAAAATTAATTTGACCCAAATAGCATAAAACTGTGTGGTTTTTAAGTGCTAATTGTGGCACGGCTTTTAAAATAGATCTGCATATTGATTACACGCTTTAGAAATTACTCTGGTCTCCTAGCCAAGTCCACAAAGCAGTAAATAGCCACTGTCAAATTGCAGTAGTTTTCACGTCTCTGGAAAGTTGGAGTGTGCTCGTGAATAAACACAATGAGTAAGAATGTGACACCCTGTCCTCCTGGCAGACCTCGCGGCTGCTCGGCGGCGTCTGTGCAACGGCGGCTGCTGCTGCGGGCAAGTGCAATAATCCAGCAGCAGTTCAAGGTCAAACAAACAGGCTTCGTTCATAAACACTCTAGGAGGAGCACTACGTAGTTAACTCGTGTCAACGAACGCTCAAATTTACGAGGTTTTCACAGATGTGGATCTGTGTCTTGCATGTCTTAATGGTTGAGCTCAGGGTGCTTCAGAAGTCTGCTTTCCTCCTCTAAAGCAGCTGAGGAGTCCAGCATTCCAAATTTTTATCTGGTGTACGCTTTCCTTTGAAGTTTAGTACTTAGGTGTTTTTAGGCCTTGAGTGCAAGGCAAAGTTGGCATTGTTACTTACAGGGTGTGCTGAGGTACATAATTATTTCCTCTCAGCTTAGGAAACAGAAGCTTAAAACGGGCTTTTGAAAAGAGGCTTTTCTTTCCATTTTTTTGTTTGGCAAAGGTTACTTTCCCAAGCAAGACATATGTAAAGAGGAAGGAGAGATCCTTTTGGTTTTGTTACCAATCCGTTGCAACAGCCTTTATCTAATCATTAGAGGAATTCCTGGTCTAATTAAAGTTCCTGAAGCTTAAGTACACTGATAAGCAGGTTTATTTATAGAGAAGGGAAAATTGTTTGGGGAAGCTTAGAAGATACTAAACCTCTGTCTCTTAGAGGGCCAGTGTTGCCCTCCAGCAGTGCAGCAGGGACTCCTGTTGCTATGTATTTGTTTACTGCCTGGAGTTTTCTTGTGAGTGAGAAGGAAAGGGCAGGGTAGTACAAACTGGAATGTGAGCTGTGGAGGGTTAATGCCCATGGTTAAGCCTGACACTTCTCTCTGAGGCAGTATTCGGAAGTTTGAGGATGCTTACACAGTTGTGGAAGAGACTTTTTACTCCCCAAACTGCTATGGCATGTCTGCTGTTTTGTGCCTGGAAAAACAAACCATTAGTTGTTTGAAATCACAGATTTGAAGTTGATGCAGATACGTGTTGAGAAGTAGAATCATTGCATCTATATTGAAATATAAATAATGAGTTATTTTCTGATGCTTTATTTCATGCTGAAGTTTACAGTATTTGTGGAGTGACTTGCTAAAATGAGCTAGGACAGTAATTTATCAGGTATTCAAACTTTTCTCTGATGTAGCTTTGGGTATTACCTGTAGGACTTACCTATCTATAAACAGTTTAATACATGCATGAAGTTGTGAAGCTCGATATTTTATATTTATTGTGGTTTTTATCTATTAGTTCTGAAAAACATACATAAAAGGGCTTTTTGCTAGTGCTCTAATGAGTTTTTGAAGTCTTTTTGGAGCTAAATTCTTGAGCCATTACTTCATGTGTGTGTCTTTTCCCTCCCTGAAGCTTAATCATCTTTACTGAGTTTTGTTACTCAAGCAGTATGAATTTTAAACTTGTTACTTGACAATTAGATGGGGGGGTGTAAGGTTTTCTGAGGAAAAAACCTTCAGAGAAGTTTTAAAAAACAGAACAAGTTCAAAACCAGCCATAAACGTGCATTATAGTTTTGTATGTGCTGGTGGAGTGTGGGGTGGGATGGGGGCAATATGATCTGGAGTTTAAAGCTTAAGAAATATCATAATGCTTGTGTCTTATATCAGACACAAAGTATTTGCTTAAATGACATCGTCAGGCACACGATACTGGGAATTGGCTCTTCTGGATGTTGATGCCAAAAACCAGGCAACTGCTGGAGCTGTTGAACTGGGTTTGGAGCCCTTTGTTGGTAGATGGGGCTTCCCAGCTGCTCAGGATACAGTACAGAGACTGACAGATTGTTTGCATCCTTTTTTTCTTCCTTTTTTTTACTAGATGCTAGTATAGAATTTTTCTGATTAGAACAGTTTTTTGGACCAAAACAGAGCTTATTTCATCATCAAGGGATGAAATGATCCTCAGCATATAGTCCTTTGTGAGGGTTATGCCTGCTCAACTGTCAGCAGAGAATCTGTCTCTATTTTTAAATTCAAAATGAAATGGAAAGAGCTGACTAGGCCCAGTTAACCTAAACCACGTTTTCTGTGGCTAGTCTCCTGAGGGTAACGTGTGTGTGTGAAAAGCAAATGGCCAAAGCAGAGATCTGCTAGGTAGTAGCATTCTCTTTGAAGGCCCTACATCAAGAAGGAAGTTTTCCCCAGTAGTAGCTGTAGTACCTAGTCCTTAGAAAACATGTTACTAAACTTTACCTGCTGTCTGCAAGACAGGGAAGACAGGAAGATTATTTCTGGAGAGCAGGGAAGCCCCTCTGCTCTCAGTTGTGCTTGATATTTTTGACCATGCTAATAGTGGGTTATCTGGTACAAGAACACATAGCAAGCTCTTTGTGTCGAAGCTGGTGCCAGGAGCACGTGACAGGGAAGATACAGACCCTGCTATTCCTGCTGGGTTTGATTTTGAAATGGGGATGCTGTTGATTAGTTCTCAGCATCCCATCCGACTCCTGTCTCGGTTCTGTGCTGCCCTTTACATATGAGAATCAATAGAATTTCTGGGTAAAAAGCATAGCAGGATAGTACCTGGACCCTTTTGTTTCTTCACCGCGTCTACAATTTGGTAAACAGAAATAATACGTCTTTAGAAGTATTTCTAAATGATTTTTCCAAAACATCTGTCTGAATGGCATACGGTGGTTTGGAGCGGGAAGTACTGGTTTTCTTGGCAGGAGGTCTCCCTGCAGACTCTGTGTTCTTAGAAAAGTATTTGAATATGGCACATAACGTTCCTAATCCGCTTCTCAGCCAGACAAGCTGTCACACGTGGGTTACTCCTTATGGAGAAAATAGTTCTTAAAAACCGGCTGTATATTCCTCATGAATTACCCTAATTCTAATGCAAGCTATCAGATAAAGCAGGACTCTTACCAGACTAAGAAGAAAGTAAAGCTACCAACAAAATCTAAGACCTCAGCCAGCAAGATGCCTGGGGAGAAGGCGCAGCCCTGCTAGGGTTTTTAGTGGCCAAAATGGAGGTAACTACGTACCGAGAGTGTTCAGAGACCTTTAAAAAAATAAAAAATCTGATTACAAGTCTGCAGAAGGATGAATAGAATCCAGTAAAGCAAGATGAAGAAAAGAAAAACTGTGAAATCATTCTGTAATGTTTAAATGTTCCCTTTTGTGCTGTAACATCTTCCATGCTGGCCTTACAGGAGCTGGGATGCTCTTCTGACTCCTGCTAAACTAATGTCCTGCCCAGATAACCAAGGTTACTCTTTCTCGCAGATATGTTATCACATCTCAGCCATTCTGGCCTTCACTACCCATCTCTTGTTCCTGGACAGCTCTCCAAACCTCGTCATAAAAATACAGTTAGCACAATTGCCTAACAAATACCTTCAGCAGCCTACAGCATGCAGCTGTCGTGTAATGCGTGAGCCATTCCAAAGCAAACAGAAGTTGTCCTGGTATGGGTTCCTCTTCAGGAAAGAAATGGCCTTATGTACATACTTGGCTAAAGAATACGTGGAGATACTAAATGACCAATAGAGAAACCATAGTGCTGATCGCTCTAATGAACAACGTGAGAGATGGGTGGCTGGTCAAAGGAGAGCAGTAATCCCAGATGCATTCTTCAAGGAGTCAACTCAACACAGATCACTGCTGGCACAGAAAACAGTACTGGAATCTTTCTTTGCTGTTGGGCACGTTGCCAGTCCATCGTGTGTGCTGACTCTCTAGCCTATAGATGTCCGCAAATTATGCGGACCTTTGGCAGCGGCCAATCAGGATGATCATCATCATTCCAATGTTTTATGTGAGGAATCTGCCTCCTCAACCAAGCTGCCCACCCGGTCTAGAGGTGGTGCCTGGATTTGAAATGAGTTTAGAGCAGCATTCCTCATACCTCGCCCAGGTGGTGCCAGGTGAGGCACCAGGTGCCAGGAGCCCTGCGCCATGATTGACGGTGTCAGAAGCTGAACTGATCCTGAACAGGGAGTCCTCGCCGGGGTTAGCCACCCGAGCCCGAGTGCATGATGATCGCAGGCAGCGCTCGCACGCGCGGCAGCAGCTACGCCTGGCCCTGTCGCGCGGCCACACGGCTCTGCCCGTTTCATGTACCCGACCTCCTCGCTATGAGGGGTCGCGCGCTGCTCCCCAAAGGTGCAAAGGACACTAGGTTCGTGGATGTAAGTCACTACAAAACCGCAGGAATGGGTGCCTCTTCTGAATCCCTGCAGGTCCGCGAGGCCGAAGGGCACAGCAGGGCTGCGGCCGCACTTTCGGAAAAGCGCGGGGGCCCCAGGAGAGTCGCAGCGCAGGAGGCGTTCTGTTTATGGCTTGGATTTACTGCAACTCTGGGTGTGCTGGCTTCTGCTGGTTTCGTCTTACTGCCTCGCCTGTCTCTCATCTCGGTTCGAAAGCGGCCATCCTGTTTTCGTCAGGGCGCACGCTAGAGCTCCGACTTTGTCTGAGGAAAGGCCGACAATAGCTGTGAAGGGTGTGAGAATGTTTTTGCTGTGGGATGACAGTCACGGTCTGTGTTCCCCAGCCTCTCGGATCGTCACAGACATTAGGAGAAATTGTGACTGGACACAGCTGAAATCAGATTGATTTGTTTTCATCTATTAAATTTCTTTTTTACTATTTGCACTTGATAAATACTACAGCCACAGGGTAAAAATGTGTCCGCTATTTCAGCTGAACAGTGTGATCCATGCTTACTCAAAACTGTTGGACTTGTCATATGTTTTAAGTTCCCAACTAAGATTTTATTAATCTTTCTGTGTAATTTTCAGTGAACAGCTGCACTATCAACTTAGAGACAGAGAGGTCTTCCAAGAAACACAAGGACAAATGTAGCTCTTTAAGTCTGACCTCCTGTTTTATTACTATGAAGACAGCTGGGTTCTAATTTAGCAGCATCTATTCTGCAGCATTAAAGAAGGAAAAAAGAAACAAAACCTTTGTATTTTGTGTTGCTAATTTGACTGAAACTGTCAAAATGTTTCTGCCCAAGGCAACTTCTGGAGGTCTTGCTAAATGGAAGCTCGTAGACATACTAACCCCAAAGTTTTTCATTTGGTCTAAATGTTGGTTATTCTCTGCACACGTGTGCCACTGGTTTCTTCAGGACCTCTGAGCATCTTCCTAATGCTAACCAGATGGAGGGTTCAGGCAATAAAACCTCACTGCTCAAGTTGCAAATGGGGAAGGCTCATTTCACCAAGGCTTTTGCAGAAGTTTGTGGCAAAGGTACACGCTCCACCCATTGCTCCTTACTTCCGGCAGCATGACGTTTTATCCAGTCATGCAATCTTTTCACCAAGCCCTATTTAGAACTACTAAAAACTGAAGTGAAGTCATGGCATGGACTTAATCAGTCAAACTGTTGTGATGGGATGGGAGCTGTGCAATAAGAAACGCAGCCGTACAGTGGTACTTAACTACCCATAGTCTCGGTCTCAGAGAAGGATATGTGTCTAATCTGTGTGATACTTCAGCCACAGGTTTGGTAAGGAATAGAGATATTAGTTTGTAGAGAGTGAGTCCCTATAGGGTTAGTTTTTATAATCATCATTGAGCAGCTCTCATGTATCACAGCTACCTGCTGGGGACACATGTTATGGGGTTGTTTCTGCAGTTCGTCGCTGTTTCCTCTTAAATATGTGTGATCTCAGAGAAAAATGTCACCAATGTGCAAAATCTAAGGTTCCTCTGGAGATGGGAGCATCTGAAATAATCTGCGCAGAATGTACGATGAAAGCCCCCAGACTGCTCTCAGGGGCACGTGAGGGTTTGGCAGAACTCAGAGAGCAGAAACAAAGCCTGGAATTACAGGCTTGAGAAAGGATTTGTTAGGCTATCTGAGGCAGTGCCCCATTGCACAGAAAGACATCAGTTGGTACAAGAATATATCAAGAGATCCACAAGTTCATATTACAGTTTGGCAATTCTTGCAAGCTGCAAAACCATTTAGCCTTTGTAACAGGGGTAATCGGCTGACCAGAGGCTGGGGCTGCGTAAAGCACATACCCCTCTGGTATAGGAGAAGGCATTTAAAATAAAGAACAGGCTGATTCTGCATACTCCATTATATTTATTAAATTCTTCTGATAGAGAGATTTTAGTACCAGAACAAACTTACTTTCTCCTCCAAGTTGTAATTACACATTTTATATATGGTACAGATGCTTACATAGCTGCTTTCCAACAAAATCCGTGAAAGATATTTTTAGAATACAGAAAAGGAGCAAATCTATATTAAGAATGCTTTCTTTTTTTTTTTCCTTAGAAAAATTAATGCTGCACAACATCTATTTAGATTCATAGTGGAAGTTTCAATTTTCTCTTTTGTTATCCACCAGAGAAACCTGTCATTTATGTTTATCAGACTTCCAACCACCAGGACAGGACCCTCTACCTAAAACACATTCAGGTATTTAAAAGCCTGTGTGATGTCTGCTAGGCAGTACATTTTTCATCAGTAATGAGGCATAAGATGAAAAGATGTCTTATTCTGTGTTCTGGTTCAGAGCCAGTGGGAAGGAAAAAGCAGCTTGGTGGAGCTTTGATTCAGACTGTCTTCATGGTCAGGCTTGGCTTTTCCTTACCTTGTGTATTCACATCTCCCATGACCCAAGAAAAGCCAGATGAGGATTAAAGGGGAAAGAAAAGACTGCAGGGTGTCTTTTGACATCACAGTGTGGCGCCCAGCACAGAGACGTGTGAGGAAAGGATTGACATGGATGAGAGTGCCCTGAGCCCAAGCTGCTAACACTTGGATCACACTGAGTATGTCTCCGAGAGAGTTATCAAACAGACAAATCTCCCACAGCAAACGTGATAAAAAAGCAAGCCTCTTCTATGCAAAAAAGTGAAGGGAAGGGAAGTGAAGGGGGGGCAGGAGAAAACAGAAGTGGTGGGCCATGCTTCCTCCATAATTTTGAAAGTGGTAATTGGAGGAATGGGAAGAGACATGGAAAGAAAAAAGAAAAACTGTCTGTAGTTAAACCCTTCTTGGTGCCGTGCAGCATGGAGGCCAAGCTGGTGAGAAAGCCCTTCAAGTGAGAAGTCTAATCACTGGCAGCCAGTGCCCACCTCCGTCTCACCCTAAGGTTATCCCTCACACGCTGCTTGGTGGAAAAGCAAGTAAAGGGACGTAGCACCCTTAGCTGCTCATGCATCTTTATGCAGCCTTCCCCCCTGTACTGCAGTGGGAGTCCGGCTCACAAGCGGCCGTGTAGATATCGTGCAGGAAATTACCCCACTGGTGAGCTCAGCGTTTGCATTTTGAAGCATTACAGAACATCCGGTGTGAGAGGCAGGAGATCAGAGCAGAGCTACAGCTTCAACAGCATTTCCAGACTAAATCCCTAACTTCACTTAAAAGCTGACTGTAATAAACTATGGAATTCCTGATCTGCCTTCAGGTCATTCCCAGGTGGTTTCATGCTACTTTTAAAGTATGATGTTCTGTGTCAGAAATAACATACCCAAGTCCATTGCTTGCTGTTAAATTCCAGCAATGGCCCTAGAGACCTCTGGTGACCTCAAGGCAGCAGGCAGCATCTCTTGCTGTCAGAAAGAATGGAACGAGATGGACACATTTAAATCTTCTTTCTCCTTTGCACAGAGGTCATTGCAGCTCTCCCAGCCCCAGTGAGTGAATGGCCCTGTGGAGGTTTTCCATCCCGTGGCTTGTTGAAGAACTGAACGGGTTCACCATCTGCCCCAGAAGGAAAGGAACCCTCCAGACTTCTTCACAAAAAGCAAGTGAGAGAATCAACCTGAATAGGCCCAAGAGATGCATTAACCTTGAATTTCAAATAAGGAAATATCCTGTAAATAAAGCTACAGTCAAATTAAAAATCTCTTGAGACCACCGCTCTGTTTGGAGAGGGGGTAAATATTTATTGGCTCAGAAAGAAGCTGATTTGGAAAGTAGGTGTTTAAACAGTCACTGAAATACTTCAGAGTGAAGTTCAGGTCCTCATTTTGAACAGTCTCAGGCATGTGAGTCCCACCACAACAGCAGCACTTGAGACCCAGAGGCTCAGGCTGGTTCTCTCACTCTGATCAGGAATTCCACCCTGGAAATGATGAATCGGCCCATTCCTGACTAAAGAGCCACCCCTGCGCCCATGACCCCCATCATCACTTTATCCCAGCTGGCACTACTAGTGTCAACACAACGATGGGACAGTACCAGAAAACTGACAGGCAAAGCAAGCAATGGGAGAGCACGACTGGGTCATGTAGATCCCCAGATGTGGTAACAACCCCATATTCCCAGTTACTCACCACTATGTCTCTTCTGGCAGGGAATATCGCTGTGGAGCTGCGGAGCGGCATGCTGCGGGGGCAATGGCTGACTGCCTCAGAATTAATCATGCTCTCGGTGGGATCACAGCTGGCTAACAAGTGCAATGAGCTGTGGTCCCTGTTAGCTTTTGAATGGAGGACCGTCAGAGGACCCAGGACTCTTAGCATTGAACAGGGCTGGTCACAGAATCACAGAATCACAGAATGGCAGGGGTTGGAAGGGACCTCTGTGGGTCATCTAGTCCAACCCCCCTGCCGAAGCAGGGTCGCCTACAGCAGGCTGCACAGGACCTTGTCCAGGCGGGTCTTGAATATCTCCAGAGAAGGAGACTCCACAGCCTCCCTGGGCAGCCTGTTCCAGTGCTCCGTCACCCTCAGAGGGAAGAAGTTCTTCCTCATGTTCAGACGGAACTTCTTGTGCTTCAGTTTGTGCCCATTGCCCCTTGTCCTGTTCCTGGGCACCACTGAAAAGAGTTTCGCCCCATCCTCTTTACACCCACCCTTGAGATATTTATAAGCATATATTAAGTCCCCTCGCAGCCTTCTCTTCTTCAGGCTGAACAAGCCCAGCTCCCTCAGCCTTTCCTCACAGGACAGATGCTCCTGTCCCCTCATCATCCTCGTAGCCCTCCGCTGGACTCTCTCCAGTAGCTCCTCGTCTTTCTTGAACTGGGGGGCCCAGACACAGTACACAGTACTCCAGATGGGGCCTCACTAGGGCAGAGTAGAGGGGAAGGAGAACCTCCCTCGACCTGCATTTAATGGAGTGGTAGAATGAGATACAGCATTTTGTAGTACTGACATGCTATACAGTCACTCGCAGATGAGGCCATGCATTGCCACTCTGAGGTAGCCAAACAACAACTGTCCACTGTGAATGGTCCTCCATGTCCAGTGTGATTGATACAAAAAGTAATGGGCTTACTTTCCACCTGAGAAGATGACAAAGCACTAAAGAAGACTTTCCAATGGATGGTTGATTAGGGAGACTAGGAACTCCATCTATTATGTATTTTTGAGGACCAGTTTGATTGCATTTGATCTTGTCTCGGATCAAAGGCCACTCTGGAAGCACTTTCTATAACTGATTTTTATGCTCTACAGAGATAGGAAGCTGACACAACTTGCTCAATGCCCTTGAGGCACGCTGTGTCTCATAGCACGGAGCTAGCAGGGTGGGATTAGAGCTCGGGGTTGTCTGACAGCCAGCTGTGAGCTCAGTTCTCCATGTGACCTGTGGGATTCATCTCAGTGGGAATGTGAGAGCAGGAGCCAGCGGCACAGTGGGGTGATGCGGGCGGCTCAGCTGTGCTGGGCTATCAGCATCTGTGGTTCTGTTGTCACCACGAGTTTATGGTATGCAACCAGAACTATTCAAACCAAGCTAAATCCACGCTGCCCAGTGCTGTCCTCCCTCTGTTCCTGGACAGAGGTTCCCACCACCTCACCTGCACCAGCAACACAGCACTGAAACTGCGGTGAGAGGTCTGGGGAACCAAACCAGAGAAGTCTTCCTTTTTGTTTGTTTAGTTTTCTTTTCTTTTTTTTTTTGTTTTGCTGCTGGTTGATCTGCCCAAACTGACTGATTGCAGGTTTGGTGCGAGCGTGAGGGCAGCAACACACAGACACAGGCAGGCATGAAGGGGGTAACGGGGACCACAGCAGTGCTGATCCAGATCTGCAAAACTGTCCCGGAGCTGCTCTGACTGGTGTTGCACCTAAAATCCAACCACTACAATGTTTGGAGTGATTGCATCTCACTTCTTAGACTATTGTTGGTCAGTCTAAACTACAGCAGAGGCTGATAAGCTTAGCTCATGACTGGCTAGACAGAAGATAAGCTTGGCATGGGATGTCCAAACTCGTGTAACAGGGGCTAGCGATGCACCCAGACCTGCGTGCTAAACCGAGGTGAAAGGCAGGAAGATTTGGCCTCTCCGAGTGCTGCCTGTGCAGTCACACGCCTTCTCACTGGCTGGCGATGCGGGCAGAGTTTGCCCGTACCTGCCCGCCCGACGCGGCCGAGACCGACCTGCCACGGTCAGGGCAGGCTTGGTGGGGAGGAAAACGAGGAGCTGGAGTTTGGCTGAAGTGTTCAAGAGCTCGCGAAACGTGAGCAACGCTGCCTTCCCACTTGTGTGCGAAACACAGCGACTCGCGTGTGGAGCGCTGATTTAAAGAGCCGTGAGTGGAGACCGAGCGAAAGCCGTGACCCTGCTCGGTGTACACACAAATGCTTCCTTCAGGTGCCCCTGACATTCACTGCTCTCGCTGTAGCTCCTTGATGGCCCTCAATAACATCTGTGAGCATGTTAATAAAAAGTCAAGTTATGGCTCCAAATGTTTCTCAGAAAAAGCCCTGGAAAGAAAAGCCCCGGAAGGATTTAGCCCATTGTGGGTGGATTGGCCTAATGCTCTCAGCAGAGAGGCGCAACAGGGCGCAGAAGGGACAAATTTCTTACCTACGGAACTGAAACTTCAGGTGTCTCCCACGCAAGAAAAACAGTCTGAAGGACAGAGGTTATCCTTGGTTAGCCTGGTGAAATTTTCTCCTAGGCCTGTCCTGGGAAACAGCCCCAATTTGTCCTCTTCAGCATGTATAAGCATTTCTGGCTGTCCTTTCAGTTCCTTACATGCTTGTTTCTTAGGTGACTGAATGACAGAAATGGCATATCTTCCTTTTGATGGCATTCTTGCACGGCCGAGTCGGCCTTGGGATTCCTGTCCTCGTGGCTTGCTTCACCTGCATTTAAAAAATTTCCTGCACCGGGTCATGGGCTGTGCTTCTCTCACCACTTAGAAATACACTGACATCATATTTACTTATATTCAGCCAGTCAAAACATTCCTGTTAGCAAAAATAAAAATAAATATAAATATAAATATTGAAATAGAAATAGAAATAGAAATAATGCATCTAATTGCTCCTGATGTCTGAGGATCTTGGAGCACATTTGAGTCTATGTGAACACAGCCTTGCAGTATGGTGAGGCAGGTCAGTACTGATATCTCCAAGGCAAAACAGAGGCACAAGAAATTAAGCAGTATGCCTCAGAGTAGACAAATGGCAGAATCACGGCCCAGGACATAACCCTCAGTCTTGGCTCCAGGATACATGTTTTGGCACTTTACCAGAAACTCACTGAGAATTTTTATTATGACAATGTTTTGAGGAAAGAGAAGCATCTTTCCCCTTGTTGAGATTTGTGTAGAAAATCATTCATTTTTTGCCATTAAAAAGGCTTTATAAAATCTATATTAATTTGAAGCTGAAAATAGTCAAACGTTACAGACAGAAATCAATCCACCTGGCAGGCTGCTGTCCTGCTTTCAACAAGGGCAGATTTTTTCCGTATTTTCAGTTCTCTTTTGTAGCGACCCATCCTTTTCACACAGAACAGTGACAGCTGGGTCTGATAACGGACCAGTTACCCCACCGCCAGTTGGTGACGGTTTCCCTATATTCCCACCACCACCACAAAAATAAAATAACCCCCTCAACTGTGTCACGCTCCCTGCAGTTCGCTCTTCCACCTCGCTATTTCAGCACAAGGCTGCGTCCAGCCAGCAGACCCAAGGCTGCGACGGACCTTCAGCCCATGCTCCCCTCGGCATGACAGCCCTGGAAAGCTGGGAGCAGCATGGCCCATGGAGAAACGGTCAATTCATGCTGGGAGCTGTCCCGCTGCAGCTCACCCTTACATTTGGCCCACTTACATTGTCCAGATTCATACCTTCACCTTGCCTACATGAGCTGTGACAGCACCCCTCGCCCGTAACCCTCATCCTTCATGGCTCTGGGTCTCGGCAGCTTGGGGTGAGGCTGAAGACTGGGAAGGCCAAGTGCCAGATGAGAGGTGGGATGTTGAGATGTCTCCCCGCAGATGATGGAGGACTTCTCTGGGTAGCAGCTATTAAGCGTGAGTCCTCTGTACTTCCAAAACCAAGAGAATTGTCTGATAAAATAAAATGACCAAAATACTGCAAAAATCAAAGTCCAGTTCAGAAACTCCATTTACAGGTGCCTAACATGAAACCCTGTTAGTAGGCTGATGTTTTACAAATATCTCACACTGCTTATGTAAAAGCAGCCACTTCAGACCACCAGGTGATCTAAAGAGCATCTTCTCAGTGATACAGGCACATACTTTTATTTCTGAGCAAGGCTTTGTCTCTTAGTTGCAGGTTTTCTCCTAGCAAGTGCCGCACCAGTTAAGAACATAATGTTCAAAATGAAGTCATTGAACTGGCAAGCCAAAAAAAACTTTAGTTGTAACTTTTCAGGAAGAAACCTAAAAATTAATTCTGTCTTAAGTGCTATGTTTTGGAAATGGAGATCTGTCAGATCTAGACATTGTATGTGACCCAAATTCTGCTCCCAGTTTTAAGTATTTGCTTCCTATTGGTAACAAGCGTAGACGGTCTTAATCCAGCACCTAGTAGGAGATTTTGTCTTCCATGTGATAGTCTGTTTCTGAAGTTACATCTGACTTGTGTGGATTTGAAAATAAAGCATCTTACTACAAACAGTAGGAGATTGTTACAATTTTCAATACTATTCCAGCTTGCAGATCCTGTGGAGTTATCACATCTAAGAGGATTAAAATAACAATGGCAGGAGCTTCTGTGTTAGCAGTTCCAGGCTTCTGCTGCTGAAAGTGCTATACATACCATCCTTTTTGCAAGCTTCCTGCATTCACTTAGCAGTAAGTTGGTGAATTTGCCCATTCCTCTTTAATGGGAACGCTGTTCCAAGAGCCTTCTTGTTCTAAAGGGTTAGGAAATGTTTTCTAACTTCTGATCCAAACACAGTCATGAACAGTTTCTGTCCTTTTTCGTTCTGCTGCTAACAGTGCCCTGTAGCTCTTTGCCCTGTGCAGTATTTATAGAAGTGAGCTGAAATCCCTTTGAGCCTTTGTTTGGCTAGACTGATCCCACCACCTGTTCTCCTCTCTTTCATAGGACACCTTCTCCAGTTCCCCAGCCATCCTAGCCATTTTCTGCCCCTCTTTCGTTTCAAAACAGTTTTTCCTGGCTGTTAGTCACTGGAATTGTACAGGTGCTTTTTCACTTGGGCCTGCACCCAGGAATAGTTCTTGGAGCTACCTCTCCCCTTGCATCCATGGACTGTGTGTATCCCCCTCACTTTAAGGTCTCACTCTCTAAACAACCTACAGATGTCATCTCTATTTTGGCCGTGGAGCTGCTCTGTCTTAATCGTCACTTTCATATATCTGATGAACTTCTAAGGAAACCGTATGAGTGGTGGTGTGGAAGTCTTGAACACTCACAGCTTCTCTTCTGTGCTGGGAGGTTTCGCCTGCGTTGTGCCAGCGTACGGGCAAGGGAGAGGCCTTGGCCATGATCTCCTGCTCCCCTCCACCTCGCAGCCTCGCAGGCCCCAGGACATCCATCCTTCCACCGCACTGCTCTGGGACCGTGCTGCACCAGCTCCTCTGGCTTCCCTGCTGCATGCAGCACGGACTTGGCCCACAGAAATCATAGAATCACAGAATCATTAAGGTGGGAAAAGACCTCTAGGATCATCAGGTCCAATCGTCCACCTAACACTACCGTGTCTGCTAAACCATGGCCTGAAGTGCCATATCTACACATTTTTTGAACACCTCCGGGGATGGTGACTCCACCACTTCCCTGAATGGATGCGGCTTTGACTGGAGAGAGCCTCGTCAGCCACCTGCCCTATTTGGTGGGAAGCAAGCACCTCTGCGGAGCTGGGGGAGACAGATGGAGCAGGTGGCTGGACCAGCACCTCTCCCCCCAGCCAAATTCCTCAGCTGTGGAGAAACATGGGTCACTGTCCAGAATTTCCAACGGGGGACTCAACAGGAGGCAGGAAAATGTCAGAAGAGTTTGGAAACAATATCTCTTGGACTTTTAGAAGCTTCTTTCTTTCTATAAGCTCAGACACTTCCCTAGGTGATGAAGCACAAACTAAAGGGCCAAATACTGTAATTGCAGGTAGCAGTCAAGCTCCGATATTTCTGGTGCTTCGGCGCATCAGCCATTTCGCACCCTGCTACACAGCACAGATGCTCACATGGCTACACATTGTGGGGAAGGGACAAAGTGTGAAGTTTCAGTGGAATGGCTCCCCGTTGGACTGCCCAGAGCAGGAGGCTTTGCAGGGTGGCACAGCCTCCGGACACCACACAGGGCTGCAGCCCCTTCCCGGTGCAGCTGGGTGGCCGATCACCGTGGCAGCCGCGCACGAAGGGCCCCATGTCAGTCTCAACTACAGCGTGATGCTTGTGTGATCTGCATGGTACCCAGTCCTCCCCTCCTGCCCCTAAGCCTGAGGCTGGGGGAACACTCACGGGAGAGATTTGGCTCAGTGTAAAGAGGGGAGGCAGGTTTTTCTTTTTTTCTTGCTTGGAAAGATACAGTATTTTTGCTTTTCAGTGGGCTGGTCATTTTTGCAACACAGGAGAAGATAAATAATGTTCTAAGGACAGATAGGTTGTTCCTAAAGACGTTATAACCCATTGTCCTCTTCTGTCCTTTTACCTTTTCAGTGACAGAAAGCACTTGGTCATCTTTTGCAGCTCTTTTATTGCTGAAGAATTAATGTTGACAGATTTTGTTGCATTTGTTTCTCTGGCTGGTCTTTGACAGAAAATGGATGGTCACCCACCGCAGGGAGCCCTACCAATCCAAACGAGGATCATACCTGCGTCCTGGGGCTCCCTCTCCCAGACACTGAAGCCAGCGCTGATGGGGTCATAGCACAGGTTGTGAAGGAGATGACATTCCTTACAGGTCAAACAAGAGGTGGTGAGGCCTTCAAAGGAGGTGATTTGTCTCCCTGTGACTCAAGGGAAGGGTATGGAGAGTGAACTGAGCGTGCAGGCAGGATCTTACAGGGGAAATGCCCAGTTGCGGGGGTGTTTTTTCCCAGGGCAGCTTGAACTCAGCCAGAACACGGCTTAGCACCTCCTGGCTCCCGCTGAACCATCTTCCAGCCCAGGAAGGCAGCACAGTACCTCCCAGAGTGGCTTCACATGCTTGTTGTACGGTGCTCAGTTGCCTATTTGAAAGGAAAGCAGATTGCTCATCGGAAGCATCCTGGAGGGAGCTCGGCAACGCTGGTAGCAGGGCTGACACCCATCAGGGCAGGGAAGGGGGCTGCCTTTCCCTTCAACAGGGCACCGACACATTAACAAGGTGTTTTTGGGGGCTCTGCCTCGCGACTGCAAATAGGAGACAGGCTTTGAAACACCTCCAAGTGATACCGCTGCGAGATTTATGTAGGCAGAAGGTAGTTACCCAGATTAGACTTTGGCTAAGGCACAGGACTGACACTTCGTGAGGGAGTGTGCCGCAGGACCTTAGATAACCACACACGGCTGCCACTCCTGTGACTTTACTTTTAGCTGAAACACTGATCTCCATCATCGGAGCGGGTCGCCGCACTGGGGAGGGCTGATGAGCCACTGGTCTGCAACTGCAGCCAGCAGCTCCGGCCGAGCCTTCACAAGGGCTGTGCCCATCGCCCTCCCCTTCTGCTAAAGAGTAACTTCAGCAGCTTGTACCCACCTGAAAGATGAATCTTACCTTCCTTTTTTCCTTTTTTTTAGGTTTATTTCTTCTTCCACATTTTTCTCTCTTCTCTTCTCTTCTCTTCTCTTCTCTTCTCTTCTCTTCTCTTCTCTTCTCTTCTCTTCTCTTCTCTTCTCTTCTCTTCTCTTCTCTTCTCTTCTCTTCTCTTCTCTTCTCTTCTCTTCTCTTCTCTTCTCTTCTCTTCTCTTCTCTTCTCTTCTCTTCTCTTCTCTTCTCTTCTCTTCTCTTCTCTTCTCTTCTCTTCTCTTCTCTTCTCTTCTCTTCTTCTCTCATCTGCCACTTGTCAGCCTTCGACACAGTCCCTCACAACATCCTTCTCTCTAAAATGGAGAAATATGGATTTGATGGGTGGACTGTTCAGTGGATAAGGAATTGGTTGGAAGGTCATAGCCAGAGGGTAGTGGTCAACAGCTCGATGTCCAAATGGACGCCGGTGACAAGTGGTGTCCCTCAGGGGTCCACACTGGGACCGGTGCTGTTTAACAACATTTCATGAATGACTTGGCAATATCGAGTGCACCCTCAGCAAGTTTGCAGATGACACCAAGCTGAGTGGTGCAGATGACACACCAGAAGGACAGGATGCCATCCACAGGGACCTGGACAAGCTCAAAAAGTGGACCTGTGTGAACCTCATGAGGTTCAACAAGGCCAAGTGCAAGGTCCTGCATCTGGGTTGAGGCAAGCCAGGCTATCAGTACAGGCTGGTGGATGAGGGGACTGAGAGCAGCCCTGCCGAGAAGGACTTGCGGATTGCTGGTGGGTGAAAAGCTTGACATGAGCTGACAATATGTGCTCACAGCCCAGAAGACCAACCGTATCCTGGGCTGCATCAAGAGAAACAAGGCCAGCAGGTCAAGGGAGGGGATTCTGCCCCTCTGCTCCTCTCCGGTGAGACCCCACCTGGAGTCCTGTGTCCAGCTCTGGAGCCCCCAGCAAAAGAAGGACATGGAGCTATTGGAGCGGGGCCAGAGGAGGGCCACAAAGATGATCCAAGGGCTGGAGCACCTCTCCTCTGAGGAAAGGCTGAGAGATTTGGGGCTTGTTCAGCCTGGAGAAGAGAAGGCTGTGGGGAGACCTTACTGCAGCCTTCCAGTACCTGAAGGGGACCTATAGGAAAGATGGGGAAAATATTTTCAGCAGGGCTTGCTGAGACAGCACAAGGAGTAATGGCTTTAAACCAAGGGAGGGTAGATTTAGACTGGACATGAGGAAGAAATTTTTTACCATGAGGGTGGTGAAACACTGGCACAGGTTGCCCAAAGAGGTAGTGGAGGCCCCATCCCTGGAAACATTCAAGGCCAGGTTAGACAGGGCTCTGAGCAACCTGGTCTAGTGGAAGATATCCCTGCTTACTATAGGGGAGTTGGGCTAGATGATCTCTAAAGGTCCCTTCCAACCCAAAGCATTCTACGAGTCTATGATTCTATGATTCAGTATTCATTTTCTTCTGTATCATCTTTTTCTGTACCAGTTTTCATCTCTCATACAGACAGTTTCCTCCCTTCTCACTCTCCTTCTTTCCTTAAAGTTTTGGGTTTTGTTTTTTTAAACATTTTCTTCTCTTCCGCCAAATCCTCCCCATTGTGCTTTCCCAAGTTGCCTCCCTATTTTTCATTCTCCCTTGCAGCTGCTTAGCTGCTTCTGGCATTTTAATTAATTGTTTAGCTGTTTCTCATCCTTCCCAAAGCTGCTGGAGACAAGGTCTGGGGTCGCAGGTCTCCTCCTGACTGTGGTCTGCATTCCAGCATTGCTTCCATCCTCAGAAGATCCCAAGCTCCAGCTTCCATTTGGTGGTGGGAGACTGGCCACAGGTTGTTTTTTATGCCATGGGAACCTATGCATGTATAAGGACAGCTGCAGAATAATTGTACGTACCATGTTTCCTGTGACACTGGGTCTAGAAATACTGATGAGCTGTTGTGATCCTGAGGCAAGAGGAAAAATGTTGGAAAGTGTTTCAGTTAGTTATAAATTGCTTTTGGTAGGTTCTAGTCAATAAATACCAAAGCAAAAAGGTATCTTCACCGTTTTCTTGCCGTAACATTCCTGACAATTCAGTGATGGATCCCCCCTCCATTATACTTCATTTCCCTTCAGCAATTTGTTCCTCTTTCTGGGGAAATCTGTCTCACTGATACTTCTAGATACAAGCTTACCTCTATTTTTCCAGTACTACTGCTGGGTAACCTTAAGTAATTACTTCTCTTTGGTGTGGTTTTGTGTAAAAGAAATACTAATTCTGTTATTTATCATTGAAATGAGCAAACTAATTGATATTTAACTGATATTAATTCTAAACATGTATCTCCTCTTGTCTTTCAACATTTTGGCCACTGCTCAGTTTTCTTCATGTTATCGCTGCCTTCACACTAGCTGAAGCAGCCAGAACCACAACTGATCTGAGAGAGGTAGATGTCCAGTAGTACATGAAGAAGGGCTATTCGTGCTGTCACCCGTGATGTGATACCTCCAGCCGTGCATCTCCAAATGGCATTGACTCTGCTTGCACCGTATCATATTGACAATTCACACCCCGCTTGTTGTTCAGCTGATATCATATGGAAGTCTTTTTCCAGCTGAATGCTAGACTGCTCTGCAAGTTTCTCTGTCTGACTGAATGCCTGCAGTGGAGTTAGGTCTCCCTAGATACAGCCGTATGCACTTGTACTGAATGGAGCTCATTAACTTTTAACCTTTAAGTCAATATGAACTGCAGCTCTACTCATCATCCACTTCCCTTTCTGTTAGATCAAGGTTTAGGACCTGGTACACAACACCAATGACCTGATACAGCCCACAGGTTAATTTTAGTTGTATATAGCCTTACAAACCACTTTTTCCCATGTTAGTACGAAACTGCACTAACATATGGGCTCAGGTACTATTGTCCAAGCAGGCTTGATGGATGCAGCTGAGAAACATCTCAGGTTCTTTCTCAGGAGAATTCCCTAATGCTCATGAACTGGACGCAAACATCTGGTAGGTTTTCACTCACAGAAACCCAGGACTATGTATCTGCTTGAAAGCTTCAAACCACATTTATTGTAAATTCATGGAAAAAGAGAAAAAAAAAAAAGAAGAAACCACAGGTTGGTAAACTATTACATCTCAGAATGAAGAACTTGTCCATTGATGTGCAATCAGATATTGAAAAGAATATCTAAATAAGCAGCAATTTCTCAATAGAAATCTCATTAAATAAAAAAGAAAATTAGTTCCATATTTACAGATTGCAAGGCAAATGTATCCTTAAAGCATTGTTTTGTATTTAGCGGGTTTATTTCTTTGAAATAAAGGAGAAATGGTTTGAATCTAAGAGTGTACTTTGGAAGCAGCTTGCTACACAGTCTATTTTACCACCAGTGAATGGACAAGTAGCCTCTCCTTGACCACTGCAGTGCTCTGCTTCTTCTGTTGTCCAGGCTTTCACCGAAGGGCTTCTGGTACCTCCACCTACGAAAGGAGGGGTGGGGTCGGGTAGGGTGGGGAGGGTGTTCATTACATTTGCTATACAGTCTGGATGCCAAAATTCCTACCAGAGACACACTCCCAAGAGCCCAGTGCCACGCAGCATCTCCCGTAACAAGCCTGAACTCGGGAGAGTACCCCACTTTCCGTCAAAACCACAGTCGAACAGAAGTCAGTGTGCTGAGAAAAACCTGATCAGAGAAAAGCCTCCTCCCAAATGTTTGCTTACGCTCACATTTCTAAGAATTTTTTTTATTAAATATATATGTACTAAAATTAACTGAGCTTGTGCTATATGTGAGCCACCACCAATTATTGAAATATGATCTCTTACTTACCCGCCTTAATTGCTTTATGCTGCTTGCCCGAATTGCTTCCATAAGGTTGTCATGGAGAGACCTTTGTGGGGTGGACGGACGGGTGGAGGGTCGTGAACCTTCCTCTGATTTTCTGTCCGAGACTGATTTCAGAGATTCTTTAATTTCTTTCAATATGCTGTTCTCATGTTTTTTGCTTTTTTTGCCTTTTTTCTTTTTCTGTCCATTCTGTAAGGCTTTTTTTGAGCTTTCTTGCTGTTTGATGACTTCAGCTATATTCCTGGTTGGTGCCTTCTTCTCTGGAATAACTGGGGGGGGAGGAGGAGGAGGAGGAGGGGGGGGGGGGAGAAGGAGGTGGGGGCGCAGGAGCTGGAGGCTGACTTTTCACTGGCGGTGCTTTCTTAGGGAGCTTTGGAGAGGACCAAGGAGAGCTCTTAGGTGACACGTAAGGTGAGGACCGAGGTGTCCCCTTCTGCAAGACTTTGGTCTTTGGACTGATGGCTCCGTCACAACCAGATTCTTGTTGCCGCTGCTCCTGCATACGCTTTTGCCTTTGTTTATCCATATTCCTTGTCAGGATACTTGTCATGCTCATTCTTGGGCCAGCAAGGTCAAAGTGGTATCCAAGCTTGACCAGAGTGGTGTTCTCTTTCAACAGTTTAACTATGTCCATTTCCACCTGGCTGCCCATGATGTGCCTTTGATTGTGGAACCGCAGTTCTGTTAGAACCTTGTTGCTCTGCAAAGCTCTCATGATGGCCAGCACTCCCTTGCCTGTGATAAAATTTGACTCAATATTCAGACTAGTTATATGCTGATTTACCTTTAACATACCAGCTATAGCTATTGCAACGTTGTCATCAGCATGTGTGTTAGCCAAGCTGAATGACTTGACCACTGTGTTGTCCCTCAGGGCTTGAGAAAATTGTATAAGCATCTGCGAAGTGATGTTTTCTATGTTGTTCAGATTGACCTCTGTGGTGTCAGGGTCATTGCTCCTAACTTTTTCCAAAGCATCCTCAATAACTGTTGGATTTCCACAAGGGTGGATGGCACTGCTTTTTAAGCTCAGATTATCGGTGTCTTTTCCATCGTGGCCATTGAGTAAGTTTTCATTGTCCTTCGCGCCATTGCACTTTTTGTGTCTGATGTGGTCAGAACTCCTGCCATCCTCAGGTCTTTCACCACCTGCAGCATTTTGCTTTTCCTCATCCTCATCATCACTGTCATCTTCATCTTCCTCCTCATCTTCTTCTTCCTCTTCATCATCCTCTTCAGTATATGCCTCCTCAGACACTTCACTATTGCTTTCTGTGAAATATTCTTCTTGAATGTCTTCTGAATTGTCTTCTTGTTGCTCACAGTCCTGAACAGGAACGTAGACGTGGGTGTTAAACTTGACTGCAGTAATGCAGCTACTGCCTTTTTGCACAAAAACAATTACCTTGAAACTATATAAGTTAATACTGAAAGATAAAATAAATCCCCAGATACAGAGACAGTTAGAAGAACAGAAAATGTTTCAGCACCTAACACCTTTTTAACATTATTTCTTTCATATTTTTTAGAAGACAAATGCTTAGCATAAATGGGAACAGTTCTACTGACATAAATGATTTCTCCCAAAAGAAAATTTGATATAAGGTATTGCAACATGAACATACTTCATGTTTTCTATAAGTTGGCATGTCCAAAAGGGGATGCTATTTGGATCCTTGCCAACAGAAACACAAGACAGCAGTTTCAGAATGGACATGCGCTATGAGGAACAATTTTCTTCATTTCATAAGGATTAGACATCAGTGTCAATGCTCAGACACCCTTGCATATGTTAGTGCATCTAAAATGGCTAAAGACTGTCATGATTGAGAATACAAATAGGGTTTGCATGTGTAAACATGCATATCGATGTGCAAAATAATACAGAATTACAAGAGGCATGTCGAAATACTCTTGGATGCACTGGGCTATACACGCTTAGAAGCTGTTTGTGAAGAAAAGATTCGGGCACATCCCCACAGGTAACAAGTAATCACATGTCAATCATCTCCAAATGTTTGCCAAGAACTAAGACTGCACTCACCGACAGCTGTCACAGGTGAGCTGTCATACTGTATCTCGTTATAAGTCACTACCTACAGAGAAAACTGACTGCTTTTCTAAACCCCAAGGCTATTTTGGTGTGTGTGGTGGGCACCAAAATGGCAAATTTGGATGTACTGCTCAAAGCTCTGCCTGGTGCCCTCAGCAGCTATGGTGGCAGAGGACAACTCTCTGAGCAGGACAAGCAGAAGCTCTGCGCCCCAGGGAAGCCTCACTCTCCACCTGGAGGCCTCCAGAAGCAGTGCTGTATGGGCGTTGGCTGAGCCCAAATGGACAAGCCATAGTGTATGCCTTTTTATTTACATTTGTGTTTATAAAATTTGGGATGAAATATAATTATTCCATGTGCACTACTTTAGCAACATTCATATTTTTGTCGTAAAATACTAGAGGATATTTTACAAAGTGAGTACACTCTGCAGAGACACAGTGACTCAGTTTTGTGCTTCTGGGAAACAGAAGTGTTACTAACATGACAGCCTGTTTTTAGAAAACCTGTGCAGTTTTAGGTTTGCTTAATTATTTGGCTCTAACAATGCCGAGAAAGGTTAAAATAATAGTAATGACAGATCGCACAGTACGGTTTCACAATCTCAAGCAGATTTCTGTGTTGGGACACAAGCAAAACAGATGGTAAGGGTAACGTTCGGAGCAGCGTGACTCCAGCGAAGCAGGACATCGAGCTGTTCCAGCCTCTCGCGCCTGAGCATTTGGCGCCTGGAGGGCTTGTGGGGTCCGGCCCCGCTGCTTCTCCTGTGGATTATGTGGGGGAAAACCCTGACACTGAGAGATGCTGTGCTACAGACAGAAACAGGGCTGTGTTTAAGCCAGGTTTGTAACGCAGACTTTTAAAAGCTGAAAACACCAGGTATCCAGGAACCCACCTTCATGGCTATGCTTTTACCTATCCGGGAATATATACTGCAGCCTCCAACACAGCTGCAGATGAGCAGAAGTTGGTGCCTCTAAATGGACTGCTAATATGCTTGGTGATAGTAGATGAATAAAAAAAATACTTTATTTTAAAGAATTTTTTTTTGAGTAGCCTTTCTGGGGTCAAAGGGGGAATTTAGTTTCCTGCCACACACATTGCTTAGTGTCATAACAATCTGCACGATGATTCTGAAATCGAGTACTCCTCTCTTTGCAGATCCATAGAGGCATGCGCTGTTACTGTGACAGCATTTCAGTACAGGAGTGCTGCAGGCAGCCTTCAGGGCTTCATCTTGCTTCATAGTAGTGACTCAATGAAAAGTTAGGAATAAGATAGTCAATGCAGAGAGGTAAATATCTCTGGAGGGTAAGTCATTCACCCTAAAAGGCTATCTGCAGGATGTTTGCCTTCTGGAGGGGCTGATCCGTCACCACTAACTATAGAAGGAGCACAAATAACCACCTTAGATAAGATATCTAACTTTCAGACAGTTGAGGGCAAGAAGAAAATTGCTTTCAAGAAACTCAGACTTTCTTATTGCTTTCAGTGGAGAGAGCCTTTGTGCCCTCTACATCAGCATGTCATCATTTTCATATTTACAGATGCATTTAGGAAGTTTCTTCTCAGATCAAAAAGTATAGAGGCTTTTGCTAGCACTTTGAGGTTTAGCCAGTCCCCATCGTTAAAGCTGTATAGACATGGAAAAAAGAAAAAAAAATCTTGCCATTATATAAGACACTGAACTAGTTCAGAGGGTTTTTTGGAACCGTTCAGGTTTCAGGTTCCAGGCTTAGCTGGAAATAAACATTAATCTTGCCATTGCCTCCCTAGGACTTGACAAACAGGGAGTGAAGTCAACATCTGCAAGCTGATACTAATGGTCTGCTGACAGCTAATGGTCTGTGTGCTTGCCTACAAAGACATGACACCACCATTCACAAGCAGGAGAAAACACTTACGTGTAAAGAAATCCTGGATATTATTACTGCAGGCTAATTTAATCAGGTGATTTTTCTCTAGGAGAATATTTCATCTAATGCACAAACTGCAATTATTTCCTTACAAATGAACTGAGCTTCTCAGTCAAGGCTGTCAGAAGTTCTGAGTTCAGTTTTGCCGTCTTTGTTGTATTATTTTCTACTCAAACACAGGAAAACTTGTCCTCATAAACAGAGTCAGAGAGTGGTACGAAGGAGTGCTTAAAAATCAAAAAGCTACTCACATCCCCAAGTCCCTATATTGGGAATTACATGGAGCCAACATGAAAGCAGGAGTTGCTTTTTGACAGAGGTCCGTCTCACAAATTGTTTTAGCAAGGGCCTGGGGATGCCGACACGGACACCATCTGAGACCGAGCGTGCTGATCGCCTGCTAGGAATGAGCCCTGCGCTCCTGCCCAGCTGCGCTCTTCAGCTGCAGCTCAGGGACCAGCTTTTATTGCTAAAATTTTTATTCTGGGGAACGAATTGCCTAACAAGCACTACTGGTTGGTTTTTTGGGAATACAGATAAAGGGTTTGGCTTCTTGCTCTACCCCAGGCCACTTTTTTGATAACTTACAGCTGCCCTCTGACACCCCTTGCCAGAAGACTCCCGCTTTGTGCCAGGGATCCTCAGCAGGAACAAAGAGCATCAGAAGCTGCTGCCTGCAATGCAGCTTCCTTCCAGCGAGCACGAAGCCTGGCAGCTGCTTACTCAACTTCTGACACAACATCTATTCAAAATTATCTTTCTGATGTGCTTCTCAGCAGCCTATACTGATTATTTTTTGAAGGAAAGGAAAAGGCATTTTCTTTAGCTTTTACACAAAATCAAATGTTATCCAAAACTGCACATCGCCACCTGGCACTGGTTTCTAACATGCCCTTTAAAATTTTTCCTATTTTAATTACTAATGATAGTTTTTACAGGACTTTCTTCTGTTCTCAACCGAGCATTTAAGGTATACGCAGAGAGAGCAGTAACTCTCTGAGCTAACATGCAGTGCTTTAGCAGGCACAAAAGTAGGGCTGATAAAATTCTTAAAAATGCTACAAGAGACTGAAAGAAAATGCAAACAACCAGCACGATTGTGCCAGGGAATAAGAAACCCACATATTTCTAGGAAACAGCAAATGCCTCGGCGTCTTACCTTGTCGCACGCACCCAGTCTCTCTTCTTCTAAGAGTTTCTTGGTCTCCCTCTCCCAATAGGCCATCAGCGCTTCCCGGCTGAAAGTCCCCGTTGGTGTTTTCTCCGTCAGGCTCTTCTGCCGTTGTCCCACCGGCAGGTTACGGTCAGGCTCTATGTCCTCCAGCTCCCGCTCCAGCTCCTTCAGCTCCTCTTCAGTGAGAGAAGCGAGGAGCTCGTCTTCATCGATGTCTTCATATTTACTGAGCTCTCTTCTGTAGCCAAAGGTAGACATGGTCCTGCTTGGTCAGGCTGGTACAAACCTGAAGTGACTAGGCATTCAAGAAGCCTGAAGCAGGCAAGCTGTGTCTCGTTTGGTCAGCAACTGTTTCCCTGCATAGAGGAGGCACCCTTTTAAGAGTAATCATCGGGGGCTTACGACAATGCACGAAGGGATGAAAGCATGCTCCGTTTTAAGCATCAGACGTCAGCTAGGCATCTGAACAGCAAGAATGTCCCAACACTAGTGTTTGCAGGTCCCTTAAAGAGGGGGATTATTGACACACTGGCCATGGCCATATTTAGAGCAGGCGGCTACCGGGAGAATACCAGCCTCACGGGCAGGGGGGGGACGGCAGCAAATAAAACCCCGGGCGCATTCACACCGGCTTCGTGTCCAAACTGCAGCAGAGAAAGAACAATGAAAATCCATTTAATCCTGAGCTGCTACAGGGGCTGGAAATAAAACACCCTCGCCATTGTTCAGTGGGCTTCCTCCCGTTTTCACGGTTTTCTAGCGGAACCACGCTGCTATCCTGCCAAGGTGTTTGCAGGAGGTTGGGATCAGTGGGAAGGCAGCCCGAGGGGAGGTCATGCCTCGCCTGTTACAAATCACACAACTGGATTATTTATTAATTCCCCCTCCTTTTTTTTTTTTTCTGAGGATGAGTAGAGGGCGAATCAGCTTGACATGTCCATTTGGAGCTCCTGTGAGATTCTTTTTCGCGCGGAGAATTGTGCTCTGCTGGGGGAGTGAGTTTTAGGGGGAACCAGCCCTGGGTGGGCAGCGGGGCTCCCTCCTCATCACTTCTGACAGCCCCTAGCAAACGAAGGCCTCTAGTGGCTATTCTAGTTAGTGGCCACTGCTTGATGTAACTGACTGAGGTGCAGCTGGAGCGTGCCCTCCAATTCTTAATTTTAAATGTGTGTCTCCATTATCATGTCTGCTAATAATGACACATTATTCTGATATTATTTTGATAGACAGGTATCTCCAATATAAGAAACTACAGAATAAAAGGTTTAACTTCACACTGTTTTTTTCTTTATTAGCATCGAACAATGGTGAACTAGCGACGTTTTCTAAAATGTGCAGGCCAGCAATATCTGCAAACCTGCGTTGTGAGAGAGAGAGGGAGAGGAAGAGAGAAAGACAGAAAAGGTTGGTTTTGGCACAGGGAAGTAGGAGAACATCTATAACAACACATATTAACCTTATTAAATGATAACACACGGTGTTTTAGACAGTCAACTCAGTACTTAATGGAAATGTAAATGAAAATAATTTGTAGTATTGTTCTTGTCCGGCATCATCTCTTTTTGGCTACTACGGATCAGACACCTGAACTGATATATGATGCTTAGCCAAATTGCTCATTTAGTTTTGTTATTATGCATATTGCTTTCCTGGAAATGAAGACAGGAGACTGAGCATGATTTTCATAAACAGATGCGATAAAGAAATTACATTTTTTCTTTGATCATTTTTCTCTATGATTTTCATGTCATTTAGCTTGCTCAAGAAGTGGGATGAAAGCTTAAAAGCTTATTCTTCCCTAACACACAAAATACATCAATAAAGCAGATTAAATAACATTGTGCATCTTAAAATTAAATAAATATTTGCAGGTCATTTACATTGACCAAATCTTTGCATAAACTAAAAAGGACGAAGATATACAAAACAGTTAGTCTTATGGAGCTAAGAGTGTTGTTACCTTCACGGTATAAGATACTGTGATGGGTCCCCTGCATCTAGACAAGTCAGCGGGTCAGTAGAAGTTCTGTTCCCTCTTTCAGCTGTACTTGCAGAAATGATGCTTAGGCCAACTTCTGTAAAATGAGAAACAGCAGGAAAAAATAGTAAGTTCTATTAACTTTGCATTGTGAATGCTGATGTTGGCATTAATTAAATGTACATAACAGAACTCCAAGCAATTTTATTTCTTTAGTATGTCTAGGACAATTGTTCACCTTGTTATCATTGTAGTTAGCCAGAGAAGCAGCACAATAAAATTATCTTTCTTGGGCGCATTTTTGCAGACAATATTTTGTTGCAAACATTTTTAGATGGAGCTGGTTAGAAAATTTGCACTAGACAGATTTTCTGTTGGAAAATGCTGATTGAAACTGAAATGTCTTTAGAAATGTGCTATATTTTATCAGTACAATGTTGATATGTACAACATTGATATGTGCAATATTAAAAGCAAAAACATGCTGTTAAAAATGAAATCTATTCAAATATACTGTTACCCAGAAAATTCTGAGCTTTCTGCTTTTCCTTTTTTCCTCAGATACAATGAAATTTGTAAGTCTCTAAATTTTTCTGGGCTGAAAGTCCATAATACAAAGTACAAACATACAGATACCTGAATTGTCTATTTAAAGTTTTCTATGTATATTTCAAATTTTCCAAACTGTAAGGAACTTCAAAAAGCAACATGCATTACTCACTTTTACAATAATATTCCAAAGGAAGATTTAGTCCAGTCCTTGGCAGCAACATGAATATTACCTTCAGTGCTACTCCTTGCTGAGGCATAATACAATGTTGGCCAGTGGTGATGTTTTTCTATATATCAGATGTCAGTAATGTCCATCCTAGCCGTGGGATAAGAGAATTTAAAGATGTTACTAAAGATGGACAAAGTATTTTATTGTAAATTTCTCTCCTGAAGCTGGGGGGAAACTGGCACAGTTAGGTGAGGTTGTGAGAGGTTTGGGTCCTTTCTTGACCCTGTACATGGCACTCACGGTAATTCAGGACCCATTATTAATAGGGAGATGGCCAAGTGTGAAGATCTATGAACACTCTCAAGAACAATTTTAATAAAGGTAATAAGGCTGTAGCACATAGCAAATTACACACACAAAAAGGATTCTAAAACTGTAAAGCTAAGTACTCATAGGTCAGAAAGTGCGGGGATAGTATTTGTCCTCGCCTGTTGATGAGCACTGAAACACAGTCCTTAATTCCGTAATTCTGTAACCATATACTTTGATCCTAGACCCACGAGTTCCCAGGACCTTTACTCTTGTTCAGTGTACAGGAGAGATCAAGTACATTTAATAAGCAGCCTTTCAGCATTTTTGTTTCCCCTGTTCTTCAGCATATCAAGACTACCAATGGCTTTATTTGTCCAGTGGCCCTTTCAGGAGACATGAAGGTGTTACCGCCTTTGTGAGGAGGAAGAATAAAGGTACAGAGCCATTAAGATTGAAAATACCCACTGATTTGGAGTTTAGAATTCCCTTTTTGGGGGTATTTGGCATCACGCAGCCCTTCAGCTGGTCAGGGCTCAGTTCCTGTGAGCACCAGCCACTGCTGAAGCTGCCCACCACTTCCACAGTTCAGATCAGAGGTTCCAATCTCCCAGAGGGACTCTGCTGCAAAGAAAGGAGTTACTGTGTTTTCCTGTTATCCGCATTGCTGCCTGAAACCTTTTGTTCTCCATTTCTCAGGCATTACACATGTTCAGACTTCTGCAAAAAAACAAGCCAAAAAAATAGCAGTCCGAGCATCCTGTTACACATCCCAGGCTATGTGCTCGATCACGCCATTATAAACAGTTTAGGAAGACACCTTGTGCTAGTGAGGTGGCACAGGGAGCTCCCTTCCATCGCCGAAGGCAGGACAGCAGACCGTGAGCTGTATGTAGTACGTGAGGGCAGGTTTACGCTGGCTGCATTGACCGCTGTTTAGGATGAATCCTCCAAAGCGGAGGATTCAAACCCAAACTGACCTCCCTAACGCGCTGCTGAAATCCTGCATGCAGGGAGTAAACCATTTCACGTACAGGCCATGAAAACTCACCACTCAATCAACAGAATTATTGAAAGGTTTGTTCCTGTCAGGACCTGGGCTAAGACGAGAGAAAATGAGAACCGGGGGTGCCCTTTTCACAGGAGCAGGATTCACCGTGCCACTGTAGATACTTGGCACCCAGGCTCCCGGCTTCGTGTGGGATGGAGCCCACTCCGCAGCAGCTTGACTGTAGACAAGGCTTTCAATCTTTCCTACCCTGCGTTATCTATTTTCTCAGTTTTAAAAGAGGAAACCCTTCTAAGTGCTTATATGTTCTTTTTTCCTTTCCAAGCAATTAACTGTCCAAGCAGCAGCCTAGGAAACTTTCTTCTGCCTCTCACACGTCTCCACACTTTGGGCTCGTTGCCCCAAGGGCTCAAAGGACATGAGCAACACCCGATGGCTGGTGCTCACCCCAGCAGGGCAAAGCCCGTGGCTTAAATTTTATTTCCATTTGGGCGAGCGCAGGGAAAACTACCGGCAAGCAAAGAGAGTGCTGCGCAACCTTGTCCTCAGGCGCAGGACACGGCCGGCCCCAGGACAGCGGCTATTTCCGTCACGGCTCCTGAGGACAGGCTGTCAGACAGATGCTTTGGCTCGTACGGAGCTGCAGCCCCACGCTGCAGGAACAGCTCCAATTGCCACAGAGCGCATTAAAATCCATGCACCACAGCGCGGCTGGGCTTTCCCCGGCTCTCCCGCTGCCCTTCTGCCTGCTGCGCTCACTCCCGCTGTCCCCCCGACAGCTCTTGCACCCCCTCGTTCCTCAGCCAGCCCCTTCCCTCCTGCCGCTCCACTCGCACAGACCCCCAGGTGCCAGCCCCTGCGTTCTCCCCCTTCTCCTTCCCCTTCCCCATCCCTGCCTCCTTGCTGCTGCACTGCCTTCTCCATCCCTGGCCCTGCAGACCCCCTCGCCTGCCCTCGCCATGCAGCCCCTTGCTGTCCTCGCCCACCTCCACAACCTGTTCCCTGGCCTCTCCTTTCCTCCCCGCCTCGCAAGTCTCCTGCCCTGCCCCCACACTCCTCGCTGCTGGCCCCCTGCCCCCCGTGTCATTTTATATATATATACACACACACAAAATACATATATAATTATTATATTAAATTATAGATGTAATAGCTATATATAGTACATATAGTAATTATATCTATAAATAAAATATATATATATTTTTTTATATATATGTGTCTCAATTTCTATATGCCGCTTCTACAGGCCTGTGTTGAACGCAGAGTCCAAATCAGGCTGCAGAGATGAGGCAGGGGTCAGCAGGCTGGCACCCCAGCAGGGCCGCGCGGCAGACTGATGTGCCAGGCTGTAGCTCTTTCCCCCGGGAGACGAGCGTAACTCGTCAAAATTGTGTGCGCCATACTGTTCCCGAAAAGGGTGCGTCATCACCTACATTTAACAGTGGTATCAGCAGAGCAAACAGGATAAAGCGTGCACTGGAGGCATTTGAAGGAACAATTTTTCAGCTGCTTTTCTCTATGCCAGATGATTCTGTTGTCCAGTCCATCTCTCCTGGCGATGCCGTAAACAGGGCGTCACACAGGAGAAAGGAATCTCTCTCTTCATCCACGCTGGGGAAACAAAAAGTGGGGTAAGGTTAAAGATGACCCTGAACGAAAAGCAATCTTTGCTGGGAAATTGGACTCAGCATCCTAACTTGAAGACGGATTTTTCCCACTGAGCCCCTGCAGCACAGCCAGGCTACCGGGAGGGCAGATTCCAGGTCCAGATTGTAGCTTAACAACTCAGGCCCACGACAAACAGTGATCAGCTTTCACTCAAAAACATGTGCATGTGGGCTGCCTTATTGCTCAGATTAGTTTTGAAAACAGCATTCCCAACAGCTGCTGGGGACATAACCAGAAGTCTCTACACAACACTATATACCAACAAGCCATGGGGCAACTGCCAATCTAATGTATGTTGACGGCAGGGGTGTTTGGGTTGCCTTGCTTATCAAGAAGACAGCAGAGCCATAGCTGGTGCAGAAGTGAATGGGCTCTGATAGCGCTGCTGATGGGAAGAGTGTAAGGATGCATCTTGGAAGAGCTTGGAAGGGGAGTCAAGAGGTTGACCTGGCTGCAGGGAACCACTGGGGACAAAATCATCTGGGTGCAACTAAGAAAGTTTCTGGACTAGCAAATTCTTCAACCTTTGATTAAAAGAAGGAAAACCCACTGTCCACATTGCACAGGCACCCAGTGTCCTTCATCCACGGATCCTGAAGGTCTATTTGATCATACAGCAAGGTATACAGCTGGGTGCCAAGGCTGCAGCAGACTCGGGGTTTATTGCCCCTTTTGCCTACCTGAATCACGCTAAAATAGGGAAGACAAGGGGGAACAAATAAATTTTACTGAATAAACATCATTCACATTCCTAGTTTTCTTTCCTTCCTACGCAGCCAAGAGTTTCTAACCATCTTGTGTCAGTACAATGTCACGTTCTGTAATAATAGCACGAGATGAACCTGCTTATCTTTGACAGCACAAACTATTCCTGCCAGGGTTTTGCTCAAAGCAAGTGCTTCTCCAGATCTCTGCAGACTGCCCATTTCCTCGCTGCCAGTTTCTGCCACACCAGAAAGATAAACTGCTTTGTACGCTGTGATGATCTTCATGCTCTTGCTTTCATATGGCTGCTCTTATCCCTCAGGAAGAATCTCAGTGCGCTTTACAAACGTTGCCAACGGATTTACGGACTATATATAGAAATCATTTCACTCGCTACTGATGCACAGCCATAGGGTGACCACAGCAGCTGCTTGGAATGACACCGCGATGTTGCTCAACGGGTTTGGACGCGAAGCAGAGGCCACTGAGTGCTGCAGAGAAAGCGGCAGAGGAACGGCTGCAGGCACGAAAAACGTGGGGTTTGAATGGGATGCTGTTTACGCACCTGCAGTTAGCATAGTCTTTCCCAAAAAAGCATGATAAAATAGGTAACATCTGCCAATGTAAGCATTATATTATCCGTGGTGGTATTCTGCATGCCGAGGTCAGGTAGTTATTAAACTATAAGTGATTATAAAAAGTGCATGGATTTAATCCTTTGTTAGTGCCTTAGTCTCAGACAGTTCTCCCCTGTAGCTTACCCAAACCTACAGTTTATCATTCAGATTAAAAAAATGTTCTACTTCTTTATTCACAGAAAACAATACAGGTACTTACTCCAATATTTAGCATTTCCTTGGTTTTTGTCGCTTTAAAACAGCGTCTGTCTATTAAGATTTTCTTAAAAAGGAGATCCCAGCAACATAAACAAGTGATGTAATTCATACAGAATTAAATACAAGCAGCAGTACTAACTCAGTTAGTTCTCTATTTTCTTTACTTATGACTATTTTTTAAATAGTCCGTATTAATAATGGTGGGAGTTCTGGGCACCATATCTACCATGTGCTGAATATGCTGAAAAAAGGCAATAGCTTTGCCCAATCAAATGTAGAGATTTCTACTGAAAATGTGAATTTTGAAAATTAAATGTAAATACCTTGTACATGTCATCAGAGCTACACTGTTATATCAGTCTTACAACTACTAGCAAATTCCTATTATATTTTTGCAGCTTCTCAGGAAAACCACGAAACATGGGTTCCTCAGGGAGTATTCCTCCTGATCTAAGCACCTCTTTTGCTGCTGTGAGTGACACTTAAGGTACCATTTCAGAGAGAAAATGCTTCCCATTGCAATATGTACCTTTAAATATTTATACAGTGATTTGGTGCACTTACCCACGTACTTCTTTCTGATTTATCCAGCATTTGTCCTGGTAAAGAACTGGGATGGATTTCTTTGAAGACTGCTCCATGCTTTTGGGGACAGACGGTGTGTTTTTGAATCAAGGTCATTATCTGTTTAGTGCAAAAGAGGACTCTGAAGCATAGACACCTTGGGTGGCAAGGTGCCATTTTTAATTACTGCAGCCTAAACAAATAAATTCCAGTAGAAAGGTCAGGAAAAGAACAAGGCAGAATTGGGCCATTAAGGCTGAAAACCATGTCGGTTGGAATTACTTTTCTTGACAGCATTTTCCTGAGCAGAGGTCTATCAGTCCTAAAGCTTACATGAAAAAAAAGTAGGGGGAAGGCTTTAAAAGGACTGACTTAGCAGGTAGACCAGAGCTGTGGCAGAGTACACCAGGGAGGCAAAGCTCGTTACACAGAAGACACAGAGGGCAAGAGACTGTTGATCAGGTGCATGTTAAAGGGCGTGATGGAACAGCAAAAGAGAGGAGACCTGTTCTACACAGACAAGCGATCATGGATTTATGTCACTTTTCTCCATGCAAGCCATAGCTAAACAGCTGGGTATTTTAGAAGCTTTTTTCTTCCCCAAGTAAAAGTCAAGAAAAAACATCCCTTTGCCTACCCTAAGGCAGACACAAAAGAACCCGTGGCTTTGTGACTGTATTTTTCCATGCATGACTCCCGTGCTATCAGCAAGTCTGAGAAAGGGCAGAGCAGGCACAAAGAGCCCAAGCCAGAACAGTAACCGCTGTAGTGAACAGTAACATTGCCCCCCCCGACGCCCAGAACAAGGATCTCCCGTGTCAGCTCCCACCATCAGATGGTAGCCAGTGGATGGAAGTTTCATAGATGACACACAACATTATGGCCCCTACAGGGAATATACATGGTCGTGCACAGAACTCATGGCTATGGTTTGGTCCTTCACTGAGCTATGAAAACACACAGCTACAAAGTCCATCTCGCTGGTGCTGCAAAGGCTGACGTAACCTCTGCTGAATGCCTGGCTCCTTGGAGCGCTCATCAGCCTGGTGCAGCTGCTTGTGTCAGATTTTATGAGAAACACAGACCAAATGATACCTCTGCTTTCAAACATTGTCCCCAAACCAACAGGAGCCCCTACCCCAGAGCATGCCTGAATCAATGCCAAGGCATTTAATTACTTCTAGCCAATGTTGCCCATTGGGTGGGCATGCCGTGGAGTTGGGTTGCAGTGGAACACCCCATGAGTCACACCCAAATAGCAGAGAAAATTAAATCTCAGCATTGCAAGGGTTCAATCACAGTCCAAGCAGGGAAAAATAGGAGTAGTTTTTTCCTACAATTTCTTCTTCCTGTTGGGGCTGCTGCCTTTGCCTCTTTTCACACAAACACTAGTCCTGGACCAGCTGCATTTCTTGCTCCCACCAGCACATACTCAACTCCATAAAAGTAGTATCCAGTGGACTGGCTGCAAAACATGGGGGTCAAAAGACTTGTGTCCAATTCCTAGCTGGGCCATAAGCATGACATAAGGTAAACAGCTCCCTTTCCATGTCTATCGTGCCTTATATTCCATTTTAAACAAAGTCTTGCCCCCCTCCCCCACCTCCATTCTGTTCACAGATGTCTTGAAAGCATTAAGGATGCTTTCTCATAACGTTGTACATCCTTCAGCACCTAGGGGGGAAAAAGTCTTCAATAAATAAACGACTTCAAAATTGAATCACAGAATCACAGAATCACAGAATAGTAGGGGTTGGAAGGGACCTCTGTGGGTCATCTAGTCCAACCCCCCTGCCGAAGCAGGGTCACCTACAGTAGGCTGCACAGGATCTTGTCCAGGCGGGTCTTGAATATCTCCAGAGAAGGAGACTCCACAACCTCCCTGGGCAGCCTGTTCCAGTGCTCCGGCACCCTCAGAGGGAAGAAGTTCCTCCTCATGTTCAGACGGAACTTCCTGTGCCTCAGTTTGTGCCCATTGCCCCTTGTCCTGTCACTGGGCACCACTGAAAAGAGCTTGGCCCCATCCTCCTGACACCCACCCTTCAGATATTTGTAGGCATTTATAAGGTCCCCTCGCAGCCTTCTCTTCTTCAGGCTGAACAAGCCCAGTTCCCTCAACCTCTCCTCGTAGTGGAGATGCTCCAGTCCCCTCACCATCCTTGTAACCCTCCGCTGGACTCTCTCCAGTAGCTCCTCATCCTTCTTGAACTGGGGACCCCAGAACTGGACACAGTACTCCAGATGAGGCCTCACCAGGGCAGTGTAGAGGGGAAGGAGAACCTCCCTTGTCCTGCTGGCCACACTCTTCTTGATGCACCCCAGGATCCCATTGGCTTTCTTGGCAGCCAGGGCACACTGCTGGCTCATGGTTAACCTGTCGTCCACCAGGACACCCAGGTCCCTCTCCACAGAGCTGCTCTCCAGCAGGTCCACCCCAAGCCTGTACTGATGCATGGGGTTGTTCCTCCCCAGGTGCAGGACCCTGCACTTGCCCTTGTTGAACCTCATCAGGTTCCTCTCTGCCCAGCTTTCCAGCCTATCCAGGTCACGCTGAATGGCAGCACAGCCTTCTGGTGTATCTACCACACCTCCCAGTTTGGTGTCATCAGCAAACTTGCTGAGGGTACATTCTAACTCTTCATCCAGGTCGTTGATGAAGAAGTTAAACAAGACTGGGCAAAAACAAGACTGAAGAACAGAAAAGCTTTAAAACAGGATTAGGCCACCTTCTGTAACAGGCAAACAACAAAAAGGGCCCAGATCTATTGTTTAAAAGATAACCACAATAATATCATGTCTTTTTAGCTTACCTAATGATATCCTAAGGACTAGCCCATAATATTTTCAACACTTGGGGCAATGCTCTATCCTAGAGCTGGATGCTTTGATGCCACAGGCAACGTAACTATTGCCTGAGGCGTGTACAAAGTCCTAAATATAAACCTTGGCCCATGAACTAAAATTACTAATGGAATTTGGCTCTAGCCACAGAAAGGGTTTAAAATCTCCTGTCTAAAGCCCTATTTGATCACGTTTCCTTGGCTGGTTGGAGCATACTGTATCAGATATGTGACTACTCAGATTCTTGTGTTGCGGCCACTATATTCATTAAAATTACTGCTATTTAAGACATTATTATTCAGCCCATACTTCTGATTAGGAATTGCCACAGAGAAATATCAGTTTATAGGTTATGCAGCACACATGCATTTAGCCTGGTATGTCCAGGACATTTCGGTTGATGGAGCCGTGGACAGCATCCTCCTGTCAGGGGCCTGGCCCACCTGCCAGATACCTAGAAATTTTTCACAAGTGACCAAATGCTTCTTTTTCATCCTCGCCAAAATTTTGGGCAAAAAAAAAGAGGACACGTGTTGGAAAGGCAGATGAATAGTAGCCCTAGTGAGAGCAGAAGCAGCAGTTAAGCCTGCTGTTCAACCCTTCACATGTCCCAGACCAGTAATTTTCACTCCTTCCATTTGGTCCTGTAAATATGTTGTGAGGAAGGACAGAACCACAAAAGACTGATTTAGCTGCCGTTGGAAGTGGAATGTACATCTCAGGCTTTTTCTGAATGTCAGGGGTTTGGATTCTTTGTTGTCTTTTTTTCCCCAGATGTAAGGGACGGTAGAATAGCAAAGGGAGTAAGTGCAATCCACTTTTAATAGAATAATTCAAATAATATTTAATCAGATGCGTTTTTCTGTAGACATGCAGAAATATACTGCCAAGTGCATTATAGCATGACCAAGGGTGTTGTTTAGTCTGGTCAAGAAGCAATCTGTCCAGTCTCTGTAGGAAACATAATTAAAGTTGTGACATTGCAACATTTCTCACCCAAGGGGATACGCTGCTCAATTTACCTCATTTCTTTGTCCATCAAAATCTACTCTTTCTTTCAAACAGCCTACTTAAAGTCCCTCAAACTTTGCCAAGCACTAAAAACACGCAGTACTGGCACACACAGCAGTCATACCTGGAAGCAGACAGTTTGGAAAAGTAGCTAAAAAGAATCTTTGAAGTGTGTTGAGAATTTTATAATAGGACCATGATTTTCAAAGTACAAGATGTGCTACATTTCAGGCCAATTAGATGACAGAGACGTGCATTTAGTGGTTTAATTTTCTTTGCCAAGCTAAATTAGACACTTCTTTTCTTTTACAGATAAACTAATGCTACAAACTGAGAACAGCAATTGTATTTATTATCTTCATTGGGAAATCCATCAGGAAAATTCTTTTATTATTAATCTAAATTCCCATTTAGAATGTACTGTTCTGCATAATTATTACAGTGTCTTTATTCTGATTTCAGCCTATATTTAGATAGCATAATTTGTTAAACCATGAGCTTTAATGTACTAATTTTGAAGAAAAATTTGTTCCCATAAAAGAGCTATTAACAACAAATATCAGAATATTGTGAATGTGTATAAAACACCAAGCAGCTCTTTAGCTAGTAAAAAATAGTGAGGAAATGAGTCAAATTACAGACTATGCTGGTATTTTTAAAAACTATTCTAAATGTATGCCTTTTCCATACAGATCATATTCTTTATATAGGATATAGTTCTTGAGAACTGGTGGAAGTGGAAACTTCTTCATGGATGACAGTTTCTGGAGTCTCCTTAACCCCAAGAGTTTACGTATTTTCAGACGACACAGATGTTTCAATGGACGAGGATTATCTAAAAATAATAGTGAGAGAGAAATGGTGGAAAAATCAATGCCATTAACAATGATGCAAGCCAGTTCACAATCTCAAAACATGATCTAATAAAATTAATATAAAAATCTATTACCTTGGGCCATTATTATTTTACCACTTCTGAATAAAATATCATTCTTTTCACTTCAGAATTGTGTATCATCACATTTCTGATATTAATCAAACACAATTCTGATATTAATCAAACTTCTGTCAGATACCTACTTAACATTACTGTCTCACTTTTGGAACTATGCACACTGTACTCTGTCTCCAAAGCGCCCATCTGAACATGTAAACCAGGACTTCATTTAGCATAATCAATAGTAACTGATGATCGATCTCTCCTTTCCCTAGATGCACCTTTTAAAAATTGCACACTGAGGCAGCCATGGCACCTTTCATTTCTGCTGTATCAACAAGGCACCCGGACCAGACCTTACCATGCTTGGGCCTGCTGAGTCCTCTAAACAAATATTCTTGTTAGAATTCACATCAGTCAAAGAGCTCAATTTAATTTAGTCTTCGTCTGCATGCCAGCCTAAAATACTGACGCAAAATTAAGCACAGGGTACCAGTCTTCCCCTAAATATTTTGTTTTTTAGCAGCTGATGTTAAATCAAATTCTATTTAAAACAATAATTTAAAAAAGTAAAATAAAATTAATTCATGCAAAGAGAACATTTAATACAACAGATTTTTTTAAGTTAACGTGGGTGAAACCTATCTCTGGTGCCACCAATGGTGGAAGGTCCAGGCTAATGTGTAGAACTTCACAAGTAAAGCACACATAAGAAGTATTATTAAATGACAGTATCAGTAATGGCAACTCTAGATGTCTATCATGTAAATTGGAGTTAGGAAATTATGGTACACAGATTGTGATGGCATGCTCGTTGTCACCACCTACCACCTTGAACATAACGGGATCTAAAACATGATCTCACGACATCCCTCAAATGATTAATAGACTTGAGAGATCAAGGCAGCGAAAAGAAGGATGGAAGTGCGAACAATATTCTGCAACAAAAAAAGTTGTGCCCCATGGCTGTGCAATCACTGGTGCCACGTGGGTTAATAAGCAGTCTGAGAAGTACCTCAGCGGTCTTGCTTAACTAAAAGGGCTTCCCACACAACGATGACTTTCCCTATGAGATTAATTCTCATCAGGTGCAATTTTGCCATATTCCAGTCCTATTAACTTATTTATGATCAGCAGCAACAGGTAAAGATCTGTCTCAATCTGAGGACTGGATGACAGGCACAACCTGGTTCTTCGCCAGTACACATTTCGACTGCTAAAACTCTTTGGATGAATGTCACCTGACATAAGTAGTTAAAAGTCTCCTATAATAAATCATAACATCATTAACTGGAAGTTAGATATTTACCCAATATCTGATGTATCTCTGTCCATTCTTTCTGTGTTTCTAAGACAAACTTAATCTTTGTGCATAGAGGAACATAATCCATGTAATCTATAAAAACACGAACCACTTTTCCTGCTAAATGTTTCAACCAAGGAACAGCAATAAAGTCACAGAACTGAAAGGGAAAACACATCAAGTCATAATTTCAAAATCTGTGCAGAGGAATGCCAAAATAACACATTATAAAGCAATTCCACAAGATAATTTAAACAAAGTATTAGTAATGACCTTTAACAGCCATAAATTGATGGCTAGGTAGGTTACTTTAAAAGCCATTTTCTTCCATGCTTAACTTTTGTGATCCCTTAATTCGTATAGACAGGCCTGAAGGCCAATAATTGTTATAACATTGCTATAATTTGCAGCACTGTTTTGTTCAACAGCGATACCTCTTTGGAAACACATCTACTCCTTGGTTAGGATAGAAACAGATATTCCAGAATCCTGCCTCACGATTTCTTAAAACTTCCTTCCTAAATCTCTAAGATATGAACCTCAATTTAAAACCCCTCTATGTACATAATTATCTCAGAGTAGAAAAAGAAAAATGTCTGAAAAATGTTTAGGGTGCTTTAAAAAAGGATTTTGCCAGTGTGTTGATCTTAATTCTGCACAATAATCTGGAATGTTTAAAGCTGGCTAATGAAAAGAGCAAAGTGAAGAGAAGGAAGGAAGGTACGTATTTACTGGATTATCTTTTATTACAGAAGAAGTCCACCCAGGGAGAATCTCTTCCTCTGGAGTTGACCACACAAAAGAATTTCCAAAGATATCTTGATGCATACAGTCAAAACACATCTCCACATTATATCCGTGATTCAGCAGCAGTCTCAGCATCACCTCATCATTCAGAGCATACTGAATGGCGCTGGGGAAATGTGTATCATTGACCAACATAAAGTAGCAATTGACGTTTGCTCCGTAAGACAGGAGCAGCCTTACAATTTCATGGTTGCCAGCTCTCACCGCCACAAGCAGACAGTTTAAAGGATCCTTGTTTGGATTCGCCCCTGCTTTGAGCAATATTTCGGTGCAAAGAATGTCATTGTTAGAAACAGCAAAATAAAGTGCGGTTTTCCTTTCGTCATCGTAACTATTTGAAATGTGTTCAGCCAAAAGAGTGTTGACATCAAAGCCATTTTCAATGAGGAGCTCTAGACACTGCGAGTTCTGGCCATCTGCTGCTGAGTGGACAGGGCTTAACCCACTTTTCTGGATTGCAGTTTGGGATGTGACCGGAATGAGATACTTCAGAGCCCTAAAAAACAGTGAATAAAACTAGTTAGGCATCGCTTCCCTGCATGAAGTTAATGACCCTTATCCAGCTATATGCTAAATTACCAGCTAGACACCTTACATAAGAAGATCCAAACACAGAAACACCAGTTTTGAGCGCTATCAAACAGGACCTCGTGATTAAGTTTTTTTAGTGGTTTTCACTTAGTTCTAAGGAGTATGTTTTGCATTTTGCTTTGTTTATGCTAAGAAAAACCTTAAAAGTTAATTCAAACCATCGTAACATAGACAGTCCTGAAATGCAAATGTTCTGTACATTTGCAAGTTTACCACAGTCGTCCTCAATGTGACCTTGTGCCACGCTGTATCTTAAAAAAAATGTAAAGTCCAAGCTCATACTCACAAGTAATGCCCCTCATAAGCTGCTTTGTGTATGGGAAGCAGTCCTGCCTTATTAGGCACACTGCCACTTCCTCCATATTCCAAAACAAGGGCTACGCAGTCCGGATTACCTCCTCCGGCTGCTTCAAACAGTATCGATGCACCATCATCTGCTAAGGCCTGGACATCTCCACCTTGAAGGAGGATACAGAGTTTATAATTCTATCCGAAGTGATCTGCAGACCATAATAAACACAAGCCCAGAATACTCTCCTCTTCATTTTTGGATGTATTTAAGTTAAAACTTTACTAAGACAAGAAATATTTCTTGTGGCAAATTTGAAACTCAAAAACATGAGTGTACAGATACAAGTTCAAACGCTCACCTGAGCGAGGTTTGCTTTGATTGTAAGTGTTACTGAATAAGAATATTCTGGCATATTTCAAAAACACTTAATTTCATTAATTAATACCGATTTAATTCTGTACATGGAAGGAAGGGAGGAAGTGAAGAGGGAGGAAGGGGAGCAAGGGGAGCAAGTGGAGGGGAGTAAAGAGAAATAAAGAATGGCAAGAAGGGCATGTACAGAAGTAAGTCCCTCCTCAACTGAAATGGCTTGGTATCAACTCTGCCATTCACAGAATCACAGAATCATAGAATGGTAGGGGTTGGAAGGGACCTCTGTGGGTCACCTAGTCCAACCCTCCTGACGAAGCAGGGCCATCTACAGTAGGCTGCACAGGACGTTGTCCAGGCGGGTCTTGAATATCTCCAGAGAAGGAGACTCCACAGCCTCCCTGGGCAGCCTGTTCCAGTGCTCCGTCACCCTCAGAGGGAAGAAGTTCTTCCTCATGTTCAGATAGAACTTCCTGTGCTTCAGTTTGTGCCCATTGCCCCTTGTCCTGTCACTGGGCACCACTGAAAAGAGCTTGGCCCCATCCTCCTGACACCTACCCTTCAGATATTTGTAAGCATATTTTAGGTCCCCTCGCAGCCTTCTCTTCTTCAGGCTGAACAAGCCCAGCTCCCTCAGCCTTTCCTCATAGGAGAGATGCTCCTGTCCCCTCACCATCCTTGTAGCCCTCCGCTGGACTCTCTCCAGTAGCTCTTCATCTTTCTTGAACTGGGGAGCCCAGAACTGGACACAGTACTCCAGATGAGGCCTCACCAGGGCAGTGTAGAGGGGAAGGAGAACCTCCCTCGTCCTGCTGGCCACACTCTTCTTGATGCAACCCAGGATCCCATTGGCTTTCTTGGCAGCCAGGGCACACTGCTGGCTCATGGTTAACCTGTTGTCCACTAGGACACCCAGGTCCCTCTCCGCAGAGCTGGACTCCAGCAGGTCCACCCCAAGCCTGTACTGATGCATGGGGTTGTTCCTCCCCAGGTGCAGGACCCTGCACTTGCCCTTGTTGAACCTCATCACGTTCCTCTCTGCCCAGCTTTCCAGCCTATCCAGGTCACGCTGAATGGCAGCACAGCCTTCCGGTGTGTGTGAGCATCTCTCCAGCCCAGCAGGAACACTCATATATGCTACCTTTCCTTCCAAGAAACCGAATCTTCTCATTCACCACTCTTCCTCTCCTTTTCCATGATCACCCTAAAACACCTCAGCAACCAGGCAAGATGTATGCCAGTGCAGAGGTGTATTTCGCTTTTACCTGACTACATACCTTTATGAATAAGATGCTCCAGCACATCACAGTGACCATATTCAGCAGCAACACCTAATGGTGTTACTCCATACCCATCCTTAAGGTTCACATTTCCACCATTCTTCAGAAGAAGAGCAACAATGTCTTTGCGTCCCTGTTTTGCAGCTTCATGCATTGCGGACCAACGTTTTACGCACGGCTGGTGGATACTACAGTTGTGTTTGATCAGAGTGGATACCATTTCAAAAGAGCCCCTTCTTACAGCTTGAAGATATTTAAAAAAGGAAGAAAATAATACAATTACATTTTCAGGTATGTTATCTTGAAAGTTAAAGACATCTAATAAGTTTAAAAAAGCTTCTCCTTGCATATTTATATGAGGAAACTGAAAACATTTCCAGTCCCAGAAATCTGGGAATCCAGTCTACTGGTAAATAAATGGTAATGTCAGCTGCTCAGGAAATCAAGGTAAACCAACACAAGCTGGAAAGTATGTCAGTTTGAAGCACGGAGGGCAAAAGCAGCACCACTCCAATTCTGAGAAAGCAGAAGCAGGTGTAGCACAAGGAAAAGCAACAATTAAAATAACATAATATTCGAATACGGTCCTTACTTCTGAAGTTGGTGCAAACACTACAATGTTCCCAGAAAACTCTACTTGTGACTTTGTCACCTGGCAACTCTAATCCTAGGTGTACTCAGTGGCTGTTGTCAGCCAAAGTACAGTTGAGAACTGTCATACATAAAGGCCACGTTCTGCCCTTCTGAGGTTCCAGGTTTGAAATTTTCATGGATAACTACACCTGCACATTATTTACATATGAAAGAGTGATCCTGAGTAAGAGTCTAATTTTACTTTTGCACCACCCTTTGGAACAGCAGATCTCTCCACTGACTTGTGGGGCAGCTGAGGGAGATCAGTGTCACAGGGTTAGCAAATTTAACTTTTGTGAATGTCCCATTATACAAGTAAGAAGGTTTTAAAGAGGGAAGAGTCTTCATAATTATCCACAACTGCTTTGAAGTAGAGTATTACCAAAGGTACCTGGAAGTAGAAATCATCCCACTAGACATACACTTCTTCAGCATTTACCTGTGTACTGAAGAGCCCTTAGATCCAGAGCTTTAAAACTGAAAGTAGTAACTAAATCATGTGCATCACCTATTAAGTGTTAAGCACCTGATCCTCGATTTCACTGAGACTAAGACTGAAATGTATGATGCACAAAAATACCTATGTCCATGTTTTCAGCGCTGACAAAAAACAAAAACAGCATCACATAATACATAGCTGACAAATGCCATTTTCAGAAGTTTGCACAAATATTTAGGAAAATAAATTGTCATTATAAGAGGGAAAGACCCTTTTCACAGAATCACAGAGTGTTCGGGGTTGGAAGGGATCTCTGTGGGTCATCTAGTCCAACCCCCCTGCTGAAGCAGGGTCACCTACAGCAGGCTGCACAGGACCTTGTCCAGGTGGGTCTTGAATATCTCCGGAGAAGGAGATTCCACAACCTCCCTGGGCAGCCTGTTCCAGAGCTCCGTCACCCTCAGAGGAAAGAAGTTCTTCCTCATGTTCAGCTGGAACTTCCTGTGCCTCAGTTTGTGCCCATTGCCCCTTGTCCTGTCGCTGGGCACCACTGAAAAGAGTCTGGCCCTGTCCTCCTGTCACTCACCCTTGAGATATTTATAAGCATTTATTAGGTCCTCTCGCATCCTTCTCTTCTTCAGGATAAACAAGCCCAGCTCCCTCAGCCTTTCCTCGTAGGAGAGATGCTCCTGTCCCCTCATCATCCTCGCAGCCCTCCGCTGGACTCTCTCCAGTAGCTCCTCGTGTTTCTTGAAATGGGGGGCCCAGAACTGGACACAGTACTCCAGATGGGGCCTCACCAGGGCCGTGTAGAGGGGAAGGAGAACCTCCCTCGTCCTGCTGGCCACACTCTTCTTGATGCACCCCAGGATCCCATTGGCCTTCCTGGAAGCCAGGGCACACTGCTGGCTCATGGTTAACCTGTCATCCACCAGGACACCCAGGTTCCTCTCCACAGAGCTGGACTCCAGCAGGTCTGCCCCAAGCCTGTACTGATGCATGGGGTTGTTCCTCCCCAGGTGCAGGACCCTGCACTTGCCCTTGTTGAACCTCATCAGGTTCCTCTCTGCCCAACTTTCCAACCTGTCCAGGTCACGCTGAATGGCAGCACAGCCTTCCGGTGTATCCACCGCACCTCCCAGTTTGGTGTCATCAGCAAACTTGCTGAGGGTACATTCTAACTCTTCATCCAGGTCGTTGATGAAGAAGTTAAACAAGGCTGGGCCCAGTACTGACCCTTGGGGGACACCACTTGTTACCGGCCTCCAATTAGACTCAGCGCCGCTGATGACAACCCTCTGAGTTCTGCCATTCAGCCAGTTCTCTATCCACCTCTCCGACCACTCATCCAGCCCACACTTCCTGAGCTTCCCTAGGAGGATGTTATGGGAGACAGTGTCAAAAGGCTTGCTGAAGTCTTTTCATAAGCTCTATTTAACTCTTTGCAGGATTCATTAAAAGCAAAGGCTGAAAATAGCTTAAAAGTTTCACAGACAAAGTTATTGAAAAGAGCTGAAACAATGCAAAGCAAGACATTGCAGGGGAACCCTCTACAAATGCCTCAGGGCCTTAAAATGTTAACACGGTAATTGCATCTGATGAAAATTAATAAAAATTCAGAGAACTGAATATTTTAATACTGATAATTGCACTACATACTGTATTTTCTTATACTGTATTAATTTCACACATTGATTCTCTTCAGAAGAATGGAGATGTTTTGACTTTCGACAGAAATGAGAAGCTAATATAGCCAAATTACTCATGTACAGTAAAGCTCATTTAAGTCTACCAACAGCATCATCTTTCTTTAGATCGGGGTATTACTTAGAAAGGCAGCTGAAGCTTATTTTCAGTGCAAGAGGGGAGGGAAACGAGATGGGAGAGTTTGAAACTGAAAATGCCTGCCTACTCCTGAAGAAATGACCTCATAAAACTAAAAATCTCTAGTAACATCCAGACCTACAGAAAAAGTACATTCAAGTTAATGCAACAGCTTATTCTTGTGCCGTGCTTGTACCTTAGGATGGCCAAATAGGACCAGGTTGGTAAAGGTCTTATAGCACCTGATGATACAGAGAAGGTACCTTTAACAAAAAAATAGGTCCCATTTTCTTAGGAGCCACACAGCAATCACCTAAAGTATAAGAAGCATCCTTAAGATCAGCTCCGTGATCACCTAAAGCATAATGAGTGCTGAACTGAACGCTGGGTACATTTCACCAAGTGCTGGGCATTCAGTTTCATCCAAAAAGATGATCGGCATCTAAACCACACGAGCCAACAGGAGTAGTCAGGTGAGTACTTAGTGGAGGGCAAGTGCTGCCATTCACTTTGCTCACACCCAGGGAGAGAAGGCAATTACCGATAAGAAGTGGAGTTTCTCCTTTGTCATTTGTGGTGTTGGGCCAAACACCTTTCTCCAGTAACGTTTGTACATTTTCCACAAAGCCAGTTTTTGCTGCCAAAGTTAATGGTGTTTCTCCATCACAGGTTTTGTATTCCCACATTGTTTTATAAGATGCTAGAGGTAAGAAAGCGAGACAAGATAAAATTAAAGCATAAAGCTTTTAACACATACAGATGTACCAGAAATCTTTAAATGCTGTCTTTAAGAAAATTACTTGTAATTATGTTTAATTTAACCTAACTAGTACTGCCAAACACACTGAATACTGAACAGTAATTTTTGTTCTGCCTGTAGGTTTCTGAACAAAACGTTCAAAACAGTCCAAGTTCTTTGCTGGTGTAAATTGATATAACTTTCCGTCAAAAAAATTTGCCTGAATATTTAAACAACATAAGCAAGATGCTCCATAGAGGATGTGATCATACTTTATTTAGGAAACAGTTCTAGCCTGTTGTTGTGGACGGCTGTCTATGGTTCTGTGTTTCTTTGCTGCTTCCCTTATCTTGTGGATGTTTTTACCTTACTCACCATCTAAAATGATTTCAAGTATTTGCTGGATTGGCTGTGCTGCGGCCTCGTGCAGTGGAAACCACCCTCTTTCATCAGCTTCATCCAAAGCGTATTTCTGTTTCACAAGTTCCTGGAGCCCAAATACTTGACCTTAAAAAATCCAACAGATAAATGAGATGCAGTTGGAAAAATATACGGAAAACTCAGTTTTGCAAAGGGACTCTTTTATTCTAGGGTTTTTACCTTGCTTTATGGATGTTACAATTTTCCTGTTTTCCTCACTAGGTGGTACAAAACTATGCAAAAAAAGAGCAGAAAATAGAAAATATAAACAAAAAGTAGATGCATTATATTACTCGTGCAATATTTTCCATTAGGTTCTAATCTGAGCCAACTTTCCTTTGAATACATCAGCTGCAATCTTGATTAGCCTTGTGACCTCCTAAGTTACGCCTGTTCTGTGGACCTTCAGAGTATCCAAAGTTCTCGAGTTAGGTGCAATTCCTGCTGTGGGCTGACCTGATAAAACTCCTGATTTGGTAAAGAATGGACGTGGACTAAAAAGCTGTATTTGCCCTGCACTACAGAAATGGGCCCTTCAGATTCAGGAACCTTAGACAGTGAATGAGAATGTGATAGCGTCAGAATGTCGATATTCACTAATGGAGGAGAGTTTGACGATATCAATGGTACCATTCTCCCTGAAAAAGAGTCGTAATATTTTTGACAACATCATTTAAACCTCCATGAGATGGAATTTAAATGCTGCTGCTTGTTAGTTTCTTGAGATATTTTGGTGATAAAAGCATATTAAAAAATAGATCAGATTTAATAAAAAAAATGAGCAGCCAAATAACAAAAGTACCCAGTGGCTCTGCTGAGAGCCTTCAGTGAAAAGGGAGATTCCAGTCCTGCAACAGGAGCTCCATGAGGACCCAAACCTTCATGAGATCCCACAGGAAACAAGTAAATGTTAACAGTTCCCCAAGACTTACAGTTCTACGTCTTTCCATTTTAGGCAGGGCAATCTACAAAATGTATTTATGGGATTATTGCCAAAGAACTTCTATTAAGACAAAGTTTAGCTTTGTTTGACACATACACTTTTCGTAAGAAGGTAAACAGCCTGAAAAGCTAAGGGAAGTATTAGTTTAGCCAAGTGAACGTCATCTCCCTAAGCCCTCATCACCCCATATAGCTCAGCTGAGACCTACGGTTCCTAATCACAGGAACCACTCTTAATGGTAACATTAATGTCACATATGAACCCTTGCTGGAACACCCCTATGAGTTTTTTGTGGTTTTTCTGGTTTGGAATTTTCTTGTAAATGTATGTATCTGAGTGCACTGGGAAAGACTGGGACACTGCTACAATTACAGAGCAGACAGATTACTAACAAATCCAAATTTATTGTCTTTAAAGTTTCACGTTTTAGGAAAAACAAAAATCAACATTTCTATTTGTTTACTCTTTTCAATCATTGCTTCAGACAGTGCTTTACTAAGAGGCATAACAAATTAAGACCTGTTTTGTGCATGATATAAGACACTAAATATCAATGTCTCAAAACACTGTTAAAATATGGCATAATTTCTAACACATATCGAATTGACAGTACCTGTCATCATAGCTGGAAGACACTGGTGGTTTGGCCCCATTTGATTCTTGTATGCTAAGCTGTATGGCATAGTCAGTGAGCAGATCTTCAACCAAATCTTCTCTTTCATCCATCATTTTTTATAGTGAACTATAATGATGAGCTATTTTGAAATACACACAAAAATGTATTGATAAGGATCATATCTTGCTTAAGGTATCTTTTATAATAAAATCAGGAGTTTCCATAAATTTATTTTGATTAAAGAATGTTCTGGTGAGTTTATCCCTATTTAAAAATTACAAAATTCCTGTTGAAAATGGTGATGGAAAAGAAAACAATCCTGGAAACACTTAGTACTAGATATGCTACTTAGCAAAAGCTCTTTTTATTGTTCACACACTACATTTGTCATCACAAATACTGGACAATTTGTGAACCATAAAAGAAACTTTTCCTTTTTAGAAAGCTGTGGTCATCAGGTCAATGAATATATGATTTCCATACAAACATGAATAATAAACAAAGTATCAGCTCATGAATGATTCTTACCAAACACAGGCATTCACAAGGAATTCATGAACATAAACAAAAACACATATACATTTAAAAATTATAGACACAAAAAAGAAAACCACTCAAACTGTCTGAAAATTATTTACAGAGAGGGTCTGCAGTTCAGAAGGAAACACGCGACCAGTTCTAAGGATGACCACACCCTGTACTTACTCAGGATTTACACAGACACCGAATTATTTCAGAGAAGCTCTATACTAACTTGACTCTTTCGCATGAGGAAAGAACATTATTTCCCGCTTCCTTCACCCAGGGTGGCACTGGCAGCAGACACAACATGGATCCACCAACCAGTGACAGCTGGACACAGGATTTCAGCATGCAAAAGCCCATGGCACGTCACTACAGCTTAGCTGACATGTTATCCAGTTCTGAATTCAGAAGAACTTTACTATCTTTCAGTACTTAGAAGGGGCTTATAAGAAACATGGGGACAAACTTTTTAGCAAAGCCTGGTGCAATAGGACAAGGGGTAATGATTTTAATCTAAAAGAGGGTAGATTCAGACTAGATACACGGAAAACATTTTTCACAATGATGGTGGTGAAACACTGGCACAGGTTGCCCAGAGAGGTGTTAGATGTCCCGTCCCTGGAAACATTCAAGGTCAGGTTGGACGGGGCTCTGAGAAACCTGGTTGGACAAGACAACCTTTAAAGGTCCCTTCCAACCCAAGCCATTCCATGATTCTATGAAATTTTTCAGCTGTAACCTGCATTCATCTCTCCTGTCCTGGAGCCAGATGGGGATGTTTTCTCAAATACAAAATAAGGGATCTGAGAGAGACGACACCAAATGCAAAAGCTACTTTATGTTAATATAATAACGCACAAGATTTTTGGACTTAGGTAGTTGTACAACAAAACATTGCAGTGGTCTTGCGTCATTAATTATCACTTTTAATAATCATTAATATATTAAAAAAAAAAAACCCAACCATAAACACTTGCAAATATTGCTTTATTTCTGCACTGCCAAGGCATGGTCTACCAAAGCAGACTAAGGACTCTGGAGTCTCTGCACTGTTTCTGCAGTCATGAAGTTTAATGCACATTCACAGGACTCTGGTACACAAGCCCGAGTGATGGCCAAGCCATGACAGCTATTATTTTCAAGGTGTGAGAGTAGCTGGAAGGCTCAGAGGATTAGTAATGGAGTATGTCAAACCTTTTAACTATAGTCACCAGCTTAAATTCAGTCTGCTCATATCACCAACTTTAACTGTGGCTTATGTTCACTATGCTTTTTGCTAGTAATACCACATCAGCAGAATGCCTTGCTAGTAAATTATAACTATAATTGGATGGTTAGGAACGTTGCTCTTTACATCTTCCTGTAGGTTCTTGAATCTTAAAATACAGTATTTATATATTGTAAAAGATAAGATATATAAGGAACAAAAACTTAAGTTAATATACGCCTAGTTGTACCTACCTAGGTTTTTACAAGTGGGCTTTGGGTTTTGCCAAAGTTTCTCTGTTTGATTTGATCTTAGTGGCTTAAGACATGTGTCCTTTAATCAGACTGGGGACAGCAGATGTTGAATTATCTTTCAAACAAGTTTTAAACTACTGCTCACAGTTAACGTAGTAATGTACTGTGTCTACCACAGAGAACAGTTTTCATCAAAGTGTTGCACAAACACTAAAGAATTATGGTAAGCATCTGCTGTATGTTTCTCACAGAATGATCACTGTGGGGTGTCCTAATCATTTTGCAAATAGAGCAGGAATGCTGTAGAAATTATTTGGAGGCCATTTTCTGAAAATCATCTTCAAGGGAAAGTGCTACGCAGATTTCTTTTTAGACTAATTTCTACATTGTTCCCATAAATAATAAGCCAATCAAAGTACTATAGCCAATATTATAATCCCATCCACAAATACTTCACTACTTAGTGTATCATGATAAAGCTTGCAAACCAAAATTAAATTAGTAAGGACTTAAGAGTCAGATTGACTCGAAAGTTAAAGGTCTCTTGGATTCAGATTCCCACATCATGCAGTATCCCACTTCTTTCAGTATTTACCGGAACCATGGCCCAGGTTTTTAACTGCAAGGATGGACAATCTGAAGGAAAGAGGAAAAAATCTCCACTTCAGTCCCATTTGCTTTGAAGGAAAATGTGATTCTGTGAACAAATACACAACAAATATACAACTTTGGTCCTGACTGCCACCTCTGACTGCAAAAAAACTTCCACAAATAGTAATAAAAAATTATTGATGGACACACTTTCTTTTGGGGCTTAGAAGAACAGACCATTATGTTGCTCATAAAAGACAATGCTTTTCTGAAGGGTTCTCTGCTTCTTCCTTTTGTGTCTCTCATCAAGGTCTCAGCATAACACTCCAAAAGAAGATTTCACACTTAAGTTAGACTGATGAACTCGTAAACACAATGCAGACACACATACCAACATATTTCACATACTACCTGATGTTAAATCTGCTGCACATCATATTAATGCTTAGAAGTTCTCAAAGTTTTGTTCTGGCATACTGAAGTTTAAGTAGAACTTCTCATGCAACAAAAGATTTCTGAAATTACTGAGAGTGCTGACCGACCGACGTTCTGCTGGACAGGATGGACAATACAAACACCCCTATAATTCTAAAAAACAATGATAACGATGTTCTGAAACTCTTATGATCAAAACAGACTTTGGAAAGCCCATTAAGTTTGTTGCAGCAAAAAGAAATTTATAAGAAGTTGGGGGCTTTTTAAACATAGTTTGCTTTATGCAGAAAGGAAGGTATCCCATGTCAAACTTCCAAGGTGTAATACAAAACACAGCGACTTCAAAAAGCTACACAAAACAAAGCAGCTGACCATCTTTTTTTCTAAATGCTGCCACAAGTTTCCTATCAACCAGAATGTAAAATTCTCATCATCAATAAGGCCGTGAAACTGAGCCTCTCTTCCACATCTCTTGTTGGTAATGCACTTCGTTGACAGGCAGGACAATTCTGAGTTGAGGTTCTTTTGTGGGTTTATCTTCACACTTTCATAAACACTTTTCTAATTCTGATGGCACCTTAAAGCTTCCATCGTTTAACCCACAAACACCCACTGTTCTGAAGACTGACAAACCTGTTACACAGCAAAGACAAAAATCTCTCTTGGACTAGCAGTTTTAGAAGTGCATCTCAGTAAACATAGCTACAAGCTCTTCCTGCCATCAGCTAAAAGGGAATTACATTTTAGAATAAATTAATATTTCATTGGCAGCTGCGGGGTGCTCCTGATGAGACTGAATGGTTAATTTACATGTGATAATTTATTAAGGAAAAATGTGTAACCTTCATAATCTCATTTCCTCCACAACAGCTTAAAGGCAAACAGAAGCTACCTCCCCTTTCTTCCCACCTTTCCTTATGTTTCGAAAACCCTCCATTTGAAGACTTCATGAGATTGCTGAAGTATTTGAAGCATCTTTTTAATGAATCATGATCACATTATCAGATCCACATGGATGGACCTTCATGCCCTGCAAGCCCTACAGAAGCTGGTGTTCTTAGGAGAATTGAGACCAAAAATTATTACATTACAGCCCATCACATTAAATTTACCCTAGAGCCTGAACTAAAAAGACTCCTGAAGACTTATATAGATCTTAGATTAGACTCTCACATTGCAAACTCTCTGAAAAAAGGCTGGTTTGGTATATCACAGTATCTTTACGAAGATGTTCACATACAGTTTAGTCCTGTGAGGTGATCAATACCCTCCAATGTCACTGACTTCAAGAAGAGTTAAGAGCAAAAAGCATCTTGCAGGATAGTCATTTAGTAAGAAAATCCTTTTATTTTCAGAAAAAAATGTATTGCCTTTCTACCTCCCCTTTATCTCCAAAAGACTAGAGAAAGAACTCCGTTTACAGGTCATCATAGAAATTTATTTTCTTTTTTTCTGGTCATACAACGTCCATACCCATTTTGACAGCTACCTCCTGCTTTGCTGTATTTCCCAGAACTGGTTATGCCCCAAGCAACACAGAGCTCTGCTTGAACACACACTTAACCAGAAAGGTCTCAGATGAACAATGTTTCAGAATTGTCGTGTATATGGTTTTAAAATTATCTTATCCCACAAGAATTAATAATATATTATAAAATGAGAAAGTTAGTAGGGCAGCAAGTGACTGTACATGGTAGAGTAAGTATAAGGCAAACAGCTCACCACAGCACAAGTGCTGGACACATTGCCAGGGGTCTATACATGTTCGGAGAGCCTGGTTGCTATATCACTGCTGGTAACACGCTGTGCTGAGGTGAGAAGGTCCGACTGAAGCGTGGATGTTCCACTCGGATCACAGTGGAATATAACAGCATGGCTGGTACACTGAGCAGCAGCAGAGACATCCCTGCTACATTACATGATGTGGCAACGAAAAGGCTAAAAAGCTCAGCAGCAAAATCTTCTTCTATTCAACAATGGAAGCTTTGCGGTTACCAGACCTAGGCACTAGATCACTAGAAACAATTGTAAATGCTTCTCTAAACAAGTTTTAGTGTTCGTAGTATGAAGAAAATTTTCCTTAAACAATGTTTTGAGTAGTCTGGTATTTTTCTGATTTTTTTTCATTTATGCCTGAAAAAAATAAAGAGATTACTTCTTGCTGTTTTCCTTAAAAAAAAAGGTTTTGCTCTCTTAAACTAAATTATTGGTTTTTCATTGAAAAAAATCTGAACTACTGGCTAATCATGGAAGTTGTGTCTTTCCTTGGAAAGAAGTGTATCAAGCGTTCATCACTTTTAAACATATAGCTATAAAGTTAACGTTATGTGAGTGTTAATGTTATTCTAATTTCTTATCCTTAAAATAAACTAGACAATCCCAGCTTTACTCTCTATAAATAGAAGGCCCTCAGGCATGCAAAGAGCTTATTCATAGCGATAAAATAATTAATAGATGTCTAAATTTGGACTCAGTCTATTAAATACCACAGTTTTAAACTATTTCTCTGTTAGTCTAATTGGCGAGCATAATATATATTCTCACCTTTTCAACTCATTATCTTGCCACTGCTACTCTGGGGCCTGCATTTTGAACAGCCAGGAATGGTGTCCTGCAAGCTGATGCGTCCTGTGATACTTCTAAAATTAAATACACAGTTGCTAGATAAATTAAGGTCTGACCTTGTACAACTGTAACACAAGCAGACTCGACCACAGGAAAGTATTACACATGACTTCTCTAAAATCTCATCAAATGTAACATGATGTCTGGATGGTATAATAAGATTATCTGCGCCCTCATTGGTTCAACAACCCTCATTAAGAAAATAAATTATCTGCCAACTTAGTCTCAAGGGCTACATTAACAAAATCTTGTAACATTTACGTAAATGAAAACAAATCTGAGGTTTAGCCTTTGACTAGTTCTAGATTCCACCATATTACATCACCAAACACTAATCTCTCTCTCTGAGTCCCAATTGATGCAAAACTATAGTACTTATTTTACTAGAATAAATAACTTGGAATTGGACAAAGAAGCAGGAGGCACAGCACCACAAACAGCAGTGATGCAAAAGCAGAACAACCCAAGAGTCACATCAAGAACAGCAGTGTACCCAGTAAGTTAAATCATAAGCATAGGATGAGGAAGAAGCCGTATCTTTTTTCTCTAGCTAGACATACATGTCACTGACACAATACCTCTGTCTTTTTTTGGTTTTAACCAGTTAGTTACTATCTTTAGCAAAATGAACAGATAAAAAGGGAACATAAATTGAAACAACAAAATTCCAACTTGTCTTTAATTGTTCTGATGACATGAAATGGTACACTGTTCACTCTTCCGTGCCCCACGATTCACTTGCATGTATAGAACCATAAAGCTGCAAGCTTAACTAAGGCACTACATGCATCTCATCTTTGGACACAAGATCAAGAAAACCATTTAATGATGATAAAGAATATTCATTGCAACTTCTTTTGCCAGTGCAACCTAAGCAACTATGGCGAGTCTCCGAAAAAAAACAGTACAACACAAGCAGACAAACAGTGCTGAGACCCTGCTCTACTATTGACTAAGAGCTGGTAAGAACAGAAATGTATTTATAAAAATAACTAAAATATATATTCATACTATATGGAAAGAACACAAATGTTTTAATTGCTTACCTTGAATTCTTTCATTTCCTTTACATAACCAGGATATTATCAGACCTAGTACGTATCTGTATTATAAGTACAGTATTGTTTTCCTTTTCAGAACTTTTTAATACTATTTTGCATTGCTATGTAAAGTGTGTGATTCTTATCTTACATAGTTACTAGGTATAAATCCATTAGTCAGTTATGTTCCATGCACGTAAAGCCAGAGTAAGTAAGGCTCGTGTCCCAGATGCCAAACCGTATGGCAATCTGCAAGACTTCACAGTGAGATAAATTCATTGGTGAGACAAAAAAGGGAAGAGAAGTCACAGCTATAGCAAGGCCTTCTCAGGGTGCCTACGCACTGTATACTAACACACAGGATAATACTCCTAACAGTCCCCGGTATTAAACAGATAACAAACTGTGAAATGCCATGTGGGTGGTTTGGGGTTTTTTTATTTTGGTTCATTTTCAAAACCAGGTAATTGCTGAATGTACTCTGATAATACTTCTCAGGTCTCAGAGTTGTTATATTTTAAAATAAATTATGTATTGAAACAGAGTTTGGCAATTTGGGGAACTTCCTGGTGTATCACTTCTCCACTTATTTCATGAACTGTCTCATCAACGTGGCTTACTATTTTTTACTCTTTGTACTAGGATGTGGCAAGGACACCTACATGCTTGGGTTGTCTGAACAGATGGTTAGAACTAGTGTTTGAATGATGCTAACTGAGCTAATTTGGCTGAAGAAGATCGCCAGGCACAGAACAATTTGTGCTGTGCTCAGTTAGTGTAATCAGGAGATGGATCATCTGCTTGGACAATCACAGAGAAAGGAAAAATGCAGGGAAAATCCAATAAAAAAGGCAGAATTTTTAACAGAATGTCATTTTGGTAAGAAAGAGAGATTCTCGATGCCTTGGAAAGAAACTCCAAGTCTCTCTGGTGCAATCTCAAAGAACACTCGGGAGTGGAAAAGCACAAACCCCAAATTCTGATATAAACTGTGTTAATCACTTTCCTTTAGTCATGGAACAGAGGCACCGCCTGCCTTATTAGAAGACTGTCTTTCAGGGAGAACTCGATGATGTCCTGAAACTCGGTTTGTTTGGTTTGTTTACCAGTTACAGAAAAGAGGAGCTCAAGAGCAAGCTAAAAGAATGATACAGAAGAATTTGTCCAGAATAAGTATGATACAAAATTACAACACAATTTTTATAAAATACTACTCACTGTACAAAACTCACCCTTTAAATCAGTACCTAGGCCATAAAAAAAAGACTTAAACCAAGGCCAACTGAATCTTCAAATTAGTATCATGTTTATCCCCATCAATAATTTCAGCTGTTTTTTTATTGCTTATTTCTCCCATTCTATCTGAAGTCCCTCAATTAAGTTTTGTTTTCTGACAATATTTTACAGCGTTTTTTGCTCTATTAACTGATCATATCAACTCAGAAATTCTGTTTGCCATTGCCTATTACCATGATCCTTATTTTTGATTCTGTTGTTCATTAGCTACTTTTAACACAATTTATTGGTTAAACCAATTTCACAACTAAAAATCACAGAAGGTATATACACGCTTCTGCTTATTAAGCAAATTTCAGAATTCTCATGCTTATGACTGTTACCTGAAAGTTACCAACCTCAGGAAGACTTGACTGATAAATACACACACACATAACTCTTAATATAGTTTCTTTTTTCTTAAAAAAATATTTTTCAGTGTTTATAAGCTTCTGCATTATTTCAAAATTAGATCCTACTCCCAGACATAGGGAATAGACATAAAGATGTTTCCTGTTACACACTGCATCAGTTATCATAAAATCATAGAATAGTTTGGACTGGAAGGGACCTCTAAAGGTCATCTAGCCCAACCCCCTTGCAGTGAGCAGGGACATATTCCACTAGATGAGGTTGCTCAGAGCCCCATCCAACCTGGCCTTGAATGTTTCCAGGGAATGGGGCATCTGGGCCACCTCTCTGGGCAACCTGTGCCAGTGTTTCACCACCCTCAAGGTAAAAAATTCCTCCCTTATATCTAGTCTGAATCTACCCTCTTTTAGATTAAAACCATTACCCCTTGTCCTATTGCACCAGGCCTTGCTAAATAGTTTGTCCCCATCTTTCTTATAAACCCTCTTTAAGTATTGAAAGGCTGCAATAAGGTGTCCCCGCAGCCTTCTCTTCTCCAGGCTGAACAGCCCTCACTCTCTCAGCCTTTCCTCCTAGCAGATGTGTTTCAGCCCTCTGATCATTTCTGTGGCCCTCCTCTGGACCCGCTCCACCAGGTCCATGTCTTTCCAGTGCAGAGGGCTCCAGAGCTGGACACAGGACTCCAGGTGGGGTCTCACCAGAGCAGAGCAAAGGGGCAGAATCACCTCCCTTGACCTGCTGGCCATGCTGCTTTTGATGCAGCCCACGATATGGGTGGCCTTCTGGGCTGCAAGTGCACATTGCTGGGTCATGTCCAGCTTTTCATCCACCAGTACCCCCAAGTCCTTCTTGACAGGGCTGCTCTCAATCCCTTCATCCCCCAGCCTGTATTGACCCATGTGCATGACCTTGCACTTAGCCTTGTTGAACTTCACGAAGTTCACATGGGCCCATTTCTCGAGCATGTCCAGGTCCGTGTTTTTTACAAACACTTAGCATAAAACTGGCCGCAAAGCCTATGTACATGTTTCATGTAAAACAACAGAAGCAGACACATATTCAAATCACATCTACGACACCAAAATCTCGCCTTGAGTGGACGTGAACAATTTAATTTCCAACTATACATCACAGAAGACTGCTCTCAGCAGCACTTTGCAGATTTTAAGGCTTGATACAGTTGACTCACAAAAAAGCACTTTGAAATCAACTCTGAATCACAGAATCAATCTCAGACTCTGCAAAACATTTTGGAAAACAAAACAATTCAGAAACTATAAGCCTATAATAGTTCTGAGAATTCATTACTGGCAATTAGTTAACTATCACTTGGCAAAAATAAGTTGAATTCAAGTACTGCCACCAGCCATGCAGAACACATCAACCAAATGTACACTGCGTGTTTACTAGAAACGTGCTGAAAATCTAAATGCTACGTACAGCACTTCCAGCTTCTGTGTGATGCACTTCTAGTAGTAAATTCTTTCAGAGTATTCCTCATTTAGAAACTGCTAAGTTATGCAAATTGATCGGACGCTGTCTTTAGCAACTTCATGTAGACAACTTCACTAATAAAAAAGATGCTTACATTTAAAAGGGAATATTCAAACCCCTGTGTCTTCTCAGCGCTGCACAGCACTAACTGCAGTGCGTTGCTCTAGCATACCCAGCCATTCTGAAAGCACTGGGCTCCTAAACCCGGGCTGCCTTCGGAGCCGACACCACTCCTGAACAAGCATTGTGGCCGGGCCGGGCTGCGGCGGTTCCAGGGGCCGGGATCTGAGAGCAGGCCGAGCACAACCACCCCGCGCAGGCCAAGCCGGACGGCCCCGCCGCCCCCCCTCCCTGCGGTTCCGCAGCAAGGGCCCAGCCGCCTGCCCATGACACCACACAGACAGACGGCTTTCTCCAGAGGGGCGGGCCCGGCCGGGCGCTCGCCGCCGCTCCGTGCTCAGCGCGGGAGGCTGGGCCCGGCCCGGCCCGGCCCGGCGGCTCGAATCCCAACAGCCGCCTGCGCACCGGCCCCTACGCGCGTGCGCGCAACCCCACCGTCCTCAGGCAGCGCATGCGCACTGTCTCACCGCCGTCCGACGGCGCAAGCGCTGGGTGAGCCCGCATGCCTCGGCGCATGCGCGTTTGTTACGACGCAGCCTGCTTCTCTCTCCGCCCGCGGGGACCGGGAGCTGTCGCGGCTGTGGCGCATGCGCAGTCCGGCGTCCTTCGGCATGTCCTCCACCCGGCAAGGGCAGACTCCCGGCGCCTCGTCAGCGCATGCGCACGGTGGCCCGGCGGGCGGCGGAGCGGAGCCGGTCGGGGCGGTTCGGGCAGCGCAGCCATGGCCGGGGCGCTGAGAAAGGTGAGGCGCCGCGGGGGCCCTGAACTGGACGGTCTGCCGCGTCCTCGTCCCCGCCGCGCCCTGCTGCTCCGCTGCGGCGCGTTTCTGGGGAGAGGGTGAGCGGGGCGCCCTGCGGGGAGAGCGCTGAGGGGACCCTCGGGCCCGGCGCCAGGTGCTCGCGGGGCAGCAGCGGCCGGTAGCGGCGGGGGCGAGCCCGTCGTGTGGGGAGGATGGGGGCAGCTAAGCCGGGGTTTTCCCCGCCGGGAAGGCTTTCCAGCAGCCGGTTCGTGCTGCGAGCTGCTCCCTCCCTTTGCGTGAAAGGAGGTTGCAGTGAGGCGGGTGGTGGTCGCTTCTCCCAAGTAACTAGCGATGGGACGAGAGGCAGCACCGTCAAGTTGCGTCCGGGGAGGGTTAGACTGGATATTAGGAACAATTTGTTTACTGAAAGAGTGGTCAGGCATTGGAACAGGCTGCCCAGGGAGGTGGTGGAGTCACCATCCCTGGAGGTGTTCAGGAAACGTGTAGATGTGGCACTTTGGGACATGGTTTAGTAGGCATGGTGGTGTTGGGTGGATGGTTGGACTTGATGATCTTAGAGGTCTTTTCCAACCTTAATGATTCTGTGATTCGCTGTCCCTCCTCTTCCTGTGTGCTACTGGTCAAAACACTGCCAATTTGTGGGGTCACGAGTGTGTGGTGGGAGGCAGAGGCTTGTGTCACAGAATGGTCTCTGTCAGGTGTACATTGAGCCGAAACGAAGTAATCAAATAGTATGGAAACAGATGGTTAGGTATATTAAATGTGTTTATGCTCTCTATGCAGACCACTGGACTTGTGGGATTGGCTGTAGCTGAAAACCCTCACGAGGTATGTCACGTGTCATCTTCTGTATTCAATGGAAATTGTCGGTGAGATCAAAGCTTTTTATTATGTATTTGTGTATCTTAAAGCAGTGCCAACTTAACAGAAGTGTAAAAAATATTCCAAAGTGATAAAGGAGGAAAATTCTTAAAGGTTTGATTTATATCATTAGGAGTTATTTTGCACTTTATTTTGCATTTTTGTTCACAAACCTCCTTTGTGTAAGTACTTCTATGAACAAATACTTGATTTCTCTCATCTCCAGTGCAAAAGCAAAGAACTCTTTAAATTCTGTTCTTCGTGAATTTAATTTCTACTACACAGGCATACAGATTTTTGCTACCTTGCTACGTTGTTTTTCCAACAAGTACTGAAATAACTTATACCTATGCTAAGGGGATAGGCTAGTCTTACGTGATAGAGGCTGACTGTGCAGTGCAAAGCCACATCAAGGCCCTGTGGTGGCAAGCACTGTTGAGATTGGAATACTTCAGTGTTTTTCAGGAACTACATTAGGTGACCCATTTAGCAATTGGATACTTTCTTTTTACATCCTCAGGCTCAGTAATGAAAGTACGTTTGCCACATCTTGCTTGCTTATTTAGGAGGCATGAGCTTTGAAACTACTTCAGTAATACTTTAATTTCTCCATGCTTTGACATTTCCCACTATGCAGTGATTCTATTTAAAAAATGCTTTTGCCACCAGAAGTTAGGAATACTGTTGAAAAGAACCATTGAAAAAAAATCATTACTGTTCTGTACAAATGATTCTAGCTCAGTTCAGAGCCTTGTCAGACACGGTCTGGGTGAACTTAAAAATTTTGTTTTTTTCAATTATTTAAAGCCAAGAGTAGAGAAAACAACAGTGTGTTAGTTGAAGTATAGCTTCTGTACCAGTCCCCTTTTCATTTTCTGGTTTTTCTTTATATTTCTTTAACTGCTGTATTCTACTTCTGTTTCTTATTGCTCCTATAGGACATCCATTCCTCTTCAGTTACAGTTACCCAGCCAACATATAGCCCAAAAGCTGCAATTTCTTCACACCACTGTGTCCTTTATCACTGCATTTAAATCCACCAATAAAAGTTTCAGGTTTTAGTTTAATTTAAATCTGTCTGTCACTCAGAATTTCACACCAGCATGAGGAGACGTGCCAAAAAAAAGTATAATCTCATTATGCTTTGGTAGCTTCTGTGCTGCTTTATATCTTTCCTATGTAATTTTTCAGAAACTGATGGTTTAGACGTGAATTTGCCTCATTTTTTATAAGTACGTTTAGTAGTAGAAACACAGCTTTTATTGTTTTCATTTTGCATCAAATGTACTTCAGATTGCAACTTTCTTTCTTTTTTTGTTTGAGGAATCTGACAGTGGTAACTTCCTAGTCTTGACAAATCCCAGTCTTACCCAAAACAGAGTTACGTGGTTCAGACTTAGTTATTTTGTTAATCCTACGTTTCTGGATTGAGTACCATAAGTATCTGTATTTTGTATACAAATAGATAGCCACTAGGCTGAGTAGGACAAGAAGTTGAATAATTCTAGTTGTGTGTTTTAACCATGTCTTGTGATCACTTCAGCGCCTGCGAATACTGTACACAAAAATCCTTGGTGTCCTGCAAAACATTCCCAAAGATGCAGCATATAGGAAATACACTGAGCAGATTGTAAATCAGCGATTTAAGTTGGTGCAAACGGTAAGTACAGTGCTGTTTCATAAAAGTTACACGTGAAAAGATTTTTAGTGTGAGAAGAATGATTTTCAAAATGACTGGCTGTTTTTCCGGAGTATATGTAACTTTCAGGTATTGGTTCAGAAATAATTGAAATCTTGGAGTTTGTTTTTGTTACCGACCAGAGTATTTTGATTGGTGTATTAAACAGATTTGTTAATTTCTTACTGATGTTTTCTGTGAAAATTAGAGGAAAACAGTTTTTCTAAGATTCGTAGAAAAATTTCCACACACTTGCACAAAAAATGCATGTGCTCTTACCAGTGTAGTATCTTAGAGCAGTCCTCGCCTTTGAATTTTAGAACACTTTTTAGTACATTAAACTATGCAATACTGGTATATTTAAGATGGTAGGTTGCTTATCGTTTTATAAAAAGCAAAGATCAGCATTTTCTTTCAAGATACATACTAAAGCCCTTAGCTGCTAATGCTTCTTTGGATGTCATTAAATAGTACTATTCTTTTGTATCTATTATTGAGAGCTTGGTGTTTGTTTTCCAATAAGAAAAGCATGTGAGATTTCTTTGATAATGTAAAATTATAGAAGCCAGCTAATTTGATGGTAGCTTTGAGGAAGACTAGAGTGTGATCTGGTTAAATTATTGTTTTCGTGCTTTATCTGGGCTTTCTGCTTCTCAATAAAACTAAACATCTATTTTTATGTATTTGAATACACAGGAAACCGATGTGCAAAAACTACAGGACAAACTGAATAGTGGTCACATAGAGGAAGTCATTGTACAGGTAAAGCAGGGAAATTTAAAGTTAGGTACAAAAGGGAAGATGGTTTTCAGTGTACCTTTGGCTCGGCTTCTAATCGGAAAATTGGCAGTTTTCCATATCTTCCTTTTCTCCAAAACAATCAATCAAACAGGAAAAAAAAAAAAAGTCTGAAAATGAATTGTCATGTAGTGATTGGGATGACCATACTAATACCTAACACAATTAATACATATTTACTGTATTATGCTTACGTATATACCTTACATACCTATATTGATTCTTACAGAGTCTAAATCGGTGGAAAGGGCAGAAGATGATTGAAAAAATATTGGGGGATAATCCAAATAGACTGGAAAATATAATGAAGTTATCACTGGGAATGACTAGGTCAACAGACTGTCTGTTTGGGTATTTGGGGGTGGTTCAGTACGGTTTTTAAAAACAAAAAACCCCCATAACACACAGTTCCTTTTGATATTTATAGATGAAGTTTGTGGTAGTCTGTGACCGTGATAGGTAGTGACATCACCGAGATCATGAACTGAAATAGAGGTAATTTAATATTTTGGCAATTGTATAGAGTTTAAGAGTTTGTATATGGTGTTTATTAACAGGCTGAAAATGAGCTTTCCCTGGCAAGAAAAATGATACAGTGGAAACCATGGGAGCCTCTAGTTGAAGAACCTCCTTCTGACCAGTGGAGATGGCCAATATAATAATTTTCAAGTGGTGTAAACTCTTGAAAATGGGGAAAAAAAGAATTATTAATCTATTGTTACTGACAGTTGTCTTTAAATTAAAGATAGTAACTTCATAAAAATGTGTTTTGTCCTAATGTCTGCTTACATTTAACAGTCTAAATACTGCTTCCAATTTCTTGCAAAAATGATTTTAAGAAAATTCTTTTCAGCTGTTTTACAACCGTTGGGGTATTTCCCTTTTCTAATTTAATATTAACAGGGTATTTGTGCCTCATTCTGAGTTATTTTTGTAACAGCGTATTTGTATGTTAACAAATACAGATATTATAGGCCATTTGAGACGAAAATCATAGTAGTAGAAAAGTATGATCCTGCCCTTCTTTCCCACCTTGGGTTGTATGTTTTTGCCAGCCACTGACAGTGTCTTTATGACCATGCAGATGCTGAGATCAGGGATTCTGATGTGGTGAAAACTAGGCTTACCAAAAATAAGATTTTTTAGATTTCAGCTGAATCACTGTTTTGAACTGACTGACTTCGCTGCCTACGTAAACACTAATTCTGACTCGGGCGAAGCGCTGGGAAGACCCTGGACTGGTGGGGTGAGGGAGAGGATGAAGACTACCCCTTGAGGTGGCTGCAGGAACAGGTTTGGTGGTCAGCAGGTATGTTGCCATACTTGGTTTCCATACTTGGCATAATACACGTGGCACAGACTTAATTACTGGGGTCTTACAAAGGCTTTGTATGTAAACATGGATACTTTATAGATTTATTTGTATCTTATTGATTCAGACCTTGAGTATTTCTTAGTAATACGAAAAAAAAGTGGATCTTTCTTGACACACCTGGCTAGGTTCTTTCAAACATTTAAATGGAAACAATGCCTGCCTCTTCTGGAAACATTTATTTACAGATTTAAGCTTATAAGCCCCAATTAAAATGTCCAAACTAGATCTGAGGACACTGTGCAAGCTTGTGTTTACTCACATTTTTTCAGTACCATTAATACAATTTTTGCAAGTTAAAAGGTAAGAGTATAGCTGTATGACAAAAATCCGCTGTTCATTAAATGTTTGACAGAGTGCCACTGCACTACATTACATAACATACTTTGTCATAACTTTTTTCATAGTCATTAGGCCTGCACGTTTACCAGTGACATCATTATTATTAATGATTAATTACATCTTTATATAGTATTTCATATGATCAAGGTATTGGGGGAGTAGGACAGTAGACAAGAAAAACAGTAAGTATACCTAGGGTATTGACCCTAGCAACTATTTTCACTGCATTTTTAGCATTGTTTTTTTCAACTATAATTACAGAAGCTTACATTTTGAAAACTGAAGAAGTGGAAAATATTTTGCTTTTGGTTTTGAAGGCTTTTTTCAGTCTTGGAAAAGGTAGAAGCTGATCTCTTCTGAGATAAAACCACTAGATGGCATTCCAGAAGAGGACTTCACTAAAGTTAACACGGTTTTCACAAACTAAAGGATTATAAACTTGAATGAGGGCGAATGATGTCAGATGAGAAACAAAGATGAATGGTTGTAGGGAATAAGTATTGAGTTGATGTGAGAGGAAGCAAAATAAAAACCAACAAACACTGAAGTCTAATGTGAATGATACTGGCATACAATACTTAAGGGGAAAAAAACCCCACCTTGCCATAATATTGTGACAACCGTTGGAATTCTTTCTACTTTTTCATAACTGAGACCTTAGCTGATGTCTCTTCTTGCTCAGTTCTTTTCTCCAATTCTAAAGTGGTATTTGTCATGTGACTTACAGTAGCTCTCCTGTAAGCTTGTGAGTTGTGTTGCAGGAGAGAGGAAGTCTCTTATTCTTGGCCCATTGCTGCTGAAATAAGATACCATTTTTTTTTAAAATAGTTTCACCACTGAAAAGCGTGCTCACATCTTCTTCCTTTTGCAAATACACAAATACGTCCTCTGTACAGACCCTAATAGGTGTTAGTTACTATGTTGAGGGGGCGGTTTTGAGAGTTGTACTTCCTGATTTGTATTCTCAGTGATTTTTCTGGTCTATAAGTGCTTCTTTCATGTGACCCAAGATAGGATAATTCTCTAAATCTTTCTATCCAAAACGCTGGATTTCAGCTTTGTGAACTTTTTATCAAATTCTCAGTGTGTTGTAATTTATTTTCATTATTTTATCATTGGTTATATTTGGTTTCATTATCTTAGCAGAAATTAATCAGCTGTGCTACATAAGATTATTAGTATTGTGTTGCAGCATTAATTTTAAATAGCAATTGTTGAGAACAAAGGGAGGACAGAAAATGCTATGCAGTTTTGAGATGAAACGGTGTATGCCTTTTGTACAGTGTTTTGTAGTTCATGTCATCCTAGTTCCTGGCTAAGTTAAAAATACATCTTTGCCAAGAAGAGAAACAGTAATTTTTACCTTGCTATTAACTCTGTAACTATATATCTGATATTTAAGTCCACAGTGTAGCAACAAAACAGTACACACACATTTTACAGGCAAGAGAGAATCTATACTGGGAGTACGATGTTGCAAATAATTTATTTTAAGATGAATATACTAGCAAGGCATATTTTGGAGACAGGCTGTAATGATTTTTCTTGATTTTTCTCTGTTAACTATGATGGAAAGACACGATGATGCGAAAGATTTTATCATTATCTGCTGTATTATGGTAAGGTAAATCACTGCAAGCCTGAAAGTTGACAAACTTTAGATCTTTGAGATCGTCTGATTGAAGTCGTTATGCGAGTGAAAATCACCCTGTCTGCAGGGATGGGACCTAACAGAGACAGAGCCTGTTAAACCAGAAAAACAGCTCTCAGATTGCCAAGTAGCGGCAGCAGCTCTGAGGTTTTTGTTATTCCTAAGGTGATGTCTGTGCTGCTTAACCTGTGTTGAGCGACTGTGTTCTGAACAGGGCACCGTTTTCATCTTTGAATTAATTTCTCATTGTATTCAAAGGGAGAGGAGGGAAAGCTTTTTTTTTTAATTGACAGCATACATGCTATTTCATTAGTAAAAAATCAAAATCATCTAGAAAACTGAAGGTAAGCTTGAATGTTTAAGTTGCCTATATAATAGTGACAAAGTGATGCAAAATGACATAGTAACTTTCTGTAGAGTTACCGTGGGTCCTGTTCTACCCTGAGCTGAAGTTCAATTCAGGTTTTAGGAAAAAGAACATTAACAGTAGTAGTGGGAATGTCTGTTGTTTTGGTGGGAAGCAGGCCCATGTTCAAGTCCCTGGGAGTGCTGTGAAGCGTGGCAGCAGTGATCATGGCATACTGTTACTGAGTATGGATACAATTTCAGTGCCTGCTGAAATGCAACTGTTTCTCAGGATTCATCCGGAGCTGTGACACAGAACTGCGTATTTCACCTCTAACATGGCTGTGTGAAGTGAGCGTAGTCTCAGTTTTCCTGTAGCGTGCTGAAACACAAGAGTTGTCTCAGGAATCACACATCAAACACCAGGAAATTCAATTTCATGTGGTTTTAATGGTGGTAGAAGTGTCTTAATTTGCACTCAACAGCCTCAGTTCTCACCCCAGAAGGGCAGGCCTTGGCGGGGAGCACGGCACTCCTGGGCTGAAGGCATCATGCAGGCAAACGCTGACACCAGCGCCAGGGTTGTCCACATCCAAACACACTGGCATCTCACGGCACGCAATGGTTTGGGGTAGCGGTAGCAGAAATGTTGCTATCCGCAGTGTAAACTGAAAGGAAAACACGGTGTTTTCTTACTCGCATGCTGCTACAAGCCGGTAAGAGTTGATCTCCACCCTGCTGCGGATCAGGATCACAACGTGGGACATGGCAGTCGTCAGGCGCGTTGGCGACCCGACGCCGGGCACGGTCACTGACCCGCGCCAGGCCGGCCAAGGCGGCAGCGGGTGCGCCGCGGCGTCCTGAGGCGCTGTGGCGTTTCCGTGAACCGCCGCGGGCTAACACGGAGCTGGGGAGGTCTCCCAGCCTTCGCCCTTCCGCACCGCTTCCCTTCCCGCCCTCTTCGGCCTTCCCCCTCCCGCCCGCCTCCCGGCCACCCCCTTCCCGCGGCGCGCACGCGCGCGGGTCCCCGGTCCCGGTTGCCACAGTTACCGCGAGACGCCGCCGGCGCGGGTGAGCGGCCGCTGCGGAGAGCCGCCCCGGGCGGGAGGCCCTGCGGGGCCGGGGAGCCCCACCCGCGCCCCGAGCCGCGGCCCTGCGGCCCCCGGGCCGGGCAGGCCTCAGGGGGCGCGTGGCGGCCCAACGGCGGCGGCGCGGCGGGGCCCGGCGGGGCATCGGCGCTCTGCTTGGCTGCCGCCCGGCTGGAAGGTGCGCTGCCTCTGGGGAGCGCAGCTCTGTCCGGTCCGGTGGGAGACGGAGAGATAGGAAGGAGGAATGACGCTGACCGGCTGCTGGCAGTGCTGTGGAGCGTCGCGTTCGTTAAACTCCAGCGAGGCGTGAAGCGTTTTGGTGGGAGCAAAGAGCTCGTGCTGTTCTAAACAGCCTGCTTGGGGGTAGATGCAGAAAGAGCTTCTCGGGATGTTAAGCCACCCATGTGTCTGGTAATGTGCTAGTATGCAATTTTAAACAGATGCTGTGATTATTCTTGCAGGAAGGTTAAAAACGTGAAACTGATGCTTTAGGAAATGGAAGGTACATTGGATAGCTGCTTTGATGCTGCTATAACGGAAGGGCCGGGTGCAGAGCGGCCATCTGCACCCTCAGAAAGAAGAGCGGTTGGAGGGGCCGAGAGCAGGGCCCTGGCGGAGGAGCCTCTGCTTTCAGAAGGTGCCGGCGCCGTGGGGTCAGGGCAGGGCTACGAGCAGCAGTCTGCTCTGGAGCGGTCAGCGCTGAAGGAATGGGAGCAGTCCAGTTCAGCACAGCGGGAATTACCCAGCGAAGGGCTAGGCAGTCAAGAAGTGATCAGAAATAATAAGCAAAGTGCCTCTGAAGCAGATGCCCCATTCAGCGCATCATTTGAGAGCACATCGCCTGTTACCAGTGAGATTTATTCTACTTTACCTGAAGTAAGAAATTCAGAAAGGGAAGAACACACATCTCAAAACTCAGTGCTATCAGAGAATACGGCAACAGTAACAGGTAAAGAAGTTATTAAAGTATTGGACATTAGGGCTTTGAAGAGAGGTTTTTTCTTCAACTTGATTATGGCTTCTCGCACTCCCCACACTCTCATTCCATTCGTGTTTGCTGGCTTTTGGTCTTGAAGTGACTTTTTAAATTCTCATATAGAACATGCTTGAAAAGGTGCGGAATGTATTCTTTATCTGAAGGTGCAGTAGCAATTTATAGACTAATATGACATTTTGTAGAGTGATCTTAATTTCCAGAAATGGGTGTATGTATACGTGTTTCATACACGCATTTGCAAAACAGCAGTGCGTCATTCACAGGAGTACATGGGCTACTGACAGTTCAGCAATCACCTTACTATTTTACGTCTCTTAGATTCCCCTGTGACTTAGCTGCCACCCTTCCATTACACATGCCTTTCTCCTGCAGCCCCTGAAACACTCCATCATTTGTTCCTCTGTGTTCTGGGTGTCCCGCGTTACTTCCCCTTCCCAGTTCACTGCCCCATTTTCTTGCATCTTCAGAGCGGAAGGTAGCGTGTCACGTTCCACAGGTGAGCACCATGAGCAACCCGTCAGAGCAGGGACCTGCTGACCGCCTTCCTCTTTGTCTGTGCTCCGCTCAGATGCTCTCGTTCTGAGCAGCTGGCGATCGCTTCCTAGCAAAGACACTGTACCAAAGCTGGATAGACTCTTATCTTTTCTGGATAATTTCTGGATTTTAGAGTTAAGTTAGATCTGGTTCAGAATGTAGTCTTTGAATAAACACTGTGTCAAGTCTTCTGTGAAAGGCAACAGTGATTCAGCCATCGTATGCTTAGATCAGGTCTAAATTGGAGCAGGTTTAGGTAAGGTGTTTCAATAAAAGTTTGCTGTATAAATGGGTAGCTTTGATTTAAAGTTATGCATTTGCAGATAAAACACTGTAACTTTAAAAAAATTGTAGTATGAATGACTTTTTATGTGGTCACTGTACTACACTGGACATCTCTTTAAAAAGCATATGATAATACTGTTTCAGCTTTCAAGTAGACTTGTCTTTCCAGCTCAAAAATCTATGATTATTCTGTGTTGCAGTGTTTCAATAAAATCATCTCAGGGTAAACTTGAGTTATTTTATTTATTTGTTTGTTTTGAGAAACATGTTTGGAACTAATTTCGGTTTTATTTTTAGGAAGCATGGTTAAGGATGATGAAGCTCTTAGGAGGACTAGGGCTAACTTTGATGAAACTATCCAGTCTGAAAAGTTATGTCTTTATGGGGAACATTTTCATGGGAAAGCAATTCAACAGGATTACCACATGCCTGATGGCATAACTGTCAGAGTGCAAACAGGTAAATGCTGTTTTTAGATGTTTATTAATATATATAATCGTGCTCTAATCTCAATCTGTTACTAAAAAGAAACAATATTTCTGTCTTGGAACTTCCATTTTAACAGATTCTGATTCATTCCGAGATGTAGTTGTGAAAATTGAAAGACCTGCCTATCATAAACCATTTCTGGGTGGATTTAAGAACAGGATAACAGGAGTGGAATTTCACAATGCAGGATCACAAACGATACCCAAAAAACGACCTGACAAAGGAATTCAGTTATTTTGTAGGGAAACACAGGTAATGGCTTTGAACTGTCTTTTTAGAATGTTGTTTTTGTCAAACAGAATAGAATGTTGACACAATTATTTCCAACAGGAATGAGGAAGTAGATCGGAAATAAGCGTGCAATTTAAAGTATTTAGTGGATGAATATCATTAGTCTTGGTTTTTTGGTTACAAATAGTTAATTTTGCCACTTATTTTCATGAGGAAAAAAATGTCTGTATACTTTGGTATAATCTGATGTGCATTTTTTCTCCAGACGGTTTTTGAAAAAAATAAGCCACAACAAACAAAAAATACAACATCAACACAGATGACTAAAACTGGCCTGTATGTGTCAAACATGACTGACAAACTAATAAGTCCTGGAAAGTACCTTACAGCAGAAGAATACCATAAACGTAGACTTGAAGCAGTAAGTTCTCATCTGTTTGAAACTGTATCTGTAAAGCAAAGTGTTATGAAGGTTATCTGAATATTTAATCACAGAATCACAGAATGTTGGGGTTGGAAGGGACCTCTGTGGGTCATCCAGTCCAACCCGCCTGCCGAAGCAGGGTCACCTACAGCAGGCTGCACAGGACCTTGTCCAGGCGGACAGGAGTGTTCCAAGCCTGAATTTAACAATGAACTGCAAAACGTATGCTTAATCTTCACATTTCGTAATCTTTCAGATATGGGGGAAGCCCGTGTCTGCTCATATTAGTGTTTTTAATGACTTTTGATTCATTGTGGTTTCTTAAATACTAAGGAGTATGATCTTACTGGTTTCTTTCTAACAGTGATGGTTAAGCTTCCATACAGAGCATTAGGGATTAAAATAGGCTTGTCCTTATGGCCTTCTCATGGTGTCTTCAGAAGGACCTAGGCTACACACTAGATGTAAGGAAGAAATCTTTTACAGTGAGGGTGGTGAAACATTGACACAGGTTGCCCAGAGAGGTGGTAGAGGCCCCATCCCTGGAAACATTCAAGGTCATGTTGAATGGGGCTCTGAGCAACCCTGTCTAGTTGAAGATGTCCCTGCCTGTTGCAGGGGAGTTGGACTAGATGACCTTTAAAGGTCCCTTCCAACTCGAACTGTTCTATGATTCTGAGATTCTACATGCTTAATGTATGGCCTCAGATGGATACAGTATTGGGTTAGGGTTCAGGAGACCTGCATTTGGCTTATGGGTTTTGTGGGTTTCGGGTTTGTTTATTTGTTTTAACAGGTCTGACAGGTTACCTTTGGCATACTGTTCTGTTTTGGATTGTGTTCAAGGTCCTGCTTTGGTGTTAAGGTAGAACCTGGCTGTTCAAACACATGCAACCGGCCCGTGGAGTTTTTTGGTGTGCCAAGTTGCCTCATGCAGGTGATTCTGACGACAGATTCTGTATAGTCATTGTGCAGAGGATGCCATTTAGGCATTCCACATTGCTTTTTGAAAACCACGTATTCAGTGACCGCACACCTAACTGAAGTATACCCAACATCGTGTTAGGTGGAGCACTGCTTTGCAAATGGTCTAGTTATTAAGTTGATTGCTTAAAACAGACAGTTGGAATTTACTTGGACAGAGAAACAGTTGGTTCTCCACATGTCCAATTAGGATAATTGTACTGACATGGGCGGTAAGATGTCTTCAGATCTTCTGGGTAGAAGGTTTCAGTAAGAAGTTTCTTATTTGGTCAGCATCAGCTGATGGCAATGAGCATCTCGTAGAAGTGGGTGGAACCCAGATAGGTAGCGGTTTCCTCAGAACTGCCAGTAGGTTTTACTCTGATTGTTACTGCCACTTCCTGAAATCTGTAATGTATCTGTAGGTAACCTATAATGCACAGTAGAGAGATACCAGCTTGGCGTGGGTTCAAGTACAGTGTAGTTCCATATTGAAATACTAGCTGAAGACATGTTCAAGAGAACTGTTAGGTTAAGATATCTCTAGAGACAGTATAACTGTGTTAGTGTGGTTTTGTGCTTGATAGCCTTCAATGCTGAACGGTGCTTGTTAGCTCGTGGTATAGACCTGGCTAAACTGTTGGCGGTGCAAGTGCTGACTCAGGTGGCAGAAGCTCAGGCTTGTGCATTGTGCTCCTTCAGCTTGGTATAGACAGTTCCCTTGTCTTTAACGGCCACAGCTTTGGAAGATGGATTTTTGAATTTTCTAAGTTATGTCATAACAGCATTGGTAATTCAACTTTCATTATTTGTTTACAAATAAAGTGCAGTTGATTTTGTGTGTAAGTGTGTTGATTTTTGTATTTAGAAATCTAAAAGAAATTTTGCGAATATGTGTCTAAATTCCCAGTCTAGGCACTAAATAAACGGATAGTAAAAGGAGAACCTCTGTCCACAAAGCTGAAGTAAAAAGAATAAAAACAATACATAGCAAAAGGCTTTTTTAAGGAGAAATTTGAAAAAAAAATAGATTTTGTGATTACGGTTTATTAACTTGATTTTTTGAACCTAATTTCTCCACTGGACTCACTGATTAAACTCCTGCAGTTACCTAAATATGTAAGCGTACTTGTGTTTAGACCAATAGTACATTGCTGTTTTTGTTACTCAAACTAGTTTAAATGTACGAGACAAATCTTAGAAAATGTGGTTAAGTAGCTAAAAAAATAACAGTTTAGAAAAAAAAATGATGCTGTATTGTTTTAAATTCACGGTTCTTTTGTGTTGTATCACATATAGGTCATAGTATTACAGACATATTTCCGTCGCTGGCATGCTATGAATGTAGTACAAAATTTAAGGGAAGAAAAGAGGTTAAGGCTGGTGTGGGAGGCACAAGAAGAGATACGGAGAAAAAAAGAGAAAGAAGAGAAACTGAGAAGGGAGCAGGAACGAAGACTGAACCCTAAAACAAGAGAAGACTTTGAGCGACTGTACCATGCTTTAGAATGTAAGTTTTTTCTTTAAAGGATGCTCTTAAATCAGCGAAAGTTTGTTTAAAACAAACTCTTCTGGTTTTGACATGTTTCTATAGATACTTCCTTGATTTTTTTGACTCAGTGGAATTACTTTAATTTTTGAAGAATTCTTTGCCTTTCATATATTTCTAGAAGCAGAAAAGGCCTTGGCACTGTGTAGGCACTGTTTAGCAATAGCTAAAACATCTGTATGTTACCAACACTGTTTTCATCACAAATCCAAAACATAGCATCATACTAGCTACTATGAAGAAAATTAACTGTATCCCAGCCAAAAGCAGCACCCCTTTTTAGGAAATAATCAGCTTGTAGAATAATGCTATTTGGCAGTTTTATTATCTTTTTTTTTCATTCACCTCCAATGTTAAAGTCAGCTGGAAGAACAGGAACTGTTTTTTTGGATCAGTTACTATAATCTTTTTACTTTACATCTAGGATGCTGAAAATAATACCATGAAGAAATTTCTAGTAAGAACCATCACTCATCATATTAAACAGACATTTTTTATAATGGATTAAATTTGTGCCCAGAATTTTACAAGATATGACTGAGGTTATTCCCTTTGTCCTAGTTGTCTTCTCCTTCTGTTTTTCCTCCTGTCTAATTTATTCTGTGTTTCACAAAACTGTGCTGTCAGAATTTTAAAAATCTCTTAGGAGTCCTACAGGACATCCTGAAACACTTTTCCTGTCGGAGCAGATGGTGTCTAATATAGGCAGGCACCTCTAAACCTTCCTGGAAAAATAAGGTGAATACTGCAGATAATTGACATAATTTATAGGAGAATAATGTTGCAAATTTAACAAAAAACCTAGAGCCTGTCCTTTTGGAAAAATAAAAACAATAGAAAGCAGTGAACTCATACCAGCATAAAATGAAACTGCAAAAGTTCTTCTTAAAATGTCTCCTTTTAAGCAAGATACTTGCATTGTGAGTTGTAACAACTTGTGTATTATCTAGGCTACAGTGCTTGTTTCTAGTATAACCCTTCGTCATTTTGGACATTGTTGTCCCTTAGGCAGAAATGGCATAATAAATTACCTGCTTCGTTGCAAAGCCACCTGATCTACCTTAAACCATCCCAGCTATTTCTTCCATGGTAAACTGAGCATAAATTTGGTGGCGTGTGTTATTCATAGAGCTTAGGATCATGATTCAAGAATTCCCAAGTTATACGCTAATCTTCTAATGCTGTCATACTTTGTGTGGCACTGAACAAATGGCTTTGTCTGAATATATAAATGACTTATAAATATTACTGTTTGTGACAAATGTAAAATTTATTGCTGGTCTTAAACTTTAAACTTTTGCGAATGATATCTTCATGAGATCAGTGGTTTGTTAGGGGTTGTTATCCCCGCCTACCTTTTTCTTCATAGATAGTTAGCTTTTCACTTGACAAGAATCATGCCCTTTTAAAGGTGTGTCTGACCAGGTTATCAAAAGCCAAGGTACTCAAATAATCATTTTTTCCTCTCCACTTATGGCAAGTGCTACTATTTGGTATCTGATTTCCTGCAATATTTTCTTTAAAAATCTGCTTCTTAGCTGAAATGCTATCAAATGTATAATCCACTTTTTTTTTAGTGTGTAGACTCTTATATCAATAGAAACAACAAAACTGAGTTACAGTTGTAAATGAGTGCTGATATTCCCAATATTCTAAGCAACCTGAAAAAGCATGTGCCATTTCAAAACTGGAACAGAACAAACTCCAGTATTTGAAATGTCTTTTTAAGATTCTGTTAAAAATAATGGTTTGGTATCAATCTTTTTGTTTTGTTTTTGTTTACTGGTATTTACTGGTTGCATCTCTACGTGGAGACTTGCAGTCATGCTCTTTATTTTAATAGAGCTTAGTGGTTCTAGGAAGCTTTTTTTTTCCTACCTGCATCTGAAACTACTTTTACATTCTTGTCATGTCAACAGTCTACATAAGCTAAATCATTGTGACAGTAATAGAATGAGACTATTGTCCTCCAGAGATCTGTGAAGGTTGTTGCTGCTGATCACAACAAGGGGATACTATTACAGGGTCAGCCAGTACAAGCAGTTCCTGTTGGTACAAAAACTTCCCTGTTGGCTGTATGGTGCAAATGAGATGTGTCTATACATTCGGTGTGTCTGCATATAGAAATATTCGTTGAGAAGTATGAACTACTTTGTTTTATAAAAAATGGAGTAAAAATTGTAATGAGTAAAATCGCTGCCTGTAGAACAGATAATCTAAGAGGAAAGTTTTTAACTTGGTTGCATGTATATGGTGAATCAGAAGGTGCATATTGATGATAAATGACAGCTTCTTCATTTCTGCAAGTACAAAATTGTTTACTGTATTTATTAGCACTGCCTTTGAAGTTGCTGCCCCCTTCAGGCATATAAAGCTTCATGTAAATTATTTCTATACAGTGCTTTTGTTTGCTGAAATGACTTTATTTAAAAATACATCTTGGGGTACTTGGAACTTGTGAGACAGCTGTCATATTAATACCAAAGCTTGGAGAGCCTTAAGGAAATGAAATTAAATATTTTGAAATAGAAAACAGAAGGTATTGTAGATAAGGAAGCCACAGGCAGAAGATAGACCTTCCTCCTTTCCCTCCTCCTGCTTCTAATCTTACCTGATGCAGGATGTTGTAGGCTTTTTCAGTAAGTGTGCGTCAAATACTGGATTGTTTTCTTTTATGCTGGGTTTTGCTTTTGCATGACTGTTATGGAACCATAGCAACACTTTGAGATATTATTCAGGAATGTTGAAGTTTTGGATCTTATAAAATTCCCTACAAAACTCCAGAGGTATTTGAAATGGAAGAGACTCTTTGGAGAAGTCAACAATTGTTACAATGTATGCGAAGGAAAACACTATTCAACAAACACAGTGTGATTATACTGACGGATTTCTGTAATGACGTGCAGTCTGTGATCAGCAGTTATAGTCAAGAAATGGGTACTACAAAATAAACCATGATAGACACATATGTATACCTTTGTATGTTTCTGTCATTAAGTACTCTAACTTGTAAGTGTAGCTGGTACCTGTGGTTTGGTGATTTGACCGTAAGTGTCAGGCGGCCAGATTCTTATACACAATGTACTGATTCACGTGCTGCTCTCATGACCATCCTGTGGTTTGACTGCCACTTCCTTCCTCTTGAAGGGATCTGTTGTAGAAGAGGAGAAGGAGAATAAAGCAATGACTGTCTAATTATTAACGTGCATCCATCTGCCTTAGATGGCAAAAGGGGATACCACTGAAATATTCAGTGTAAGAAAGACCTGGAGTGCTAAATGTGACTGTCAGTCAAGTTTTATCTCTGTTTTGGATGACTTCAAGCTTCTTTAGATTTTACTCATTTATGCCGGGAGAAGCAGTAATATTCTCGGCACTGAGTACTAGCGGTACCATAGTAAGATGCTGTCCTTAATCTGTTGAGAAGATCTCTGTGGTATCCTTTCTTGTGACTTTGATGAGCAGTTGTCTGAAAAATTCCTTTTGCTCATACATTTTGGAGCTGTTTGAGGCTCAAACAGTTAGTTTAGTTATTTTGGATGCAAAATTGTGAAGAAATCATTTCATCACTCCTTTCTTCAGGAGCTAAGTTCTTTTTCTGAGATAGAGCTCCTTTTTCTCCTAGTCCATCTTGAAGTTTGGAGTATGAATTGGCAGTTTGGAATTGCTGTACACACACACATACTCTTGCAGAACATCTGTATAGTTTACATTAATTTCTAGGCCATTTTCTGTGTATTGAAAATATGCATGACAATCAATTCCCTAACATAGAAACTAGCTTTTAATGAATATTGAAAATTAATTATGTTATTTCTTAAATATGAAAGTAGAAATTTCACTGGAAGGCGTCTTGTAAAAAATACCCAAAATATTTATGTCTGTAGTGTGGAGGCAGGAGGAGACTGAACGGATTAACAGAACTCTTACTGGAGCTGAAAGAAAGGCAGCATTTTGTGGACTTTTGGAACAAGAGGCACAGCTGATTGCTTCCATTGGGAGACACAAACTGAATGCAGATGAGGAGAATCAACAAAAAGCAATATTGCACTTTCTGGATAAGGTCAGTGATGTACTTTTAGGGTGAACATAAAGAATACCAAAGTACAGGAAGAGAAAAGACATTTGCAGTCTGCTAAAAGTAACTTTTCTAGCTTTAACGGTTAATCATGTGACTGCTAATGTTGTAAATATCCAAACTGTCTGGTTGTTCATGTCAATACAATTCCGTAAATTTCTTTTTCTGAGCTGAGAATTTCTTAGCTCAGTGACTGATTGAAGGAGTGACAGTGCATCATGAAAACTGTCACCTGAGATTTACCGTAGACACAGGTAGTTGTGTACCTATAATAAAAAAAAAAATAACACTGAGGGGATGAATTTTGTACTATGTAACTATTCTGCATAAAGAACATGATTCTGATGGCACTGTTAACAGTATTAAAGGCTCAAATTCTTACAATTCAGAATTGTTAGTTTGAGGTTATAAAGCATCAGGATATTGCATGTTATTTTATATTTTGTATTGTGTGCATTACAGTGATGAAACATGCATGAAACTATGCTCTTTCCTAATCTGTTTTAGAAACTTTAAAAATCTGTCTATTAGCTTCTCTTGCAAAAATACTCCGTTTCACTAATCAAAACTGATGACTTGGAGATTTTTCCCTCTGGTATGTTCTGTTCATTACTCTCTATAGTGAAAAGTTTGCTATTGCATTTAAACTTAAATGCAAACATTTAAGCAAATATTTGTAAAATTAAACTTTAGCCCTGCAGAATGGACTCACGGATTCTTTTTTTTCCTGCCTCAGAAATGTTGTCCTTTAGGAACTAGATTTTTCATTTATTTCCCCACTGAGCACAGGTCTCTGGTCATCATATGTCTATCTTTAAAAAAAAGCATTTATTCTATTTTCATGTGCAGGATAAACACCCAGAAGAGTTATGACTGAATCTTATATTAAATTCAATTTTTAATTCACTAGTTTCAGTTGCCTTAGAACTTTAGCTGGAGATTTTATCCTTGTATAATCTTGGGGGGTGAAATTTAATGCAAGTGTTTTTCAGGCTTTTATCTGTAATACAAAGATGAGAATTCATTCATACACAACGATGATTTAGAATTGCATTAGATTCAATGGCACCTTAATGTAAAAAGAAAAAAAAGTCCTTTTTAGGTAGACGTCCCAGCAGTCCATCCCTGCAGAAAAAAGAAACAGTTTATTTTCTGTCTATTTTCATAGTATGTGAAATAACAGTGATTTTTACTGTCTTTTTTTTTTTTTTTTAATCCTGACTATTTAGTTCTGAAAAGTAAAAATGGCAGGTTTTTTTCCAGAAGAGACTTTTTTCATTCTTTCCATTACTGATGTATGGGAACTGGACTGTAAAAAGTGATGTGGTAAAATCTATTACCTTTCTTCATTATGAACAAATTGCTTATTTGAAATATTGGTAGAACTGTTACCACGTTTATTGCCATGATGCGATTGTGTTCTCTGTTATTGCTTTCAAGAGTGCAAAAAACCAGAAAACTAAATATTTAGGAATGTTATCAAAACCTTGAATCATTTCTATGTTAAATGTTTGCTTCTACTGTTTACAATCTATTCTCTTATCTTCTCAGAAAAAGAAGCCTGGAACAGTAAAGCAAATATATTTCTCTCTTAACTAAGTCTCTGTCTTTATTTTTCCTTTAAGGACTGCTTTGCAGTGTCCTACCCTATATAGATTACTTCCAGTATGTATTGTCACAAGTTGCACAGTTTTCTTGCATCTAGGAGTCAGAAGCAAAATGTTCTTCAATACCAGAATTCCTAGTGATAGTTGATGTTTGGAGATTCAGGAGACACAGGAGAGACAAGAGATGCTCTCTCTGTCCAAACAGTGGACACGTTTCTGAAGCACTTACTACTGAGTTATTTATTCATATTTTCAAATTATACATTATCTTTTTCAGTAAAGAGGCTGTTTTCTTTTTTATTTGAAAATGTACTGAGCCTCTGAACTTCTGCGACTATGTGATGGAACTAGCCAGTGTGATACGACACTTGCTTCTCTCTGGAAACTCATTCCCTTCTTTTCCTACTTTAAGCTTCTACCTCCTCATGCATATGTGCTTTTAATAATGGTTGCTACTGGTTGTGTGTGCACTACATTCTAGGGAGTTCCTTTTTATGCTGAGATCATTCTTCAGCATTTGTATTTTGAAGAGAAAGCACTAGATTAAGCTTTTATACAGCAATCATATTTTCTTAAAGGGATTTGTGTAGTTGTTAACTTTTGCTTAGCTCATACCTTTCATGCTTTGTGCTATTTCTGCACCCATCCTATAGGTTGGTTTTTTTTTTAACTTACCACCTTCTTTCTGCGTCTGCGGTGGTGTGTTTCTCTCCTCAGGTGCTTTTTTTCTCCTTTCATGCATTGGCGGCAGAGTGCAGTTACAATAGTCTTGCTCTCTGAAGTAATACAGATAACAGGATTATTGTAAATTCCACAGTACTGCCAGCAGACTAGAAGGCAAGAAAGTGCTGGCAAAAAATCTGGAAGTTTTCATTTTCCCTCATCAATACTAAATGCATGAAAATAGTCCTGAAATCAGAGAGCTTGTGATTCTTTCTGAAATACTGGAAATCTTCATATTGGTGAGATGTCTGTATTTTTTTTTCAGTAAAAAGCAGCACAATTTCTTTCTTTTAAAATTCTTTTATTTTCTATAATACTCAATTATCTTGGGGTAGTAAGAAAAATTACAGAAGTTATTATTTTTTACTAATGTCTGGTTTTACTACTGCATTTCTGAATCAGTTTTGGCTCCGAACTGTGACTTCTGATTAACAATACGTCCTTTAATTACAGTTCCAACCCCACTGATAATGTCATTAAATGTCAGTTATTGAGTGTTAAATCCTTTTTTCAATTATTTTGTCTTTCTAATGCCTACCTAGCTTTATTTATTTTAAAGTGAGGAAAGCTCTATTTTGATTGTGGTAGTGATTAATCATATCTGTTCTAACTGTCTAATATTCTTGGTATTTTTATGACTTATCACCATAGCAAGCCCGTATATTTGGTCAAAATAATAATTGTGTCATTACTGAGATCCTATCCAGAAAGCTACTCAGCATGTGAATACTGCATGAAGTGTTGCTGTAGTTAATTTGCACTGAGTTTGCAAAGTGAAGTTCACAAGTGTTTGTGAACACTCAAGTTCCAAATACAGTGAAAGAGAATAATTAATACACAGAATGAGGTTCTGGATAGCTGTACCAATGTAGGACTAAGGAAAGGGAGTGGAGTTAGGTAACGATAGGGAGAGGGTTTTGAATACCATCTTTCTATTGTGTTTAGCTACCTGCCTCCACAGGGAACTAGCCCCCTGTATAGCGGTGTTGTTTGCGGCCAAAACCAGTCCTCTAGAAAGAGGAGAATGCTTGGATTTTTCAAACTGAGTGGGGCAGCTGTGACACCATGTGCCTTCTCGCTGTCCATAGAAGTTACAGATGTACAAAGAAGCGACTGAAGTAGTAGGCATATGGTATGTGGTGAAGTCAGCAAACAGGAAGCTAGCTGAAGTATCCGATAAGCTGTAAACTCATACTTTGCCTTAGTCAGCTTTAACAAAGTCTGTGCCTTCTATCTGTCTGTATAGCTAGCACAAATAGAACAGTTCCTTGGAGATATTTTGTACAACAGTAGGCTTGGAGGTCTTAAATTTGCAATCTTTACACAGTCAACAGTCCCCTTGATTTTTACTGATAGTTTAGAGGATTTATGACCGCAAGATGAAATGCAGAGCAAATGTGCTCTAACGCGACTGTCAGTAAATTTGCTTTAAAGAAGTAGAGCATATCCCTGTAGGACAATATTATTTACTTTTAATATACTGTATGTCACATTTTCATGACCTGCAACTTTAAACAAAGCATGCAATTGAATACTTGCTCTGGTGGAAAAGGTACTGTATAAATATCGACAATAGAATTAGCCTTTTGTATTAGTCAAGCATTAACGTTAAATCCCTGTTTGCTCTGGTGAAACTTGATGTAACATAATGCACTTGTTCAGCTGGTGGTCAGATTATAATAGCTCAGTTATACAAATTTTTTCTGAAGTGTGCACAACCTAGGAGATGGAAAGCATACCATGGAAAAATCACTGAAATGGACACCCAGTACACACTCCGTGCCAGAGAACTATTTGAAATCTACCGCAGCATTAGCATGAATGACATCCCAAAAGATGAGAGAACAGATGTGCTGTTAACACTCAGACATACAGTGAAGGTATGTTTTATTTTTCTATTTATGTTTAGCTTGAAGCTGTACTTCCCAAAGATACGGTGACTTCATTATGTTGACACATATACAATGCTTCTTCGGGCAAACAGGTGCCCGGATGATCAGCCTAGTGTACCACCTGGCATGAGAGGGTAATTTACATTCCAGATATACTATAAACTCATATTTCACTTTGTGATGTGCACATTTTTCTTCAAGTTGTGTTAGAATTTTAACCCCATGGTTTTAGATTTTTTTGTATATTAATACATAATACAATTTTAGTACAAAGTTTGGCTTAGTATTTATAACAACTTAATGAAAACCATGGCCGAGATGTAAGTGGCTATTACTTTTTTTTTTTTTTTTTACTCAGTTCTTTGAAATGTCTGTTTACAACCTTATCTTTTTGTTGGTTTGGGTTGCCAGTTTTATGGCTGGCAAATACCGATTTTCTTTTCTTCTTTGCCCCTCACTCCCCACCCCCAGTGCTGCTGCCAGTGTTTCTAGTGAAGTAGACGCTGGTGGCATTTCTTCCGGTCTTTTGTATTTGTTTGTTTATTCATGCACAAAAAGAATAATATGAGTTACCTCTCAGGAGGATAATGTTGACATCAAACTAGAATAGAATACTGCTTCCTGGTCTTAATCAAATAAACATCTTGCTGTTTGCTTTGGTAGTACCAGAATATGATCTAAAGCCCATATAGCATTTGGAGCATTGCTGGTTTGTGAGCTCCGGCCCATCTTCATACAAGTCAATACTGCTGTAGTGAACAAACTGTAGAATTTATGTGAATTAGCACTCCATTTTTGGGTGAGAAAATACTGAACTCGCCTCTTGCCTGTCTCTGGAGAATCTCCTGCTAATTTGAAACATTGAAAGGACTGATTTCCAGCCATGCTCATAAAGTCTCCTGTGCCTTTTGTGTGGTGGGGGTTTTTGTTTGGGTGGGTTTGAGGGTGGGTTTCGTGTGTGTGTGTGGTTTTGCTGAGTTTTTTTTAACCATCTACTGTGTGTATACAGTACAGCTCCTATCACATAGCCAAAGGAAGCATTTTAGGGAGGTATTTCTTGGGGCTTTTGGAGACTGAAAACTTTGCATGTGTTCTGTGCCTCTGCTTAGCATTTTTCAAAGCTTCCATGTTTACAGTTTCTCACAGCTTTGGTGTATATGTACAGGCCACTTAAAGCAGGATCTGTAAGCATTCTCAGTTTTTTAGTTCTTTACATTCATTTTCTTGGAGGTTGTTTTCCTAAGACACTAAGGGATTCTTACACGAACGTGTTCTTACGTGAACACGCAGAGTTATGAATGATGATTGCCAAAGAGTCTATAGTTTCCTTTCATATCTGTGTTAGAATTATTTTGTTTGTTTGCTTCCTTATTGTGGAGATGTTTTCCTTTTTCTTTGTGTTTTCTTTCAGGAACATGAATGTAAATTAACAAAGGAAATAGTGGAATTAATTGACATGGAAGTTGATCTTATGTCAAGAGAGGTGAAAGAATGCAACTTAGAAGGACTGAGGAAAAGAATTTGTACATTATTTCTTCAGTATATTAAAACTCCAAAGTTTAACCCTGAAGTTGCTAGGATACTTAAGGTATTATTCTTATTTTGCTGTCTGACATAGTGCCATCAAACTAAGTATGGTGGAGAATAGCAATGGAAAACAATGAAAGCTTTTATTATTTTAGATTTTGCTGTAGAATTGCTGAAGGAGTTCCTCAAGAAGTAAAATGTAGCAAGTACACAGGCTTCACACCAATGAGCTTATATAGTCATATATGAAGCATGGGGCATAGACATGGGTATAAGAAGCTGACAAATAGCTGGTAGCACTGAGACAGCCAGGAACACTATGTATGAAATAAAAAAATCTGAGAACTGTAAGTAGTAAATCTTATGGGATGGTAACAGTAAATTGTAATAGCAAATGGGGAACCAACAGAGAGAGAGCAATTATCTTTTTTCCACTGGACAAGAGGCAGCATCCCATGTGTCCAGAAAGGAAAAACATTGCCATTGTCAAAGTGATGTCTAATGAGCTTCCACCTGAGCAAGGGCTGTTATGAGCTTCTGTTGGACAAGCAGTTGCTACTTCATGAGAAGCAGATACAGCTATGAAGTGGAGGTAGTGGTAGACACCTCTCAAGCTGTGTAACAGTTTTTGTTTTTCTGACTACAGATTACAATTAAAAATGTGATTCACTATTGTATGTTGCTGCTTTAGGCAGCAACAAATATTCTGTATCTATCAGAAGAAGATTCTTCTTACAGTGGTTGATGGTATCCCAGGAGTAGAGAATCTGTCAGTAAATGTTAGTGGGATTTAGAACCAGCCAGCAATTATTTTACGCTAGGTTTATGAACAGAGTTACCTGGATGGGTCATAGCAGAGATAGGAGATCTTTGGCTTCTGTGGCTTTTGGTTAACTATACCTTGAGTTGAAGGCTGAATTGCACCTATATTTATATTTGAATCCTGTAAGCTTGTGTAGACCATAAAATAGATGACAGTTCATCAACAGGCAGTCAAGGTGACCAAATCCTCAGAGTATTTTCAAAAAAACACAGATGACCACAATAGGTAGCCGGACTGTCAGACTGCTCAAACAAACCAATTATATACTTGGGCCCTCTGCACAGATTACATTAAATTCTTTCCAGAACCCATGGAGCAATATGAGGATAAAGGAGGTCATTAGCAAGTTTAGTTATTATGTTCCCCTATATTGTTTTTGGATGTGTGGCTCTGATGATTTTATGTTCTTAGGCCAAAATATTAATATACTCATAATATCAGGGTTTTATCTTTGATATAAAGGGCAGATTTTACATGAAAAATTAAATGCAGAAGAATTAGTTTCTCTGTGTTGTCATCTTCCCAGAATGGCTGACAGTCTGCATATATAAAAGCACCTGCAAGACCACTAGAACATAATGTCTAGGATCTTCATAAAGCTTAAAAATGAATTGACTGATTTGTGTAGCTGATTTGAACAAGTACAGTAAGAAAATAGTATGGCTTTTTGTCTTCTATTTAAAAAAAATACAAACCCCATTGGGTATTTTA